>NW_018408788.1:1723496-1806767 GCF_002113885.1 Mizuhopecten yessoensis | reverse complement strand
TTTTTGTTGACCTTTGTCCATGGAAGGTCCCTGCAAAATTTCATTGCAATTGGTTCAGGGGTTTTGGAGAAGAGGATTTTTGAAATTTTAGTCAATTTGACCCCTTTTGGCCCCGGCCCCTCAGGTCCCTGGGGGCGTAGGACTAAACCGGCAACCATTTTTGTTGACCTTTGTCCATGGAAGGTCCCTGCAAAATTTCATTGAAATTGGTTCAGGGGTTTTGGAGAAGAAGTTGAAAATGTAAATTGTTTACGGACGCACGACGGACAAAAGGCGATCGCAATAGGTCACTTGAGACTTTGTCTCAGGTGACCTAAAAATCGTTCTCTGAACAAAAATTGCCGATGTAGATTATTGGGTGTCTCAGGTGACCTAAAATGTGAGAAAATCGTTCTCTGAACAAAAATTGCCGATGTAGATTATTGGGGATGATATTCTGATGTGAAAAAAAATCTATATAGCTATAACCCTTGTTTTTAGTTAAGCAGGTCCAGGGCAGGGCCTTGGTATACGTAGGGGGACATTGAAGGGGGTATACAACAAGCAGTGTTTCTGTTTGAAAATTTGTTGGATTAGGAAGCTGACGTGCCTGGTATTACAAATTTCATTGATTTTGAATTCAAATTATGGTTTCGTTATATTTTGATACTCCCTTTTTCAATTCACATGATCAACTTGTTACCTCTGCCTCAATCTTCTTTTCTATTTTTGCCATCTATTAAGGAATGAAGGTTCTCATCAACAAAGTTTCTTCACAGTATGATTTCATATAATTATCATCTAACAAATTTTCTATCCAATAGATCAAAATATTTTCAATCATATGTATAATTCATAACACACTACATGCATATCATTATAAACATTTTTAATAGAAAGTCAATTAAAAACTGCAATGTTCATTTAAACAATTATTGCAGGAAACATAAAATTTTACTTGTAAATTCAATAAAATACCCTAAATCTTTTTTTTGATTTCTGATCCCTGAAGAAGTTTGATCTAATTATCATGAAATATATTTTCAATCAAAAAATGTATAACTGACTAATAGCGATATATATCATCTGTGTATATGTACCATATCAGATATTTAAACCTTCAATTTTCGTTATGACATTTATTGCAACAGATATACATTATGTACCGTATGCTGTTTCACTTGTAAATTAGGTAAAAATCCAGCTAAAGACTCGATCTGGTAATGTTGTATCAATAAATTTGATAACTTTTAATGACGTTATCTTTCCTAACAGGATAGACACGCCCAATATACAAAACCAGAAAAATGTGTATTTATATAGGTGATAAATTTCAGGAAAACATCAAGGAGCTTGATCAGACCATAAAGTAAGTAACACCAAGTCAGGAAGTGCCTATTTTGCATGCCGAGTACTGGTGTGTTTACAATTTCATTGATGATGACGAAGAGGGCCAATGAAACAACAGCTATCCAGAACACATCACTGACAGACACAGTCAGAACCACGCAACATGTCAAATACACACACAGACACAGTATAAACTGGCAGGATTTAAAAAAAACATGTTGAATGGGATACAGGGGATCTTGCATAAAGTCCTGTAGAGGTCTGCAAAATGTCTGTAGAAAATATTTTTTTTTTTTTAAATTATTTGTATGCATTTTAAAAAGAACTGAAAACTATAAAAGGATACTCTAGTAAGGGAATCCTTAAAGGGAGCTCACTCTTGGTCCCAAACAAAATCTACTATAGTAAGATTGCTTTTCAGTAGCTAGTCCAATATCATTTAATAAGCACACACATTGTACCATATATGTTCTTAACATATATACATATACATTTATGACAAATTATGATTTTCAATTTTTGTGATATCAACACACATTTTTGAGAGACATTTTAACTTTAATTTGTTGCTAAAGACATATATTTCTGGAATTAAAAGCTGAGCGTGATGTTCTATCCAAACCGAAACATTTCACCTAGTCCATGTTGCACATTGCTAGCTGCTTCACGCGGTTGTTTCTGTATCTAATTGCTATACTATATCTGTGTCTACTCATACAATTTAGGACACATTTACGAGGCTCTATTGACATCAATCCTTGCCTACCGAACATTTTTTTATCTCCTGACACATTCATCTTTGCACTAATTCACAGGCAGAATGAACTTTGCCTGGGAAGCTCGGCTGATAATCGGCTAAAATTGCTGTTAATATGCCTGCCTATACTTCAGCATCAGATTCTCCGACAATTGGAACCCAACACATCAACAGTATGCACTAGATTGTGAATTGGCTACCAGTCAAAGAGGACATATACACTATATACATGTACTACTGGACGACATGTATAGCAGAGCTGTGTCACTAGGTTTCAAATGCGATACATTATCTGAAGTATACGTGTGAGCTCTCCAACTACAAGTGACGAAATAAGTGCTAGCACATGTCTGTGCCCCGTCCAAAACAATGCTTTTACATATGTGTATTTCTTCATGTCAATCAGCTCAGCAAAAACAAATTACAGCACAATACTAGATCAACAGTCATCAGTGTGAATGATACTTCACATGCTGAAAACAACTCAAAAATTGTTCATAAATTTTAAACACTGTTACAAATTATTAGGTCTCTACAAAAAGGTTCAGGATCGATGAGATTGACACATAGGGAAAAAGTAATGATTGTGATAATAGTATAAGAGGATTAGGGAGGAAAGTTAGATGGATTAGGATAGGGAGCTGAGGGATTAGGAATCGAAGGAGCATAATATGATGGGGTCAGGAAGGACTATACTTAGTAATATGAAAGATGAAGGATAATAGAAAGGAGAGGAAGGAATCAGAGGAGATGAATTATAACACATATAGGAAGGACAAAAACATAAGATGTGACAGAGATCGAAGGAGTTAGTGAAAGTTGTGGGAACATGTACAAGACCCTAGATTACAGTCTATGGAAGGGGATGTCATTAGGCAAAGAGTGATCTCCCCTTCCTTGAGCTCCCTACCTGAAATTGACCATGTTATTTAAAAGTTGTGATAATAGGAGAAAGTACATGAAGGGAATAGAAAATCGGATGCTTCAACATCTTGATTCAGGGACCAAGACAAGCAGGCCTTGTATGATAAGGACATGATGATGGACTGCTTCCCGTCACATTGTGTCTTTTTTATGGCCTTCTAGTCTTTCTTTTGAGACATTTGAGAAAGTCTGCTGGCAGAATGTCTTACATACCTTAAGCTTTTGTACAAAGCTTTATCTTAATTCATGTAAGAGTCTAGATCTGGTAACTCTGTATATGTCACAGCTGGCCACAGTACTTCTGTATGTATAACAGCGGGACTTCCTTTTATAAAGAGTCACATTCATTACAATTGTATCTATTAAATAAGACACTTTTAAATCAAATATCCAAATCAGAATTTTTCTGATAAATATATTACGAAAATTGCAAACCTAGCTGTTACAACAAAATCTATTTAATTCACAACAATTATGAATCATGTTATTTAAGAATACTATTTATTACTTTTGTTGGCCTGGTTCAAATTTGAAGTGTACAGTGGGCCTCGGTGTAAGGTCAGAATATGGAATACCTGAAGAAAACTCTCTGTCTTCTTTAGATATACGATGAAAGTGTGGAGTGAGTCATTTCAGAGAAGACGTTCAAACATTTAAAAGACTGGTTTAAGTGTTTACTTCATCTTTCATTTACTCCCTAGTGGGGTATTTAATACTCTGAATATTCAATTAATAAATCATACATTCTTACAGGACTCATGATGATGTTTGCTGAATGCATCTATGCTATGTACATGTACTAGGAAAGAGCAGGAATTTCAGGAAAATGTGTCATACACTCCATGTAAATTACAAGTTTTGCTGAGTAGGTGTCAATGGGTATTCTCCTGGAAAACTTACACCGACGGTAAGTCTTCCTCATTTTTATAATGAGGCACACTTGCTTCCTCATGGCATCTAATAATTACACAACAGATGTTTTTACAACTTCCTGATCATCTGAATTCAATATCTTCTCTAGTATTTGACAAGGGTATAGACTTTTACTGGGTATAATTATTATTTTGAGTTGTACATTTATTAATATTGACCTGACAAACAGAGCTCAAAGTGTTACCAGTGTTACCAGTAAGTCTTAAGGACATAAGCTACCTTACACTTAGCTTAATATCTATTAGTGTGTTTCAGTTGTCTCCCTTTGACCATTATTTTTTTATTTGTAGTATGCATTAGAATTACTCAAGTGGTATCAATACAATAAATTGGTCACTAATTATCAATTGATCCAAGTTGCATGTACCAATAAAAAAAAATCTTATATAATTGTAAGTTTTATCATAACTCTTTTGGAAACAAGCTATAAAATTTGTCACAGTAAGAATTTATACTGTACAAGGCTGTGATGATGCAGAGTAAAACAAACACGATCCTAAAGAAGTCTCTCAGCACACAAAAGACACCCATCATAGATCTGAAGTTGTTTGAGTCAAAGGATTGTAGCGTGTATGTGTGTTTCAAGCTCCTTCTTTAAAAGCATATAATAGAGTCTATATTTGTAGCAATTAAACATATTCTGTGGCTGCATATTTAATTTTCATTAGAAGGTTATTAATTATAAAACACTGGAAAAATATACATAGATATGGATAGAACTAGACCAGATACTACCTGTATCTCTACCGAGTCAGGTGTTGGACTTTACTGGGTTAACTATATCTCCTTAGGACTTGAAAGATGACACTTACGCTGCGTGAATTTCTCTCAGGACTTTCATACCTATTTTCGTGTCTGATTTTGTAATTTGAGTTTAACCAAGCTCCGTTTCACATGAATGACTTCCTTTCACACAAGTATCATCCCATTTATTCCTGTTTCATACATAATGTATACATATATACAAACCACAGCATAGGATTTCTGTTAGAAGAGCGACATAAAAATTTGAAATATGTATATGGTTATGAATAAAATATAACCTGCCAGTTTTCTATGCAGATGGTGGGTGTAGTATATGAAGGTTCAACTTATGTTAATCTTAGAACATATATATATATATGTATGATTACACACAAAACATGCCTAGATTTCAGTGAGGATTATTTGACCTAATGTAATAAACATATATTATATGTAAACCTTTATTGATTTTACTACATACATACAGTATATATATTTATGGGTCAAAGAAGTAATATAGACGGTAAAACCTTAACTTGTCCACACAAAGACTATGTCTTGGTACATATTAATTACCTTAACTTGTCCACACTGTTGGAATTACGTCTTTGCCCTATATATATATATATGTATATACCTGTATCTAGAATCAGCCATTTAACAAGAAGGGTCATACTTCATAATGTCACTTTTGATTGTAATTAATTCATTTTGATGTAAAATCCACCCCTCCACCACTGGGTTGCCGGTTCAAGGTCATGTGGGTCAGTCACCAGGTACCGACTATAGTTCGATGGTTTTTCTCTGGAACTACCTATGGCTTTCCTCCACCACTGGGTCGTCGGTTCAAGGTCACAGGTTTAAGGTCATGTGGGTCAGTCACCAGGTACCGACTATAGTTTGATGGGGTTTTTTCTGGGAACTACGTATGGCTTTCCTCCACCACTAAAACCTGGCACAGACCATAGCTGTTAATAAGGACTTCAAACACAAACAAACAAAATCCATCAAAAGTCTTTAGTACAGGATTCAGAACAGAATTAAAGTTTCCTTATAGGAATTAAATGACCAGAAACAGAAACTTTCCACACTCAGATAACTTCCTCTACACTTAATTTCTTTACTGTAACTTGAGGCAGCTTAATCACTACAAAGCCAGCTTATAGGTGTTCGCTGTGCGTGCACTCCACCAAGCTTTTTGTTTTAGTCACTAAATCAAGATTTTGCATTTTATCACAGTTTGCAAGGTGGCAACGACAGTTGCACTTTATTTTCTCTAAAAGGTAATATTCAAAAAGTCATTTAACTAGTGACAGTATAAACATACTTACAGCAGTACCATAAGAGGGTTGGCAAGTATTTGTGACACAATCACAGATCAACTTCATAGAAGAACAATATGCATGTTTGCCTTAAGGTCATAGGAGCTAGTGCATTGCTAAATGGAAATAGGAAGTACATGCCTAGTTGAAAATCCAATGTATGGAAACAGTATCACAATTTCTGTATATTCTAATGTTTTTTATTAAAATGATGAATATTATATATTATGCTTATTATTGACAGAACAGTGTGTTCCTTCAATATTAAAGTATTTCAAAGCAATCCAGGCATTAATTCAGTTGTATTTTAATCAATGAGTCACATGTGTCCATTTTTCTGTACTTCAGGAAACAGGCTACCTATTTCACTACTGCGAAGTTTTTCAAGAACGATAACTCTTACATGCAATTACTATGTGTATATATATATGGTTTCATTATAAAATGTCAATTTTTAATTGTTTATAGATAATTGATTTTACACAATTTCAGCATTTATGAAATTGATATACATTAATACACTACTAATCTATGTCAGTATCATTTTTATTGACATTATATTGGAAAAAATTGTGTTTCAATTTTTTTTCAAAATTCATTCCTTTTTACATAAATTTCCATTTAAAATCCTTGAAATTCTGACAACCTATATTTATTTGGTGGCAGAACATTTTCTTTACTTCAGAGCAATATAACTACAAAATTTGAAGAAATTCTACTGAGAAATGGCGACACAATCCTATTACCTTAAGCTTAGTACTAGTGACTTAATGTCAGAGGTTTTGAATTCTTCATGTTGTTTCAATAACTTTGTTAAGGTAAACACCCAGGCATACATGTACTCTTGACCCACCTTTCATTTAAGCAATATGGGATATGAAATTAGTGCTATACACAGTATAATGAATAAATCTAGATAAAGACTTAGTCCTGGGTGGTCAAAACAATAAACTCAATAAGGACTAATTCACCACAGATGTTCCACCAGGAACTAAAACCCTATATTATTATTATGATACAATGTATTAACAATTAGGATTCTGATTTTTTTGACTGCTATATATCAAAACTAGATGAATTCAGTGTATGATCTAATTTATAGCTTGTAACAGACAGTTGTATAAATGTGTGTGGGGGAGGAAGGATAGCACCATGAGCTGACTGATTGTGATGGATGGGGAGGGGGAGGTGGACAGGAGGGGCCTTCACATCTAGTTTAGGGATGAATAGACTATGTGATTAGTCCGATTACAGTGAGATTTATGCACAAGGAACTGTATACATTACATGTCAGCATGTGGAGAAATTAAAGCTTTTCTTATTTCTGGTCGCTTTCTGTGGTATGTTACAAGCTTCAAAAATGATAGCATTACTCACGGCTTTGCACTCGATTGCCTTTTTTTAACAGACAAATCCATTTCCAGATCTCGAAAATGTTTTTCCATGAGTCAAGCAATTCTTTACCATGAATACTGTTTTTTGTGTCTATTACATTTATTTCGGTGCAAGATTTTATCATGGACGTTGATCACAAGTCTTCCTGTATCTAACTGCATGTCTGAAGTGGAAGATATCGCAAAACTCTATAATGCTAGACCTGGTTTAGAGCTCTAGGCTAGTCTTGTCAACAAGCAACCCTATTACAGATTTAAAACAGTCATGCTTAAACATCAGAAACATTTCTTTTTGTACATGAGGAGCTTTAAAATGCCAATAATCAGAGTTTTAGGATATTTTCAAGAAAGTCCAGAACATCAATTTAAAGAATGATTATAGTGGCCATGGGCTCTCAGTCACGAAACATCATGTGTTGCAATATCATCTGTAATTTTAAAAATACATTGTAGTCCAAAGTCAGTGATTTTTCAACCTAAATTTTACAACAGCCTGTTCCTATACATGAACTGGAAAAATAATAACAATATTTTTTTATAGGAAATGGAAAGATACCTGATTTTTGCTTCATTTTGGGGTGTAATAAAGTACTTTTTCGCCAGAGGAAGCAACCTGTCTTAAGCTGTAAAACTAGACCAAAAAATCAGTTTAACCCTTTCATCTTTATGTAACTTAAGTTGACTCTACCATGCATTGATATGGATGATTCCATTATGGTACACAGTGGTGAAAGGGTTAAGTATATATTGACTTGACTAAGGCAATGCCCTTCTCCAGGTTATTTCTCCAACAATATGAGTTGTCTTCCCAAAGTTCAGAACACATGCAGCAGCTCAAGGTTGCATGATCACGATCAGCTTGGAAACAAGAACAATACCTCAACTGTGTGAAGCATCATCTGTCGGTCAGTTACCTGTACATGTACAGATCACAGTGTAAGATTTGGATGTATACATACAAAGCAATCAAACATATCAACTCCTTTGTAGTTTTCTGGAACTTGTCACTTTGTATCAGCGGGCAAAATCATCGAGGTCTGAGTGGGAATCGTTCTTGAGGGTGCCAAAATTTCAGCTAACAGATGACTATGTTTTAGAAGCACCAACTACCTAGTGAAGTTACAATCCTTCATCTTCTGTCAGAAAGGCTGAGGTACGCCCATTACACATTACACATTAAAAAAGAAAAGCATTTGTTCAAATATGAATTGTTTTTGGTTATAATCAGCATTGCCACCTCATAAATAGTTTCACTTTATAGACAAAATGCAATTGCATAATGACAATCATGTGGTTTCTGACACTGGTCCAGTACGTGTAAAAGTAGTAAGATAATACAATGTATAAGTGTATTGAATCGATAAAAGTTGTATGTGATGTTTATGATGTTTTATGATGTATGCATTTTGTCTTAGTAAATTGCCTTTGAATGTATTCTTAACGATTATAAACAGAGTTACCAGAAAGTACTATTTAAATGTCGTATATTATCTCATTTTCATTTTGACACTGCAAACGGATCAGACGTCGTAAATCTGCTAGTGCTAGGCTAGTTAAATATTTATTCACTATCCTGTCCAATGCAATCACATTTTGTGTGGCAAGTAAATCATTACTGGTTACTACAGAAAATACAGATTTTCTAGTGTAGATTTACATTAAACAAACATGTACATGTATGTATATCATGTCAGGCTGTCAGCTGTTTAAAAATTTGGTTTTTGAAAGAACATGTCAAGAAGAGAAAATACTATTCACACTTGTGCTAACCAATGCAAATGTACAATGATTGTGCTAACATAAAAATATCCTTTTTCAAACCAAATACTGGAAGTAATTTTATACTACCATAAACCATAAATGTGTCCTTCACTTCATTGGCGTAAAATACTTCCTCAAAACGTTTAAAAAATCATTATTTTTGCAAAATCGACATATTACGTCATGTCAGATTTAGAATATGGATCAGGAAAACACAAAAACTGAGCTTCCTTTAGAATAAAATTGTTAGGGGGTGGGGATGGGGAGACAGATTGGGTTTAAGTTATATATTACATGTACAACGTTGTACAGTAATTTTCATTGTATGACAATAATGTGCTTCATATGTTTAAGGTTGACTATATATAACATATAGCACATTTGTAATGACCGAGCCCCCTCCCCTGCCCTCACATATAATAGTTTTGGGAAGTGATACTCTTGAACTTTTTTAACTATATTTTTGACAGTCACTACTCACTACAGTAGAACATTTATAATTTTAGCGATAGATCATGTCACCTGACATCGGAGAATGGTCAGCGATTAAACTTGATGTATGGCCTGAAAGGAAGCTGCCTTGGAGAGCACGATTACCATATAATTACTTGTAACAATATATCCACAAGGAACAAAAACACACCAAAAAATGATTTGAGTAAATGTGCACTACAAAGTTTGCGTGTTTTTCCTAGCTTACAATGGCATACAATTTTTCCTGGCTGATTTCTCTAAGCTTATCTTAGACCATTACCAGGCCTACCTCAGCAGTAGATATTTAGTGAAACTACATTTGTATATTATAACAGTAGGCTTGCTGGTTTTGTGCAAGGGTTATTTTACAACAATGCAATCCATCATAGTTTGTTTTTATGTGAAAAAAATAGATGTAACACTGTGCACGCTCTGTCAATGTCCTGGTGTGACTCAATGTCTGACATAATCATGTTACCACTTTATTGAGTCTTTTCCTAAATTTCCAAAATATGTTGATGGGATTTTTATGGTACAATTATCCTTGTGGAGCCAGGCCCTATAACATACAGTTAAAACTATCTTAAACTAATATAAGCTAGTATAAAACTAAACCCTAGCTGTCATACACCAGAATGTATTATAAATAGAGCCGCTCTTTGACAATACATCTTTCTGAAACTCATCAATGTATGTAAAAAAAGTTCATTCTGCTATTAAAATTATATTCAGTGTTGTAGTAATTTGCAGATACATGTACATTCAACCTGGTACCTTGTTTTGCAATCAGTAACTGCAAAATACAAAACTGTTGTGAGAATCATTCTTAAGTATCATTTTCCCCAGGTATTCACTTCCTTGCAATGTTAAACACTATTCAGGTCATAAGACCGAAGCTATATATAGAGACGCTATAGGGAGGTTGACACCATACACAAAAGACAAGATAGAGAGCTCTCCCAAGTGTTGCAACATGGGGTGGCAGATCAAATTTGTTTCCTTCGAAGTCATCTAATTATTATCGAAAGACAAAAGAAAAACCCTCAGGGGGTCTCACATTAGTCACCTCTTACTATATAGCATGAAGGCACTGTGGGATAGAGCTGCAGCATTGCAAACCTGCTAGGGGTTTCTCACTGTTCTTAATATAATGTGATAATTTATATGTCAGAAATCACCAGTCTCAATGGACATGTATATACATGTTGACATATTTGTATTGTCATGAATTGACATCGTTCTAGTTGATATATAACAACAACAGACTGTCAATACATATAGTTCAGTGTACCACTAGGTACAAAAACTGAACAAAAAAATCTGCTTGTTTGTGCAGAGAACCGTGATAATTATGTTACATAAAATTGGGACCAACACAAAGAATAATACATTATTTTACAATGCACTGTCATATGGAACAAAACTATGCCCCAACTTTCGTAGGATGAATGGTGGATGATGAAGCTGCAGGTGAATGTTTGTAAAAGTGGCATGCCTGTACGAGACTTATAGAGGGTGTAATTGTTTGGGAGGAGCAGTCAGCATGAATCAGGCTATGAGTCCAGCCCAGTCTAACAAAAGATGATAAAGATTATCTACATTTCTTCTGCCAAGAAACACATTACACACAAGCTGTCAAATGGCCTTACGGTTGTAGATGTACATCTTTACTAGCCCCTAACAATGGGATATTTACTATAACATCACTGATAAGGGGTTACTTTGGGTAGATAAAAGGTCATTAACTGATCCGGAACTAACAATACATGGTATAGTCATCAGATCCAGAGCTTTAGGCTGTTACAGTCTAGACTTGTCCAAGTCCAAGCATAAGTATTCAGCCAGGCTGAAGGGACACTATAATCACATTATTTATTTATGAATAATGTGAATAGCTTTTGTGTTTAATTAATCAAAACTAGTTTTTCATATACCATTTTGGGGACAAACACCCATACCGAGACTTGGAAATAGAAAGCGTTTTTGGTGTTTTAAACAAAAAGATTATATTATTATAAACGCTGGTTATCTTCATAAGGTGAAAGAAATATATTGTCTCTGAAAAAGATGCAAGAGAAATCAACTAATGATTGCCTTAATTTAAACTTATAGGTCCAAGAACCAAAGGACCTTTATGACATAATATAAGCACGAAATAGTACTAAAATTTCTGCATTTTGGAATAGAATAGAGGAATCATATATAGGGGTCAGACACATGTTTTACTCATCTAAAGAACAATGTGTAGGGTTTGGTGATTAAAAAGTCCTTGCAGAAATCTACGAAACTTCATCTAGAAGATTATGCATCAGTTTCAGACTTTTTGAATATGCATTTTGTTTAAAAAAAGGGAAGAGGTTAAATCTGAACTTGTATATTTTTGCAGTATACAGCTATATACATGGAGAATGTTTAGCAGCTTCACTGTACATATAACATGGTATAGAAGAATTCACATTATTTTCCAAAATAACAACATGTTCCTGCTTCACTATGAAGTATATATATAAATCAAACCCCAGCTATAAAGAATCACTGTGAATCAGATACGAGCTGAAATAGCCCAGGTGTCCAACGTCTGTTTGTTACTGGATAGAAAACTATGCAAAACTTTCCACCCTAAAGTTTTGCTTCTACAACATAACATGACAACACACAATTTCTCTCAATAACCCACACGTGCTGGCTAGATTTGGAGCCTAGATCTCACACATGGTAACACAGAATTGAGCCTTTATCTTCCCGGCAGTCTTTGTGGTAAACTTTGTGCCAGCTACATTGTATATACCACATGGAAAGTGCCGTTTTCACAACTTATCACTCACTTGTCTCTGATCCACGACTGTTAGGTTCAACAAAGAAAATAACACGAATTACTGCCAAGAGACAAGAAACCAGTATCTATTACACAGCCTTGTTAAGTATATCCTTTTATCACAGTCATCTGAACTTCTCATAATTACAAATAATCACTTGTATTTAATGTTCAGATTTTTACTTCAATTTTTTTGCAAGAAATGATAAAATTGTTTTTAAATCATGAACTCAAACATAACTTTTATCACAATCAATGTGCATGCATAATTTGGTTTCCATATGATCAGTCCAAAATCATATACATGTACATGTAGTAGCAATACCATATATGTATCCTGCCCTCCATCCCATTCAAATCCCGTAACCAAACCCATCCCCCTCCTTTGTCTAAAGATCTTTGGGAAGATAAGCTAATATAATAATGCATCTTGGCAATTATTTACAAAAAAAACTATGAGGGCTGGTTAAACCAATCTTAATACCATAGTGCATAGATCAGCGACTATGGTAACAAATACCTATAGCCTAAGGTGTTATCCTTGTGGGTTAATTTGTAATACAAAAATAATTATAACCCCTCTAAAATTAATAAAAGATATTAATATGTCAATTTGTATCAACTAAACAAACTGAACTATTCATTGACAAACCTAGTCAGTTTTCCTTCATGTGTGTGTAGGTAACCCAGCTGCTGGACCCAGCTAATTAGCAAGACTTGACCTGTTATTTCCCTTGATGCACCATTAGCTTGTGGTGATTCATAGCTGTCCGCTGACCATTGTCCAAAGATTGGTCAACTAAAACTTATCTGATATTCATATACAGCTACGTACAAAACGGGGAAAAAATTATCAGGTATCCACTTTGTTTCAAATACCATTTCTTAACGCCATTTTATGAGAACTTTAATTTTCAGATGATAAAACAACTATTCACACATCCAATTAGATATCGAAATTACAGGCAGTAATATAATGGCTTCAAGCTGATCTGCTATGAGGATTTTGACCATAACATACTAAGGGCTGGAGAGTAAAGCCTGTCTTTATCAGAGGGGTCAAGAGGAAGGTATGCACACAATGACAATGTTTACAGTGATAACAGAGTGATGCCAGAGAAGGCCTCGGCCAATGGCAGCTAGGGAATAATGATGGACTAGAAGGTGGTTACAAATCTGGTCCTTCAATTAATAAACAAAACATGGAGATACTGCTATCATAGCTAAATGTGTATAGCCCTGCAGGGACAATTTGACCCTCAATGCTTGCCTGGTGCTTTTAGCTGTATATCCCCTCCGTCCCCTCCCATCCCTCCCACCCCCTATTTAGTCATCACATTAACAACCTATGAACACCCATTAGTAATCCAAGTATTCATAAAAAGATAAGATAAAGCCAAAATATGGGGTTGACATGACATAAACACATAAAATATAACCCTGCTTGTTGAACTTATCAATTTGACCTTTGACTTTTTGGTTGAGTTCCCTCAGACTGCCAGCCTAAGTTTGCAGTAATTGAATTACTATCAGATATAATTTGTATAATGTATGAGGCCAAACAAAATAATTGGGTTTTTTTTCCCACTTTTCAGCTACAGAAATGTATAAAATATTTTGGGGTATGTAGGTTGCAATTGGTAAACAAAAGTTATTTTGCAATATATCTTTTCAACATTCACCCCTGAAGTTTCATAATGAACTATTCCAACCTTTGAACTGGAAGAGTTAAAATGTGTCTTCAGGGGTGAATGAGTTAAACAGGTTTAGACAAACTTTTTCACTTTGTAGTCCACAGGACTATTTGAACATACTAATCCTTTGTCAATAATAAACAAGTCAAAGATTTCCTAAAGAAAACATCTCCAGCATGAAACAGAGAAAATATTTATAATTGACTGTTAGAAAAAAAACACTTAAATAAAGATATGGTGAAGTTTAAGTGAAAATAAGACCCGGGTTAAGCAATCAAATCCAGGCCTTCACAATGTGCTTTCGGTTACTTAACCCTTTCACCCCTAAGTAACTTTAGTAGACTCTACCATACATAGATCTGGACGAGTGCATTATGGTCTACAGTGGTGAAAGGGTTAACAGATTTGTGTGATATTTGTGCTTGCTCTTATCTATGTACTTTAAATTAATATGTTTGAACAAATTCTCTCAAACCTAGCTACAGTAGGTTTTTTATGTTTTGTTACCTGCCTTTCTAATGTTTTGTCGTAATAATAGCTCTTCAGAGCTAATGTTTGTTTTCATACATACCGACTATAAAGAAAATTTCTTGTATCTTGTATCTTTCTTGTACATGTACAGAAAGCAGATTAATTAAGACAGTTTTTGTTTTGGTCTCGGGTCTTGGTGACCATTTGTAGACAAATATCCACAGATGATCGGGTTCAACAAAGCTACATCCTAGACCTTGAAGTATAGTTATTAGTATTCATGCTTTTTTAACCTACCTAAAACAGTTTTAATTTTGTTTGAAAAAGACAATTTTCAGTTTTCTAAGGGCGATATCTCCCCAAATTCAGTAACATGGTTCAATTTACTGACAATATTAAAGGTTGTACAAACAGAAATACACCAGAATGTAGGTCTATATACATCCATGCACAAATCAACTTTCATACAATGAGTATCTTTTATCAAAAAAGAATTATGAAAATGATCATGTAATTTGTACAATCCAATGCAAGTTATACGTTAATTCCAATCCACAGACCTGGGTACCAGCTAGTATATCTGGATACAGGAAGTGGTTTTATTATTTTTGCAAGCTCAGTTGTCTCCATAAGCTGAGTGGTTAACTATTTTGTCCGTTATCAATATTTTTATAATATCTGCCCTGGGATCACGTTACAAAATGCCAGTCTGTCCATTTACACCAGGAAATAGAAAAAAGGTCATTTATCTAAATCAGAGTGTCCATATATTGGTAAGGGTAGTCAAAGAAAGCTTAAAGCTCCATAAAACAGAATCAGTTGGAACAAGACTGATTACAGTCATTCACAGCTGGACAAGAAATTGATAAAATTCCCCAATCAATCTTCCAGAGGTCTAATTAAACACTGGCTATAAGTCCTGTGTCCAGTGGTTAGTGGTGGACCTTATCACCAGCTCTGGGGCGCTACACTGCAAACATGTACAGGTCATATTGATCTGAAGTAGTACTGCTTTTAAATGTTTGGTTAGCTTACTAACTATAATAATAATTTAATTAACTTGCAAAACTGTAAAACATTACATGAAATTGTTTTTTTGCATTAATATTAACATTATGTCAGGTTGTAAGCGTTGCAATACATTTGGTATCAAGCTGACAATACTTTTTAGTAATTAAGGCCCAAAGGCTAATACAGTGTATGACTAATTACTGGGCAGTGTAATGTCCCTGCATGGACAAATTGACACACTTGTAATGACCAATGCGTTCAACGTTTCCTTGTGTACCATCTATTTAATGTTTATTAATTTGCAACCTTGTAAACATCCAATCTTGTCAGAAATGTAGTAAAACTTTTCCATTATTTTTTCAGGATGTATTCCTTGTCACATATAAGCTTATTAGGTATAGGGATATTCACTTTGTATAAAAGAAAGCAACTGGAACCACTTTCATTGTTCAAAACATGCACATACAGAAACACCTTGATCATGCATCTAGAGGAAAGTGTCTATTTTATGAAAATGTAGAAAAAAAATCAAACCACTGACTTTCACATTGCAATGAAGTTGTAGTGTACCTACAGGGCCCTTTCTGTTTCGTTACAAAACAGAGGTACACAGATCTGAATTCATTATTGATAATTAAAACAAAAAATTCTCTATCCAAGCAAAGGAAATCACAGTAAGTTTATATATCCTTCGTTTCTATTCCAATAAACACAATTTTAAGCATTTATCAAATCTGTTTGTATGTATCAAATCTTATTCAAACTACTGATGGTAGTTTTATGTTACTTTAACTATACATGTACATATCCTCACTTTTCCAGTGATGAAACTGAAACAAAATATTATATTTGTTGGGCCTTGGTGATGATGATGCAATAATACACTGTATTGAGAAGAAGTCCTAACATGTATCGTCCATTAGTTACGCTATTATTCAAACTTTGATTTGCACTGTATCACAATTTCTCATTGTAAAATTTCTTGAATATAGAAATCTCATGGATCAGTACCTGCTGATCACATAAAACTTGATAAAGCACCCTTTCGTCATGCTCAATTTGGGAGCAGCACACTTTTATCTACAAGTAATATAAACAGCTACGAAAAAAGGAAAAGAAGTTTAGATTGAAATCTGTCATTTGACTCATTTCAGATTCTATGTCTTTCTGTATTATGATATTACCAGTCATGTAGACAAAAGATTTTCTTTCTATATGAGTAATTGTTATAATTTAATAATGACAACATGATCTCAAATTTCATATGCACTGGATCAGAATAATGATATTAACTACGTTAGTTGGTAAACATTGGAAATACTTTGGTTTGTGCATACCTTAATTAAATCCTAATAACAGCTATGGTCCTGAGCCAGGTTTTAATTGGGGTTGGAGGAAACTAACTCACTGACCTCTGCAGCCAGTACCTGCCAGGTCACAGACTGCCCCATGCATGTAAGCCTGGAACTCACAACTTAGGTATACGTAGTGGGGGGCTAACTATAGCTAGGTACAGTGATGCACACCTTAATCACTCGACCACAAATGCTGCCCCAGTGAGAAAGAACAAGACAAAGAACAATAATCACAAAGTCAGTGGTACATGCTGATGACATAATGTGTAATTTTGTTTGTGACATGACAAAGGGACATACAGGACTGGTTTGAAAAGTTTAACAATTATACAGAGATTACTGTTGTAGTGTTGGTAATACAGGCATTTCTTCAAATTCTCAGCTCATATGTATGTGTTAATTTGAATACCCCTGCAGCTTCCCTGTTTACTATCATACACTGTAAAGCCACTTCACTCTCAAGTACTTCTGAAGTGCTCAGAATATAATATGTGACTTATCATATTTAAATCATATACTGGTGTAGCTCTTACGCTTTATTCCTGGAACAAAAGGAAAATTTCTGATCTTGTGGTTATTGATATTTTATCATGATTTCTCAAAACACTTTAATATAAAATTGTATAATGCTGAGGATTTTTTTCGGAAATGGGGGCCTCTGAGCATTTCAGGAAAAATCTCAGGTCCGTCTGTCATAATAGTAAGATATTAAATGTTGTCTATGTATACAATACAGGAACATCTGTAAGAGATAGTAGACAACCAAATTGACCAGGTTTTGTCTTCGAAATTTTCAAATTCACTTTTCTAATACATATATGTATGTTAGTTGGTCAACATATTCAATAGTGACCTGCTAAAACTTTCATTTTGTCTGTCATGATCGGCATAATAATAGGGGAAAAGTGGGAAATACAAATATAATTTTCTGATATACATACATGTATACATCTATCTGTGATGTGTTTAACTCATTCACCCCTGAAGTCATATTTGAACTCTTCCAATTCAAAGGTTGGAATAGTTCATTATGAAATTTCAGGGGTGAATGTTTAAACACCACTTTTAAAGTTATAGTATTTCCAGTGTTGAGAAAGGGCCACAGTGCCATTGCACTGCCATCTCTGACAGCCACCATTATGAAAACTAGCCTATATAGCTAGTATTAGCCACTATAATAACACATTTAACATCTCAACATATTCTGAAGGTCCCAGTTGCAATAATAACTGGCAAGGGGGAAAAAGCATCAAAATTAATAAATCAACTTGTTTTGTTTACCTTAATTATATAAATAACAATGTAATTAACATATAGCTCCACTTTCAGTACACACATCACTTCAAGATAAGGCTTATATATTACTACCTATCATACATACGTGCAATATACCAGCTGTACAAAAGGTACAATATATTCAGGTAAAGGTCACAGAATTTACCTGTATAACACCCAAATAACAACACTGGCAGGGTCTATACATTGAATACAATATTTACAGGTATTATGGAAAGTGCACCTGAATTATCAAAGTTATATATATATATATCCACACACAGGTACAGTTTTTATAGATAGTAATAATGATTGTTACCTGTATATCAAAATAACAATGTAATATATCCCTCGGGATCTATATTATACAATAAACAGGTATTTGCTCAGATGTTATTAATAGTTTGCACCTGCATGTATATAGATAAATAACAATGTAATATATCGGGAATCCACAGGCTCTATATATCACTCGACAAGTAGTTTGCCAGATATTATTCATAGTTTAATTTGTACCTGTATAGTACATTGTACATGTTGTTTTTAAATTTTGTATAGATGGTTATTATGTTAAGTAGTACTTAAGTGCAGTATACATGTATTTGTACAAATGGTAAAAATGTTCAATAGTACAATATACAGGTAATAGTTGTAGAATATAGGACATAACATTGTAATATACCGATGAAGGAAGCTATAGTAGTACAGTATATATATACAGATGTTTGTATAGCTGGTAATAATTTTAGAATAGGAAACAACAGTGTAATATATTGTATTGGAAGCTATATATACAGAATACAGTGATTTGTATAGATGATTGCAGAATAGGAAATAACAGTGTAACAGATTGCAGGAAGCTATATACATACATGTAGTAGTACAATACAGGTATTTGTATTGGATATCTACATGTAAATAACAATGTAATACACTCCTCAGACTCTACACTAATGAAGGTAATTATAAATAAACCAGGTCATGTAGGTATTTGTGCAGGATTATCAATGGTTAGTACACCTGCACGGTACCTAAATATCAATGGTATTGTATATATACATGTGTTGGAATACTGTTTTTAGCGTCTAGACTGTTTACATTAACCATGTGTATACACTCATAGAACACCCACTGATAACACTCCTATAATACACACCCTATGACCAACATATAATTCAGTACAATGTACAGGACATTGCTGACACACCCAAAACATGCACTATAGCCCTCTGCACATTTTGTCTTTTAATTATAAATATAAATTGATTATTTTAATAAGAATGATTAAGACTAAAACTCTCCCAAAATAAAAATGTGTTTTGTTTTCAATTTGAGCTCTCTGATAGCAACATTTAGCAAAGCAAAATGGTATACTGCTATCTATGCATATGTATTATAATAGACTTCAGAGTAGTTATGACCTTAAAAGACTGATTTCAGAAATTGGTAGTAAACCAGTAGCCACTTAAATGCAGGCAGGAGTAGGTGTAAAAAGCCTCTTATCCTACACAGCTAAGCCTAAAGCAACCGTTGTTCAGTTTCAGAAAAACATTAAAAAAAAATGACCGAGATAGTACATTACTTTTTTTCATTTACATGTTAACAATAACCATATCATTTCAATCAGTGAGAAACATCAAGAAGAATTTCAGTTTGGTATATGTGTTTAAGATATCTACCTTCAGTACTAATTGCTCTGGGCAAGGTTTTTTTAATTGACATTATATGTACATCATATGCCCTGATAGGAAGCTTACAGGGATATGATGAGATTTTTTTTTCATTTTGAAGTAATAAAATTTCAGTTTGAGCTCGAGCAGCTTTTTACAATCAATACTGTAAATTGAAATATATTTTCTGAGGGGTGAACTGACTGTTTTGCTAACCATAAATAAAGGTTTTCCCCTATTTCAGGAGGACGATGGTAAATTTCTTTATCACTAGCATTGACTCAGGAGGCCATATGATATTGATGGTATCTCCATGCATACCAATTACAGAATTCACCACAGTAATTCAAATGTGTCATCTAATTGCTAATTGTGAGTCATCTACTGTGAATGAAACAGTCAAAAGCTGAATGTTTATTTTCTATTGCATTGTCAAATGTATACTTACTATACCATTAGAACTAAATACACTACATTTTTTTTCTCAATTCTGAAAATGAGGAGATTTTGGAAAAGAAATTTGCAACTTATATTATTAGTTAAACCAAGCACAAACCAGAATGTTTAAATTTCAATATGTAAACCAATGCTTATTTCTCATCTACACTTTTAACTTTATCAAAAAGTCTTTAACATTATCAAATAACCTCTGCAGAATGTGACCATCCCTAGGATATTTTCGTCACCTTAATTAATACAGTGTAAGTTGTTATTCAATCATGACTGTTTATCAGACTAAACTCTATTGAAATGTTTCTCTCAGTTTTCTTTCTATAAGAATAAATAAAAAGTAGGATTTTTTTAAGTCCTTCTTGTTATATTTTGCAAGTTTTACTACAGTTACCAGAATAGAAATAGAAAAATCCCATTTAAAGATTATTTTAGATTTGCATTCTTCTTTTAATTTCAAATTGGGTAGAAACATTTCAAATCAAATTTCATAATAAGATGTTGGTGACATCATAACGAAAAATGAGATGTATTGCTGTTTATCTAATGTCATGTGCCCTATTTATTATGTCGTTTCATTATTTACTATTTTAAATATGGGGAAAAACATTTCTTTTAAAGACAATTACATATTATAGATAATTAGATTAATTAATATATATATATATATATAATCAAGATTTAATTTCGGTTTCGTCAAAATCATGATTTTAGAAACACTGCTTATAGAAACACCTCAAAAATTATTATTGACATAGGGGGAGGATATTTCAGGGGGTGATCTCAAAATCACATTTTAATAATTTTGGCTTACCTGTTGGATATCACCTCATGTTTCAAATACCTATCGTATCTTTCTTAGATATATGTGCAGTATGCATATAATGTTAAATATTTTTCTTAGAAGCAAGAAAATATCATCTTCATTATAATATTTCTTTTTAAATGCTGTTTTGTTCATATGTTATTGTTTACCTAGAAGAAGCGTGTCACCAAAAATGAGACCTACTTCAAATATTCATCGAAAGGTTGTACTTACAAATGCTCGTTATTTATGTGTTCTGCTACTGCAAATCCGAAATAGCTGCCTGGCTGACCAATTTTTATCACTGGAATGTTTGTGTCTATATTATATCCAAAGACGCACGAATTTATCCAGAGCGCCAACAATATGACGGGACCGTCCCGTACCAAGAAGGCCATTTTCATCGTGTCCCCATTAATTTTGTTGTCGAGCACCTGTGTCACACGTGAATTTGCGAGATCGTAACCATGCGCAATGATTTTTAACAATACACTATTGTTTCACTTTCAATTTCGCCTTCGTCGCAGATAGCACGCACTCATGAGATAATTTGCCTATGCTTTTACTGATAAGATATAAGTGATGCGCATACTTTATCATACCAGTGTATTCATATGTCACAAACGAATGTTGTCTATGAACTATATAGTGACGCGGGAATACAAAATTAGCACATGCGTTACAAGTCACTTCCGGTAAAGCAGGGGCGGAGATTTGACAGTAGGAAAAAGACAAATCTAACGTTATTCTTGCTGTAAGATGTGAAAATTTAAGATGAGACTGGTTATTAGTCGTGAAATGGTGTTATTCAACATTTGAATATGTTGTCAAGTCTACTCAAACAGCACCAGGCGAAGCAGCAGGTGCGGAAAGAAAAACAAGGTGACTGACTCATCGAATCATCTGACGAGATCTGAGAGAAACTCGAACTAAACTAATATAACTATGCATCCTTACCCTACCGATTTACAATAATAGACTATGTCAAGACAAGGACAGAGCATGGCTCCGGTCATCTAACTAACTGATGAGAGTAACTATACATTCATATAAAACAGTTATTTGTAATGATGTTAGCTGATTGTGTTACTACCAGCGAGTATATAGTCTGTTTCCCCTGATTAAAAAGTGCCTTATTTTCCCAAAATGACCCAAAAATGAGGAATATATTCCAATTTAATACAAATATGCTATATATTCCCAATTTATTAAGGAACAGGCTGTTGTAAAATTTAGGTAACACAAACACTGCATACACTAAAGTCACTTAACATCGTAACTTGGGTGGTTAGTTTCTGAGCCATTAATTCAGGTGAAATTGCCACGTAAACGAATTAAGAACATTTTAAGAACAGTGCTTTACGTTGTGTATCAGCAATGTTTAGTCTCAAATTTTAACCTTGGTTGTCATGATCAATTTATATTCATTTCCATCTTCATGCACCCAAACATTAAAAATGTGCCTGTCTATTTACATGTGAAACAGGAGAAAGAGAAAACGTTACAACCCCACCGGGGTTCGAACCTGGGACCCTCTTAAGTCTAGAGAGACGCTCTACCAATTGAGCGACCTGGTCACCAATGAATGACCAAGTCTAGTTCCTTTTCCAATGTTACGATGTTAAGTGACATTAGTGTATGCAGTGTTTTTTTGTTACCTAAATTTTATCCATAAATAATAATAATATACAACATTTGATAGTGCCCTATTTAGCTAGAATAATTAAGCCACTCTAAAGCGCTTTACAGTACAAAGATATACAATCAATACAATCAGCATGTATACATTAATCATAACAATTTTGAGGAATTCGCAAGAGCTGCATGCCTAATCAGGTGCTATACTACCTGACTAACATCTCCCTATGTATGTATGCCTGTGTGTGTGCAGTAGAAAATAGAGATATAATGATAATAAATAATAAAGGCTTTATTCATATGTGCAACAATTAACAACTAAAGAACGGGTACAGCACAGACATAGGTCCTCAGTACAGTAAAGTAGTGAAAGTAGTATGATTGCACACTCTAGAATTGGTTTCCTGGGTTTCATAGACAAATAAATAAACAAACAAAATTACAATAAACTTGAGGTCCATAACCAGGACTAGCTCTGGGCTTGATTATTTTTCACCAAATTTTAATTTGTACACCACAGGTGCACAAAGTGATTCTAATGTATCGTAGACAGGTAATGAAGATTTGAAATAAATCATATTTTTGATGTTTTACAAAACCCCCACCTTTTTTTAATCCTTTGACATTCCCAGGCCTTCACCCCAACTCCCCATTTTTAAATAAATAAATACATCCAATCAGGCTGCTCTTGTGAATGTACTTCAAGTATATTGACATTATTTTCAATGCATGTATACTAGTGGAAAAAAGAAACTGCATGCCTAAAATGTGTTATAAAAATAAATGTGTATGACGTAGAACAACAAGGTTTTCAGGGACAATTTATTTGTTAACAGTTGCATTCCATTTTCCACGTTATGGAATCAATAAGTTCCGCTCAGGAGTGACGTAAACACAGCAGGGGTCAATACTGGGTTCACAAAGTTAATACCTCGTATGTCCACCATTTGCCTGAAGACCCTGCAGGTAGGGCGTAAGAATTGTACCTGCTGCCCCCAATTGCATGATCGTAAGAGGCGACTAAATTTGGGACCTTATCTCTTCTCTCCTTTCTAAATAACTTTCTTCTTCCTAATGTCTCCCTTGACAATGCCTCACTTTTGGCCATTTGTTGAGCGTTCGCCCCTGTGAGGAAGGCTTTGGGTTCTGTCCCCTGGCCGAGACATACCAAAGTCTTTAAAAATGGTAGTTTATACTCCTGCTTAACGCTCAGCAAATTAGGAGTGGGACGACTGGTTCGCCCGTTGTCAGTATAATGTGACCGGGTGGGGCGTCCTGCTGGGTGTCTTCGGCAGAATGTTTCAGTGAGGTAGCACTATAAAGTCGGCATCAGTTTCGCGCTATCACAAGGAGACAAACACGAACATATCGCAGCCTCCCAAAATACACACAAATACACTACACGCATGCATCTTGCACCCAGGGGAGGCCGTCCTTAAATGACCTTAGCTGTTAATAGGACGTTAAACAAAATCAAACAAACAAACAAACAAATGTCCACCGTTTGCCTGAATGCAAGCCTGGCAACGTCGACGCATGGAGCCTATCAGACGGATCAAGAATGCTTGTGGGATGGCATTCCAGATCTGTACCAACGCTGCAGGCAAATCAGCCAAAGCCACCGGTTAATTAGGTAATGCCTGTAATCTGCGCTTCATTTCATCCCAGACGTGTTCAATGGGCAACAGATCAGGGAATACAGCAGGCCAGGGCAACACATCAACGTTCTGCTGGGCCAGAAAGGCCATAGCGACACAACCTGTGTGTGGCCTGGCGTTGTCCTGCTGTAGCATAATGTGACGTTGCTGCCCTTGCACGAATGGAACGAGGTGGGTCCGGAGGATCTTGTTACGGTAACGTAGCGTGTTCAAATTCCCGTAAACAACCACCAGAGGCGTTCTCCCGTTGGCTGTGACACCACCCCAAATCATAACGCTGCCTCCGCCGAAAAAACGTCGTTGTACCACACACGCGTCGCGGAAACGTTTTCCAACGCAACGATGCACTACTATCCAGGTGGACTTGCGACTCGTCCGTAAACAAAATGCTTGCCCAATTCCATCGAGTAAATCGCAGATGCCTTCTGCACCAGTCCAGACGTGCTACACGATGACGTGGCAGAAGAACTGGGCGGATTTTGCAGGACGTCGCGGATGGATAGCTCGTTCACGCAATCGGTTCCGTACAGTTCTCTGGCTTATTGGTAGCAACCCAGGGATTGTCCGTGCAGTCAAACTTGCCGTTTGGAAGCGATTTCTAAAATGGACAAGCCGAATATGGTTGTCCTGTTGACGTGACGTCACACGTGGTCGTCCTGCACGAGGTCGATCGCCGACGTGGCCAAACTGTTGATGTCGTCTCCACAAATCCTGGGTTGTATTTCGATGGACATGAAAACGTGTAGAGACAACGGCTTTGCCCATACCAGCTTGAAGCATACCAATAATCTGGAGGCATTCATTTTCATTGAGCCTCGGCATAGCATTAATCACAAATTAAAACGTTATAATGCTGTTTTTACTGTTCAATAGTCTCAACAGAGTGACCCAACAGTTTAAAAATAAACTTTCATTGTCAAATTGGATGGCTGGACGAGAAAAACGTGCAAACTGGTCAACGCCTACAGAGAGCAAACTGCACGGGAAAAATTGTCAATGACACACGGATAGTGTGTATGTGTCATACTTGGTCATGTGTGTGAAATTTCATGTATATATACAGTTGGTAATACATGTTCTACAACAATTTCCCGCATGCACAGTTTCTTTTTTCCGCTAGTATATTTCATTGTAAAGACTGAATATAACCCTTGTGTTTGTCACAATCCTGCATTCTCAAACTATCTCCGGTTGTGTATCCTCTTTCCTAAGGATTTTATTTTCGTCATTTCAGGTAATTTCTCTGTATAGAGCCAGAGGGATAAAGAGTTTTGTTTAACTCAAATTATTAGCTACCAATACAATAAAGTTGTTCTGATGAGATTGACAGTAAGCAGTACATCTGTGTTTACACACTTGACAGCATGTCCCTCAGTGAAATCACTACCGGTAATTTTTATAGGATATATAATTTTGTTGATTTCTTGTGTGATCTTCATCCCAAATTGACATAGGTCCAGAAAGAAATTACAAGTTTGATAGACAGCAAATCTCTGAATAGATACTCGTAAATGGGAAACCACAAATATATCTGATTTCAAAGTATACAATTCATTCCTATCTACCCAAAGCAATTAACTACAGGTTAATGACTTATTCATTAAAAAACGCCAATTAGTTTATTTCAATAAATGTTATAAAATAAGCACAGGGTCATGATTTATGGCCAGTAGAATGACATGTGGGTATCAAGTTTGCTTAAATGGATAACCTTTACCCACTTTCAAGGTCACTAGGTCAGATGTGTTAAAATCTTAAAAAAACAAACTTTTTTTTCATCAATTTAGGCCTATAGTCACAACATTATGCCTGAAGTATGCTTGGATAAAGGGCTATTGGAATCATTTTTTTTCATTTTTTTTATTCAGATATACAACTTTGGCCCACTTTCAAGGTTATTGTGTTAAAATCTTAAAAAGATTTCTGTATACAAAAGATGCCTAGAGTCATGACATATCTGTAGCCTTCTTAAAATCATTTGCATTGACTCCTTTTGAAGGTCAAAGATGTTATATGGATAACAGCGCCATTGGACTTCGTGTTTTTCTTTTATTTAACATATCTTTTTTGTCCAATTTTAGCTTTTAAAATTTTGCTAATGACATCTACATCCTTAATCACTCACCCCTGAAGACACATTTGAACTCTTCCATTTCAAAGGTTGGAATAGTTCATAATGAGATTTCAGGGGTGAATGAGTAAAAGATATTATTGTAGTCATGTTTTATTACATTGTAAACTTAAATAGTGTGATTCTTCCAATAAACTTGAATCCTGTTTGTTAATTGTACAAAAACTTGCATGTACTAGGAACGCTATTACTGATCACTTATTTCCGTGTGAAATCATGTTGCAGATGCTATAGGTACGTCATCAAAGTCACGACTTTTATGTACATGGGTCAGAGACATTGAGTTCTATTGATGAAGTCCATTGTACTTATGACACGTTAAGTATCTGAAGTGTAATAAGCTATCTTCCGTACTGTGCACCAACTAGTACATGTTGTAACAAACTGACAAATCTTCTGCTGAGTCAAAACCACACACTTACAGTATGTGGTTGTATTTACTCATTGTTTTATTAACCCAACTAAATGCCAGAGGGAGCTCAATTTTTCTGAATGAATTTGTTATAAAATTTCAATTTTGGAAAATTGTGTTATGTTAGTTTGTCTCAGTGGAAATATTTACCCATTCACCCCTATAGTCATATTTGAACCATACCATATCAAAGACTGGGCAAGTCTAGTTTAAAAATGTAGGGGTGAGTTATTTAAGAGGCAGGGGGAGTGTTTTGACTGACCTGATCCCTCCTTGTTATTTATTGATCATGGGACTAGACTTGTTAACAAAAGATCAGATACATTTTCAGAAGTTGCAGTTTTGAATTTTGCTTTTGGAAAATATCTGCATGTTTATTTTGATTTAATAAAACAGTTGAAGCAAGGAGTATCAAGACTAAGCAAGTCTTTGGTTCCCCTCTACCTGCAGCCAATTTACCTTGGAGAAAAAATCTTCTCCTTGAGATCCAAAAAATTGATACATCCCTGAATACTATGTGGTAATTTACCAATAAAAATTGTTATTATAACACTAAAACTTTTTCCAAAATTTCTTCATGATATGAATACTTGGGGCAAAAAGCTTTTTAACTAATTCTGTATGAATTGCTGGAATTTAAACTATATCAATTTTGTATATTACAGAAAAGAAGAAGAAAGAAGCCATAGTAGCGTCAACTGCCTTGACTCATGCACTAGTTGACCATCTGAATGGAGGGTAAGAACAACATTTTAGCTCACCTGGTCTTATTGAGCTAGATCAACCTCATAAAATAGAAAACTCTGTAGAAAATTCACAAAATTTCATGTTCAAATACAAATGTAGTATAAAAAAAATCACAAGACAGTCAAATAAATTCTTTTCAAATTAAAAGAAAAAAATTGAAACTGGCATTTTTGCATTAGTTAAGTAAAAAATTGTAAGTGGAGAATTTTCCTGGCACTTTCAGTCTCATCAGTGTATAGTTGTTTCTGTTTTGTAAGCCGAGCCCTGGTTACTGCATTTATAAGGATAGTCATTTCATGCTTGGTATAAATCCAATCCATATCCAAAAGTCTTTAGTGATAATGTCCTATATTTAATAATTGGCCCTTCCTGCATTAGCATTTTTATTGGGTCAAATTATTGTACATGTTTAAGTTAGGCATGTCCAAAGAAATTGAAATCTGTTCCCATAGCATCTTAACTTTTATGAAATTATTTGTCGTGGGAACTAGTTTGAGATCCCTATTTTGGTCACATAGTGATATTAATTCCATATCCTGTTGTCTGCATTCCTTAATTTACTTTTGTCGTATGTATAATGTGTGGTATTGCTGTGTTGGCATTTCTTTGTTCGTATTACTGTAAAAGCAACAATTTACACAGACATTATTTCAAGAAGATGTCCAGATGTGACCCAGTTTCATTTTCATTTGTGATAACTCTCTGGTTTAGAAATTAGTGAGAGTTGAAAATGATGCTAGTGTCGGGATTGCATTTTGGTACACTTATCATAAACCTCTTTTTAATTGCCCAGACAATTCTTTATTATTGACTAACAAATTAATACTTCATTTAAATATGCCTTTTTAAGTAAAAAAAAAATGCAATTATATTGCAATTTGTGACATTTTGCCACATCAGCTCCCTTACAGAAATTGTACATCAGAATTCTGCAATTTATTGTCTACTTTATCACCTTTAATACATTTTCCTGGATAAACTATTCTTCTATATACATGTAATACTGTATTCACTATTATGGCCTTTTTATGACATATAATGAAGCATTTTGATGGTCCTTTAGCTTAAAGATATTTGCAAGATTTTTAATTAATTGAAGATCAGTTGTATAAAGATCACTTCATGAAACAGATTGGAAATGACTTTGGAGACAGCTTGCTTCAAACAAATGATATGTTCCAAAACCTCAAATAGTTTTTGTTACCTAAATAGAAATACTTTGTAGTTATCTAAAATGAGTATCCACAATGTAATTGGATTGAAAAGCTTATCATAGTTCTTAACTGATGTATGTGTAATACTTAGTACTGGAACTACAATGTAGCAGTGTACATTTTCCCCTCTTATGCCTATAAGGATCTCTGACCCCTATGACCTCTGAACTCTTACAGAGTGGCCCAGGCTTATGTTAACCAGAAGAAGCTAGACACAGAGACAAAGATCCTGCAAGCAAATGCATGTCAGTTCTCCAAACAGACCGTCCAGTGGCTGAAACTTGTGGAGGATTTCAACACCTCACTCAAGGTAAGAAGAGTTACCTCCCTTCTAAACTAAATTGTTAGAATAAGGATCTAGAATGGATTTTGTTTTTGAACTTGCATTATAGTTATATGTGATTCCTCCTATTTTAAATTGTTTTGATTGAAAAAGACTTTGTTTTTATTTCCTGATATTTGTTTAACTCCATGTTTTTGTTGGACGGCTTTCCACAAATATTTCTTGGTTAATGTTGTTCAATTAACAAAGAGCGGGCAATAAATTATCTTTTACCATGGTTTAAGTTAATAATGTCTGCATCTGTTTAAATTTTATTTAAAAAACGGAATTTTATTTAAAAAACATACTTTAGGGCCTCAGTATTTTAAGACAAATGTGTTGTTTTCTATATATAAAATTGTAGAATGCCGTGTCTGATCATTAAAGGCCAGCAATTTATTCTGTTTGGGACGTCTTCTGTAATGTTTTTGGAAAGCATTGGCAACTGTAACATAAAAATGAATATTTTTGGTAAATCCCAAAAGTAGAAATTTGATTTGTTTTGATATTTATTTTAACACAGTAGACTGTTTATTGTGAAATTGTTGCAGGAACTTGGTGATGTAGAGAATTGGGCCCGGAGCATAGAGACGGACATGAGGACCATCTCTAGTGCTCTGGAGTACGCTTACAGGAAAAGTAAGTAAAGTAGGTAAACCTTTTCTTTCTCTGCATGGCTTTGTTGTGACATAACTGTTTACCACCAATTGAAATATTCACCCTCACTGGTGAAAATGCATATATGCCCTGCATTTGTATTGCCCTTTATAGTTTAAATACTATGGATAATACTGTATTTGGTATTTTTCATTTTCTGTTAGAGACAGGGAAAAGTTATACCACAGTTAATTATACATATAGATTAGACAAATTTATTTGTTTTGTGTTCGGTGTGACATCTGTTTCCACCAATGTAAGGCCTCAGTAATGTGTTTCCTGCAGCACTGTCAGTGTTGTGTTATCACCTAACTATTACTAGAGTTGAACCTGCATTAGAGCTGGCTGTCACTGGCTACCAGCTAGCTATAACTATCAGTCACTATGGCTACCATCTGGTTATAACTACCTGTCACTATGGCTACCAACAGGCTATCACTACCAGTCACTATGGCTACCACCTGGTTATAACTACCTGTCTCTGGCTACTAGCTAGCTATAACTACCAGTCCCTATGGCTACTACCTGGTTATAACTACCTGTCACCATGGCTACCAACAGGCTCTAACTACCAGTCCCTATGGCTACCACCTAGTTATAACTACCTGTCACTATGGCTACCAACAGGCTATAACTACCAGTCCCTATGGCTACCATCTGGTTATAACTACAACCGTCAGATGTTTTAGGCTTTATCCTTACTGAAAAAGGCCCTTAAAAGCTATGCATTTCACAGTAAATTTCATAAAGAACTCTATATTAGTACTAACACTAATATCTGTTTTGATTGTAAAATTTCATATTCCTTTTTTTCACATTTTGTCATAGCTGAGTGAGATGGAACAATGTTTGGACTTTGGGGAATGCTGCAGGACAAGGTGGAGATTTCCAAGTTACTTGAAGAACACAGGATATCATGGATAAACACAGACTTTCAATGTTGGGAGGAGGTTGTTTATTTACATGACAGATAATATTTAACTTATAATGGTTGAGAGTTGAGAGTGCTCAGTGAACCTGGTTATAGTCGGCCAGTTTAAGTATCTAGTTATATAGGAACTTGGTTAATCTGGATACTATGGTTTCTGTTTACAGTTGAACTTGGTTAGTCTGGATACTATGGTTTCTGTTTACAGTTGAACTTGATAAGTCTGGATACTATGGTTTCTGTTTACAGTTGACCTTGGTTAATCTGGATACTATGGTGTCTGTTTACAGTTGACCTTGGTTAGTCTGGATACTATGGTTTCTGTTTACATTTGAACTGGGTTAGTCTGGCAAATGAAACCCGGTTAGTTTAGAGTCTGGTTTCTTTGTACAGTTTGTACAGTCTGGTTTCTTTGTACAGTGCAATCTTGGTTTTTGTGTGCACTGGAACCTGTTTTCAGAACTGTTGTTTATAATAATAATTATATATAACATATGATATAGAGGCATAGTGCCCTATCTTGCTAGCCCAAGTTTCTCTAAAGCACTTCACAGTACAAAGATATACAATTTATACAATCAATACAATTAGCATATACATTAATCAATACAATTTTGAGGAATTCGCAGGAGCTGCCTTATCAGGCGCTAACTATTAGTCCTATGCCACCTGGCTAATATCTCCATATGTGTGTATGCCTGCATGTGTGCTTGAGATGTATTGTGTTCTGTTTGTAGTGAGACAATGCTTCCAACAGTATCAGTTACAGTGCCACCTCACTTGAATGCTACAGCACAATTACCCCAACATCATGTTTACAACATTCAAGTTGCCGGAGCAAAAGTCATTTGATTAAGTACTTATACACTGGTTAATCAGTAGCAAGCCAATTTGCTTGTTAAATTTTGACGAAAAAAGTGGGTGAAGTTTACCAACCATTGTGAAAAGGGTAATGGTTAAGCTAGGGAGTACATACCAGTGTTTTGACATACTTTTGTCACACCTGGTAAGTTTTCAGTGTTAATCCTTAGTGCACATGATCGGTGTGACATGCATATCTAAAATCCAGAGAGAACAAGTGTCTCAAAAATGACAGGGTTGTACACAGAAAGATTTCTGTTCAGATATTAAACCAGTTCCAGTCATGCAGAAAACAGAGTATCCAGATTTGTTCACTAACCAAAGTGTTCAACGAACAATTTTCCCATGTTACCACATCTTTTAATTGATTATATTCATATTTCAATTTGTATGAAACAAACAATTGGTATAAACTGATTTAACAAAATTTGAGTTTGAAAGGATGAATGAAAACAAAACATTGATGAAATTGTTGTTTTAGGTTGTAATTGTGTAATTTTGAAAGGTGTGTGCTTGTTATACCGTGTAGTTTACGTGTTTTAAGACAATGTGTACACTGTCAATGTTATATATGTACATCATCATTATATGGGTACTTGTCATTGTGATATGTGTACAACATCGCTGATATATGTGTACATCATCACTGATGTATGTGTCCATCATCACTGATGTATGTGTCCATCATCACTGGTATATATATGTGTACATCATCACTGATGTATGTGTACATCATCACTGGTATATATGTGTGCAACACGATTTTGATATGTGTTAATATCATCTTGATATAATTAAAGAAATTATGGTTTATATTGTGGTCTTTGTCTTATTTTTGTTGGTAGACCAGTGCCTATGAAAGAAATGTTCCAGGTGCTGGACTTTTGCCACCAGGCGAGGCTACAAATGGTGGGAGCTTCCTGCTGTTAAGACAATGTTCCCCAGAGAAATAGCATATAAAAAGACAAAGCAGGGGTATGCAGTTCCAATAGTCTTAATCCAGTGGCTGGGAAGACAATGTCAAAGCTAGGGAATTTGCTTTAAAAATACAGGTCAGACTAGTAAACAATTTTTCTTAATCTGCCAATGGGAAAGTATATAGATAAAGATATGCATGCTAGCAAAGGGGATAAATTCTATAAATCTACCACTAGATGGTTTGATGGATATTCTAGAACTGTTATTGTCAACCAAGTGTTGGCAATACAATACCTTCCACTGACTGAAGCATGCTAAATGATGCCCTCAGAGCAACATGCGTCTTGGCCTGAACAAAATGATGTCATCGTTGTGTTTATCCTACCCCAAACAGAGGCCAGTCCAAATTCTGAATCATAGTTGGAGAAGATAGTGTCAATTTTAACACAACAAATTCGTAACCGAGTCCATTTGAAAGCTCCAAAACATTAACTTGAATTTTAAAATGAAATCAAGACAACTTTTTTTGTAAGAATTTCAAACTAAGAAATGTATATGTTCAATCCGTATGTGTTGTAGACTCGTGTGTCAATTCTAGTACTGTTGGAAGAAATTCGGAAGTAAAAAATGGTTTCACTAATGTTGAGCAATAGGGCTTTAAATTAAATAGAGACATAGATACTACATAGAACTATCTAGCCGCTGGTAAGCAGAACGTGCCCGGCACAGTATTGATCAGGAGTAAAGGGGAAGACCTATTAAACCCGGCACAGTATTGATCAGGAGTAAAGGGGAAGACCTATTAAACCCGGCACCGTATTGATCAGGAGTAAAGGGGAAGACCTATTAAACCCAGCACAGTATTGATCAGGAGGAAAAGGGAAGACCTATTAAACCCGGCACAGTATTGATCAGGAGTAAAGGGGAAGACCTATTAAACCCGGCACAGTATTGATCAGGAGTAAAGGGGAAGACCTATTAAACCCGGCACAGTATTGATAAGGAGTAAAGGGGAAGACCTATTAAACCCGGCACAGTATTGATCAGGAGTAAAGGGGAAGACCTATTAAACCCGGCACAGTATTGATCAGGAGTAAAGGGGAAGACCTATTAAACCCGGCACAGTATTGATCAGGAGTAAAGGGGAAGACCTATTAAACCCGGCACAGTATTGATCAGGAGTAAAGGGGAAGACCTATTAAACCCGGCACAGTATTGATCAGGAGTAAAGGGGAAGACCTATTAAACCCGGCACAGTATTGATCAGGAGTAAAGGGGAAGACCTATTAAACCCGGCACAGTATTGATCAGGAGTAAAGGGGAAGACCTATTAAACCCGGCACAGTATTGATCAGGAGTAAAGGGGAAGACCTATTAAACCCGGCACAGTATTGATCAGGAGTAAAGGGGAAGACCTATTAAACCCGGCACAGTATTGATCAGGAGTAAAGGGGAAGACCTATTAAACCCGGCACAGTATTGATCAGGAGTAAAGGGGAAGACCTATTAAACCCGGCACAGTATTGATCAGGAGTAAAGGGGAAGACCTATTAAACCCGGCACAGTATTGATCAGGAGTAAAGGGGAAGACCTATTAAACCCGGCACAGTATTGATCAGGAGTAAAGGGGAAGACCTATTAAACCCGGCACAGTATTGATCAGGAGTAAAGGGGAAGACCTATTAAACCCGGCACAGTATTGATCAGGAGTAAAGGGGAAGACCTATTAAACCCGGCACAGTATTGATCAGGAGTAAAGGGGAAGACCTATTAAACCCGGCACAGTATTGATCAGGAGTAAAGGGGAAGACCTATTAAACCCGGCACAGTATTGATCAGGAGTAAAGGGGAAGACCTATTAAACCCGGCACAGTATTGATCAGGAGTAAAGGGGAAGACCTATTAAACCCGGCACAGTATTGATCAGGAGTAAAGGGGAAGACCTATTAAACCCGGCACAGTATTGATCAGGAGTAAAGGGGAAGACCTATTAAACCCGGCACAGTATTGATCAGGAGTAAAGGGGAAGACCTATTAAACCCGGCACAGTATTGATCAGGAGTAAAGGGGAAGACCTATTAAACCCGGCACAGTATTGATCAGGAGTAAAGGGGAAGACCTATTAAACCCGGCACAGTATTGATCAGGAGTAAAGGGGAAGACCTATTAAACCCGGCACAGTATTGATCAGGAGTAAAGGGGAAGACCTATTAAACCCGGCACAGTATTGATCAGGAGTAAAGGGGAAGACCTATTAAACCCGGCACAGTATTGATCAGGAGTAAAGGGGAAGACCTATTAAACCCGGCACAGTATTGATCAGGAGTAAAGGGGAAGACCTATTAAACCCGGCACAGTATTGATCAGGAGTAAAGGGGAAGACCTATTAAACCCGGCACAGTATTGATCAGGAGTAAAGGGGAAGACCTATTAAACCCGGCACAGTATTGATCAGGAGTAAAGGGGAAGACCTATTAAACCCGGCACAGTATTGATCAGGAGTAAAGGGGAAGACCTATTAAACCCGGCACAGTATTGATCAGGAGTAAAGGGGAAGACCTATTAAACCCGGCACAGTATTGATCAGGAGTAAAGGGGAAGACCTATTAAACCCGGCACAGTATTGATCAGGAGTAAAGGGGAAGACCTATTAAACCCGGCACAGTATTGATCAGGAGTAAAGGGGAAGACCTATTAAACCCGGCACAGTATTGATCAGGAGTAAAGGGGAAGACCTATTAAACCCGGCACAGTATTGATCAGGAGTAAAGGGGAAGACCTATTAAACCCGGCACAGTATTGATCAGGAGTAAAGGGGAAGACCTATTAAACCCGGCACAGTATTGATCAGGAGTAAAGGGGAAGACCTATTAAACCCGGCACAGTATTGATCAGGAGTAAAGGGGAAGACCTATTAAACCCGGCACAGTATTGATCAGGAGTAAAGGGGAAGACCTATTAAACCCGGCACAGTATTGATCAGGAGTAAAGGGGAAGACCTATTAAACCCGGCACAGTATTGATCAGGAGTAAAGGGGAAGACCTATTAAACCCGGCACAGTATTGATCAGGAGTAAAGGGGAAGACCTATTAAACCCGGCACAGTATTGATCAGGAGTAAAGGGGAAGACCTATTAAACCCGGCACAGTATTGATCAGGAGTAAAGGGGAAGACCTATTAAACCCGGCACAGTATTGATCAGGAGTAAAGGGGAAGACCTATTAAACCCGGCACAGTATTGATCAGGAGTAAAAGGGAAGACCTATTAAAAACATGCATCAAATGTCAAAAAAAAAAAAAAAAAAAACTACTGGTTTTATGCATCTCTGCTTTAAACGACTGAGTTTATTTTTGCCAAGTACACAAAGGATCTGTATTTCATAGCCTTTTGTGTTCATGATGTTACAGGATTGGTTCCTTCAGTGGTGCAGACATTCCTAGGGTACCTTACAAAAACCTTCATTTCAATGCTGTAAATATAAAATAACTCCCAGACTTTTCTATGTATTTGACATTGATGATCGTGATGCCCTCTACAGTCATAAATGAAACTACAGAAAGGAAGTTCTTGAACAAGAAATACAATACATACTTTTTACATTGCCATTACTTGTCCAGTGGAAATTTTAAGTTGTAAGCGGTGGGTGATCAGGGACGTAGCTAGCCCTTACTGGACTGTATTCATTAAGAAGCAGGTCCAATGGCAGGAGGCTGGTAGATAAAATTAATATACAAATTTAAAGATTTGTCTCCTGATTATTTCCCACAATGGTTATTATATTTAGATATTCTAAAATAGAACATGTATCAGCATATATGATTTTTAAAGACATTTATAGTGGTTTTGTTTTCGGTGCTTTTTTGTTGTTGAATATTTTTTGGATTCTCCAGCGATTCAGCGTACAGGCAACTGTGCACCTGGTCATACTTTTGGATTTTTACAACAGAAAATGTCAGAAAAATGTAGGTTTTATGTCAGCTTTGATTCAAATACAGATTTTCTGGGGATGTTTTGTCGATTTTTGTCAATTTGATGTAGTATTTCTCCTATTTAGGGGTGGTTCACTGCTATCATGGAACCATTACTGGGGAAAAGGGGATCTTGAAAAATGTTGGCAGTAACCATGTGGCAACTGGATTGAGGGGAATGATATTGAGAATTTACTTACTGTCAGATTATCTCTACAATAGTTGTACAAAGATCAAGGTTCTACCTGAGATCACAGGGACCTGAGAATTTGTTACAACTATATTTGGACTTAAACTGAGGTGTTCAGAGTAATTTGACATGTTTTAGGGGTTTTGATCACCATTCTATATATATAACCATTATTGGAGATGGTATTTTTACTGAAAATTGAGCTAAACCCCTAAAACGTGTTAAATTGCTTTGAACACTTCAGTTTATCAGATTCTGATGTCCCTGTGCTTGTGATGACAATTACCAAAAACTTGGTTTCTTCAGCATTATATTTGCCATAATGATTTTCAATACATTTCAACATCTCACCATGAACATGTGGAATTCTGTAATTACAAGCAGACTTTATCAATTGATTAACGAATACTACAGAAATTATAAAAGTGACTGTGCAAATCACACACTTTGTTGGAAATGTAATCAGGTTTAATAGTTTTGATATTGTAAAAATCCTCCAAAAGTGGAGATTTTTAGAACCCGGCGATAAGTCGGCCCTGTATATATATATAACGGTGTTGCACTGATGACGATTTATGTTACAAAAAGGAAACATATAACAGAGATCTTTACATTTCAATGTCTCCGCTCGGATTCGAACCCGGGACCTCTGGCTTACGACTTGAACGAGTCGGTACGAAGCAGCTATTACTGGTTTTGGTTTATTTGTGTTTTACGTCCTAACAGCATTGGTCATATATTTTCATATTGAAACTTCTGTCAAAGGTACATATCATAGAGTCACTAAAACAATATATAATTTAATAATTTAAAATTAGCTTTGAAATCAACCTGCATTTGTCAAAACCTTAGCAGCTTGATGACGCAGCAGACCGCATCACACATTGGTCACATCAATCATTGAAGCTTTCTTTAACCCTTTCACCCCTATGTAACTTTAGTAGACTCTACCATGCATTGATCCAGATGAGTCAATTATGGTCTCGGTGGTGAAAGGGTTAAAAATACCACACATCCTTGGTTTCCTTAAGAGATTCCAGATGCGATCCACTGCGTCATCAAAGTACCACAATGCTAACCACGTTCAGGTGATATATAAGTATATTTACTTTTTTAACATATTAACTAAACCGTTTTGAGTTTTTAATGTATTTTTGAACTGATATGAATAGAAAACAATTTTCAGTAACAGTAAACATGTCTGAACCATACCAAAGTATATCAGCGATTAAAAAATCTAAAAGTTCTCTCCTGAGGGTATTTCTGGGTTCTACATACAATGGACATTCGATAAAATAATGCTCAACATTTTCTATTGGATAAGAACAAATGCATTCAGGTGACTGAATTCCATCTATACGTTTGAGGTCAGAGCTCAAGGAACTGCAGTTATACCTGAGTCTTGTATGCAAACCATTACATTTTCGTTCACCCGTGGAATAAAAATCAGGAGCACATTCTCCTTTAAAAGATATTAATTGTTGAATGTAGAAAGCGTATTACATGTTCTGATTTGAATATCAAGATTGTTCCAAAGTCGTAATGTGCTAGGAATGAACGATTTCTCAAATAAGGTTAATCAACATCTTGGAATCACATAATTATTTTGATTTCGTAAATTGTAATTGCTAACATAATGGACTCTGTTTGGCATTATATCCTGTAAGTAAGAAGGGGTACGGTTATTTTGTAATTTTTTTTATAATAATGTTAACTTACGAGTTTTCCGACGATTGCTTAATATTTCCCACCCAGTTTCGAAATACAAGCTTTGCCTACTTGCAAAAACAGGAAGACCAGTCACAGTTCTAGCCGCTTCTAACGGTAATGTTTCTAGTTTTTTTTTCCGAATTTGTACCATTACATTCATCACATAGCTCGCAAGCGTGTTCCAAAAGAGGTCTAAATAAAATCTGTATACAATTTTGACAATGCTTTCTTATTTAAAATATATTTTAACTTACGTACTACTGATATATGTTTTGATGTGACAATTGCACTCGTACTTGTGAGTTCACTCATAGGTTACTAATGCAGAAAAAAACAGAAAGTGGGCAAGAATACATCGAGAATACCTCTGCTTTTCTAATGTTTTTTATTTTAAAATATGGCACAAAAAGGTTTTCCGGTATTATAGAAAGTAATCAACGTCGTCTAATGTAGTTATTTCGATCGTTTGGAACTTTCATTTCCACTTATCTTATCTTCAGATTTGTCAGTGATAGTCGAGAAAACCCATGTTTCATAAAGGAACGTGGAAGAGTTTAAAAGGGCCGGTTTCCAAAACGGCCCCTTCTCTGATTCAAATTTCCTGTTGGTGGTGCATTGCCCATTCCGTTGTGGTCACAAATCTATAAAGTATAAAGATTTAGGTCACTTGGTTTGTTTTTTATGGCTCCTCAAAGTTGTACCTTTCAGAAGCTGTCTAAGTGTTGATAAAATGTGCATGTTATGTAAAATATTAATGAAAATCTAATCAAATGATGGTCACCGTAAAGAATACATTCATGGCATGATTGTGACAAAAAATCATGTTTCCATCGCGCCATTTGGCTGTTTTATGGAAGAAACAATCTCAAAAATGCCATTTTCGATGATAACATTTTAGACACAAAAACTGTGTTTTTTAGAGAATACACCCTTTTATGGGCGTTGGATGCAAACCAATTTTTATCCTATTAAACAGTACGTAATATGCTATTGATGAGAGGAAAAATCATCAAAATGTAAGTGGTGGAACATTTTCAAATGTTGGGTTGAATTAGCCTATGGTTGAATTGCCGATTTTCGACTTTCTTTAGATAATTAACAAAAAAACGAGAGTATTTGCTCGGTATGTTGAGAATATGTACACAGATATGAAAAAAAGTGAGAGAAACACTTTTTCATAAAAAAAATCCAAGATGGCTACTTCACAAGTCCCCGTGGTTGAAGACATTGGCTGACAAATAGACAGAACAACAAACAAAACGTGTTCCTTATGATTTTGGTTGGTTTTCGCATTTACGGGAGTGTTCATAGCTACGGGCGATTGTATAATACCTATATTTATAAGTTTGGTTAGTCACATGGTAACGGGGATCTTTCATATCGAGCCCCAAACATACTTTCGACATATGCACTCCGTTGCCGCATGGAAAACTATTTCAAGTTTTGTCGGAATTTCTTTACCTGTGGTTGTAATGGTCGAGGGTTTTCCAGCGTCCTGTAATACCCAAGGTAGTACAAGATACTGGAGATGTGCGCACACATTCCCATCGTTCTCTCTCCAACTGGGCACTGGCAGTAGTAGTCCTTTATTGGGGCCTCAACATCGGGTGAAACGGTGAACCGTATCCAAACGTTATATTTCGTTTGGCTTTTGTGTCGAGAATGTATTTGACATCGGAGAAGGTCTGGGGAGTGCTGGTAAAGCCACACCTCATAGTCTCCGTCATCACTTAAATGTTCGGCGATGTAACCAGGAGCCAGAGATATCTGATACGTTCCACACGTAATGGTTCTCAAGTAATCAAGATCGAGACGGGGAAACAGTACGGAAGATGCATCCATCTTGACAAACTCGGACCTTGCCCGTCTAGATAGATCCGGATCTGTCTTGACTCTCTGAGCTAAACCATTCGGTGTTGTCAAACGGTCCTTCATACGTTCAGCCATTAGCCTATCTTTGGCATCTCTCTCTGGAGATCTCTGGTAGATCGGTCCTCTAATACCATTCAGACAGGCTGTGACGGTTCGAAGCAAAGCCTCGATGACATTGATAAAGCTGTTAGACACCAATTGCGTTCGGAAGAACGTCCAGTGTTTCAGACGACCATGATAGGATTCCACAATCCACCTCGATTTGGTGATAGTTCTGTCAAGATTTGCTTGGACGTCAGAATGTTGACTTTGACCGGGTTTCAGGTATGACGGCATGCTAGCATTGAGGCCAGAGGCTTCGAGAACTGGTAGGACATCTCTAAAACCTCGGTCAACGACAACGTTGTCGTCTGGTTGTAGCCAAGTAACTAGCTTGTCCATGACTTTTTTTGTAATTGTAGCATCATTTTCGCTGCCAGTGAATGGTCCTACTGTGTCCAGAATGTAGCCATCTGGTAAGGCGATGCTCATGAATTTGAGATAGTTTCTCTTCTTCTGGCCACAGTAGGACATTCTCTGGAGCTTGTGGTCGGAGCTTTTCTGGATATAAATATAGGTGCCATCTAATATGGCAGTGGCTTTATCTCCAAAAAATGCTTCTGAAAAGACAGTATTGTGCCCGAGCAACTGTTCTCTTGTCAAGTGATCCGGACCTAGAAATTGTGGGACTATCGATGTGTCTAATGCCTGTACTATGGAGTGGAAAGTTTTGGACACACTTGACTTGGAAATTCCAAAAAGAGAAGAACACTGACTCCAGGAAATGTCGGTTTTCAGTTTTACCCAGAACAGTAATAGAGCATCGTGTGTAGTCTTGGTATATATACCAGATGAAAGATATGGGGAACAGTGCGAGTGGATTTCGAGGAACTGATCTTTGGACCAACCTGTCCAGGCCATGCATGCCGAGTCATCAAGAGAAGAAAAGCTTATTGTAAACGCAGACTGGTTCTGTGAAAGGACGTGCGACACCTCTAGGAGGTCATTAATGATTTCGGACGATTTTGATGGTAACTGAGATTCCAAGGAACCTCTACCATCAAGGACAACCTCTGTAGACGGATCTAAGTCGTTACCAATAAGGTGAATGGAGCAGACGCGGGATGAGGTGGGACACCACAGTTTGTGTGAATAGATCAGGTGATGTCTTGCACGTTTTGGTAAGACTGATGATTTTGTTCCATTTCTTGCAAAGGTAACAAGACAGAGACAGCATTTTTTGTGTGAAGATGATCCATTCAAAAGATCATGAAGGGTCAGCAACGGCAGGATATGGGACGGGGAGTCGTCTTCTTCCTCTATTTCCTGGTTCTGCTCGGGTTCAGGTTCAGGCTGATTTTTGTTCCGAAGATACTTCATGTAGCACTTCTGGCAAATAAGTGCTTGTTCCTTTGCTGACATCAATCCTTGTTGCACCAGCGTATCTAGGAGCCATTTATATTGTGGACTATTTACATTGCGTGCACTTCTGTTCTTATTGCCACTACGTTTCTTGAAGTATACTTGACACCCTTCTCCAACACATTTACCCTCCATCTTGAAACAATAACGATTGGTTTATGAAGCGTCGATAAAGTAACAAAATAGCAAGCCACCGATGATTGCTGTAAACAGCTAATACTTAGTAGTTTGGTACAATTATGCGAAAATGTGTGATAAATAACGAACAACTAATTACACAAAATAACAAGACAATATAATAAATCACATTCAATACCTCCAAGAAGCGCAGAATTGATTGATTACTTAGAACAAAATAAAGTATTTCATATGGATAATCTATCTATTCGATGTGGCGTGGTCGGCAGGCACAAAGAAAGTGAGACAAGTCAGGGTCCCAACCCTGACAGAGCCACAACGCTTTGGAGATGGGACAATAAAACAAGGAAAGTGAGACAAGAATAGCTAGCGTCGAGTCAATGATTCCGTAAACGTATAGACAAAGACAAGAAGATACGGATAAATGTACAAGGCCACACGATCAGAAAATTCAGAAGAGGACAACTTGAGATAGAACAGTATTCATGTATCAGGGTGTCCTCAGTGTAAATCTTTATATCGATACTGTTTATTTAGTCGTTACACATCATAAAACTGTCATGAAAATATCCGCTCTGATATTCAATATAAAAGTTTGTATATAATAAGCTATATAATAGGGTTTCAGACAAGGTTGTTACTCATTTCCCCTTTTCTTTCAATTTACAACCACATTCAGGCGGCGATATGAGAACGTTCCACCACATGGAATTAGCTGATTTTTGGTACACATATGAAACAAGTAAAGCTCTATCCGATTTTCTGATGGAAATTTGCATCCAAAACTATATAACGGGAGAAAATTGCAATTTTATGGCATTTTTCTTCATAATTGTGTCTCTGCAAGTGCATTTTCATCCGAGAATATTTTTTTTTTTGTTTTATGAATAAACACGATGTTTTGGAAATATTTATCAAAAGAAATTTATACTATGTTGCGAATTACAATTTCGAGATAACCTTCTTTTATTTACGAACTTATGTCTTTGATGCTGAAATTGACAACTTTATAAAAATACATTTTCACTGAAATTATGAAATCTGGGTGTCGGAAAGGTGTAAAATTATTCTTCGGAAAAGAAAAAAACAGTAGTTGAGCTAGATAAGAAATTATACGGGGGCAGGCTCCTATGGAGAATTAACATTACTGGAAACAGGCCCTTTGACTTCTCTCTTCGTTGATTTTGTTTTAAATAATATATCATGAATTATGTTATCAGCGAGGAAGGTTGGATATCAACCTTAATACGTAACAAACTTCTCAATATCAGATTGTTGATTTTTCGGTAATCATTCATTTTTATTTTATTTTATAACTGGCTGGTAGCGTGTCTATTACAGGATATGTGAAATATGTAAATGTAGGCGGCGAAAAGGACCAGGAAAACCAGTGAGGAACACAGATACGTACAGTAGATTTCGGGCATGTAGTGCTATTAAGCAAGTGTTCTTTAGAAGGTAAAAATCGGCCCACGATATATTTTTGATGTTTTAGTGTAAACCAATTAATTTGAACAAACAACCTATTAAAACAACGCTTAAATTCGTCTGGACCGCAAAGTTGACTGCAGCGCCCCTACACTGAAGTTCAAACATTTTACCATGTATTTTTAATGGGATCGGTGAGGCAGTTACACAACAGTTTATGTTTATGTACAACGAAAGTGACTGTGGCGCCACATGTTTGTGCATTTTCATTGAAAATTCATCCATATCGATTCAAATTTCAATTTTTTATGAAATCCTCCTTTTTGTAAATTTCAGAAATACATCTAAAAATGTACTCTACAGTACGCAAATGCGATTCATATTTTATAATGAATTTCAAAACCCAACTGTCCCCAGACCCTACCAGTGACATGAGATATATAGTTTCTGATTTGGAGAACTGAAATGTATTAAATGCTGTATTCATAGCGAGATTATACACAATGTCATAAGGAATAAGCGTAAGAGAAAGGTCACGTGTTCAGCAAGTAGAGTGGTCACTCTAAACAGAGCTTCGACGAAAATGTAAAGCTATTCCACATTTCTGCACCATGGATTGTGGGGGAGAAAAGTTGATAAAAATGTCTGTATTTGATGCTACAATACTTTATAAAATCCTGGCCTTGAGGTCACAGTTCACTGACTATCTGTTATGTTCACGTTACCTGTACGTTCTGGTGCCTATTTATAGATTGATTCTATTGCATGTGTATTGCTGTATGTTTATTGTTTATGTAACATGAGCATTACAATAAACACTGGTAAAAGAGAACGTCGTAGTCTAAATAGAGATCACCAAAAAAGAATAAACTCGATAGTTCCTCGTCTCATAACGGTACCATTTTAAGCGGTAGTTATCTGACTACGGAATATAATAATCAAAGTCCGATCATGGCTATGAACTATATCCCGCCTCAGCAACTCAATTTTCAAGGATCGCCTATGCTGTGCCCCTCCCAAGGTGTTTACCAGGTCCAAAACCTTGCACCGCAACTGATGTCAACCGCCGGCCTTCAGTCTCCTGGATTAGGCCTGTCTGACCTTGACATTCAACGCATTGCCCTCATCGTTCGAAATCTGATTTTACCTGATATACAGGTTATGGTAACTAACGATATCGTGCCCCCAAGAGCCGAAATCGCGCCCCTAAGAGCCGAAATCAATGCGCTTAAATCTGAAAATGACGACCTTAAACATAAATTAGATGACCTTGAGAAATACAGTTAAAGGGAATGTGTCAGATTTTCTAGGTTCGAGGAGTCAAATCGTGTCGAAAACACAACAGAGATGATTCTTGATGCGGTCAGCAAACTTCCTGGTGTTGATCTCAATCCAGAGGACATTGTTAGGTATCATCGTGTTGGACGCAATCTTATCATGGCGAGGAAATATTTCAAAGAAATCTCGACTTTTAATCAAATTGCCGAGGGCACTCAGAGATGCTGTGTATGAAGGATTCAAATAATGGAATAAAGGAGGTGGTATATCAGTACAGAATAGCAGTAAATAATAAAGAACATGTTGTTGAGTAAGGGTCGTAAAAGCCCATACCTTAATCATAATTTTCAATATAAATATATATAACAAGCTAAAACATTTTTTTTTCTTTCTGATATTATGGTCCTTAATTAGTGTTACAAATCGATGGAAATCCTTCAAGGAATGAAGCTGCTATAGCGCAGACTATGATCTTTTAAAAATAGTAACAGTGACCTTGACCAGACAACCCTGCAAACAAAAATTGTTCCGTAAGACTATGGGAAAGTTTACGATTAAATAAAAAATAAATAAATAAATGTTATAAAGATAATATAAATAAATAATTATGATTTTATTATTACAATTTGTTATTATCATGATTAATTATACAAAAAAATAAAACGGGATTGTATTATTTCCAGTGCGTGTAATCACGGACTTATGCAAGCCCCTTGTGTATCTCTCCTTCTCCCGATATTGTAACGAAGGTTAAAGACCTATATAATTATTCTGTTTCTGGTTAATGTGAATAATATGTATATACGGTTTTAATTCTCGATGTTCAATATGCTATATTCACGAAGCACTTGTATTATACTCATCGGACAATTATCTAGGGACTGTATTGGGAAGCTATCTACAAGCTTGTTAGGCACAGCTGCTGTCGCATTGGGGATCTATCTATAAACTCGTTAGGCACAGCTGCTGACGGCTACTTTAGTATAAGTCAACATTCTCTTTCACTTGGAGACTTTCCATTGAGACAAAGAAAACACCTGATATGTACCTGTTCGATAAGTTATCGTAGTGTGTGCAATTACCCGTAACGTTAGTGAAGCGTGTGTGTATGTTTGCCGTTCCGTTTACATGGTAACATGATTATGGCCGGTTATTCAGGTAATGTGATAGGAATATAAGCGCGTGAATTACAGGTAGCCGTCTCTTCTTCTTCGGACAGACACCGCTGTTCAAACCACCTGAAAGGGTACAGCATAAGCTAATATTCTGTGACCAGCTTGATTGCAGTACTCTGCCGTGTGCTAGGCGTGGGGGGCATTGAGGTCACATGATAGCGGGCGTTGGGTGCAGGGAGCGGAATTGGCACAGGAACGCACGGTTCGCCGGGAAGAGCCGGAAACGCTAGCGTCGGCGAATGCGGCAGTCCCGCTGAGCACATGTACTGCGAAGTACTAGATATGCTCTGTTGCGCCTATNTATCCTAATTTAGTCTGGAGTATCCTTGGGCCAAGGGGACTCAATTTTGTATAAATGGTGGGTATGGTTGGGGCAGAGGGGCGGGGCCCAACAGGGGAAATAGAGGTAAAACCTTTAAAATTCTTCTTCTACCGTACGGATTAGGGGATTTTATCCTAATTTAGTCTGGAGTATCCTTGGGCCAAGGGGACTCAATTTTGTATAAATGGTGGGTATGGTTGGGGCAGAGGGGCGGGGCCCAACAGGGGAAATAGAGGTAAAACCTTTAAAATTCTTCTTCTACCGTACGGATTAGGGGATTTTATCCTAATTTAGTCTGGAGTATCCTTGGGCCAAGGGGACTCAATTTTGTATAAATGGTGGGTATGGTTGGGGCAGAGGGGCGGGGCCCAACAGGGGAAATAGAGGTAAAACCTTTAAAATTCTTCTTCTACCGTACGGATTAGGGGATTTTATCCTAATTTAGTCTGGAGTATCCTTGGGCCAAGGGGACTCAATTTTGTATAAATGGTGGGTATGGTTGGGGCAGAGGGGCGGGGCCCAACAGGGGAAATAGAGGTAAAACCTTTAAAATTCTTCTTCTACCGTACGGATTAGGGGATTTTATCCTAATTTAGTCTGGAGTATCCTTGGGCCAAGGGGACTCAATTTTGTATAAATGGTGGGTATGGTTGGGGCAGAGGGGCGGGGCCCAACAGGGGAAATAGAGGTAAAACCTTTAAAATTCTTCTTCTACCGTACGGATTAGGGGATTTTATCCTAATTTAGTCTGGAGTATCCTTGGGCCAAGGGGACTCAATTTTGTATAAATGGTGGGTATGGTTGGGGCAGAGGGGCGGGGCCCAACAGGGGAAATAGAGGTAAAACCTTTAAAATTCTTCTTCTACCGTACGGATTAGGGGATTTTATCCTAATTTAGTCTGGAGTATCCTTGGGCCAAGGGGACTCAATTTTGTATAAATGGTGGGTATGGTTGGGGCAGAGGGGCGGGGCCCAACAGGGGAAATAGAGGTAAAACCTTTAAAATTCTTCTTCTACCGTACGGATTAGGGGATTTTATCCTAATTTAGTCTGGAGTATCCTTGGGCCAAGGGGACTCAATTTTGTATAAATGGTGGGTATGGTTGGGGCAGAGGGGCGGGGCCCAACAGGGGAAATAGAGGTAAAACCTTTAAAATTCTTCTTCTACCGTACGGATTAGGGGATTTTATCCTAATTTAGTCTGGAGTATCCTTGGGCCAAGGGGACTCAATTTTGTATAAATGGTGGGTATGGTTGGGGCAGAGGGGCGGGGCCCAACAGGGGAAATAGAGGTAAAACCTTTAAAATTCTTCTTCTACCGTACGGATTAGGGGATTTTATCCTAATTTAGTCTGGAGTATCCTTGGGCCAAGGGGACTCAATTTTGTATAAATGGTGGGTATGGTTGGGGCAGAGGGGCGGGGCCCAACAGGGGAAATAGAGGTAAAACCTTTAAAATTCTTCTTCTACCGTACGGATTAGGGGATTTTATCCTAATTTAGTCTGGAGTATCCTTGGGCCAAGGGGACTCAATTTTGTATAAATGGTGGGTATGGTTGGGGCAGAGGGGCGGGGCCCAACAGGGGAAATAGAGGTAAAACCTTTAAAATTCTTCTTCTACCGTACGGATTAGGGGATTTTATCCTAATTTAGTCTGGAGTATCCTTGGGCCAAGGGGACTCAATTTTGTATAAATGGTGGGTATGGTTGGGGCAGAGGGGCGGGGCCCAACAGGGGAAATAGAGGTAAAACCTTTAAAATTCTTCTTCTACCGTACGGATTAGGGGATTTTATCCTAATTTAGTCTGGAGTATCCTTGGGCCAAGGGGACTCAATTTTGTATAAATGGTGGGTATGGTTGGGGCAGAGGGGCGGGGCCCAACAGGGGAAATAGAGGTAAAACCTTTAAAATTCTTCTTCTACCGTACGGATTAGGGGATTTTATCCTAATTTAGTCTGGAGTATCCTTGGGCCAAGGGGACTCAATTTTGTATAAATGGTGGGTATGGTTGGGGCAGAGGGGCGGGGCCCAACAGGGGAAATAGAGGTAAAACCTTTAGAATCCTTCTTCAACCATAGAGTTTAAGGGATTTTATCCTAATTTNACCTGCCATTATTGTACATGTTTGTTACTGACACTGTATTTATCTTCTGCAGATAAAACATATTTACACAGTAGTTGTTCTTCGGACGGAATCGCTACAAATTTGGTGGCAGCGGTGTTTTATAGTTTCGAACAACGGGCGCAAGATGGACGACACATACTATTACGAATTATACGAAACGGTTAACCAACTGGGAGTCGATGAAACTAGTCTTCGAACCGGTTATACTACACAATCACACGGGTCAACGCCACGCCGAAGCCTTACGCCGAGAAATAAACTACGGTCTCGGCGAGACATATTTGATGCTTTCAGCGGTGCTTCTGGCGGGTACGTCCGAAAGCGGCGTACGTCCAAATCACCCACAGAAGCATTCAAAACTAAGCAAGATGTTAATACGCCAGAGCGTGATGTTTTGTGGGGTACAAAATGCAAAACTCCAATGTGAAAGGATAAATCAGACTTTAGAAAATTGACAGTAGCCCTTTAGCAATCAAAATTGCCCGTGAATCAAACAGAATTGTACCGCTCGCAATTAAAAAGTCGTTATCTTCGGCCAGGCGAGAGTTTGCCTGAGTAAGGTCAAGGTATCTTACGACTCGCTCAATTGGCGTACCCTAACACTGCGCCGGAATTGTGGGAGGTCTTGTCTAAAGACGCATTTATTGACGCTTTGACAACCTCAGAGATTCGGTTACGTGTACAACAGAGCCGGCCTACAAACCTTAATGACGCAATACGTACAGCCGTGGAATTGGAGGCTTTTGAGAAGGCGGAACGTAGCCGCCCGGGTAACAAAGGGCACGCTAGAATTGCAATTGAAGGCGAGAAACCTATTCCATACGGTACTGGTTCTAAACGTTTGCTAACACTACAAACGATGATTGCGAATCTTCAGGTTGATATAGATGCCTTAAAGGAATCTCGTAATGCCACTCGTCGGGGAGGGGACAGGGAATGTTACAAATTCGGAAAGTTGGGTTATTTTTCCCGTGATTGCCCAGAGAAAAACAACACCGGCAACGCGAAAGAGCGCGCTAATATGGGTGCGGGTTATCAGCAGCTAGAAGCTGGTTTGTACCTTGCGACCGACATGTATGGTAAGGCGTTAGATCTTCTCGTGGACACAGGTGTGACAATTACAATGATATCCCGTGAAATCTATAATTAAATTCCGACTGACAAAAATCCTACCCTTGAGCCAATGAGGAAGGCGTCTTAGCCGCTAATAATGAACATATATCTACAATGGGTAAATCTAAGCTTGAAATCGGGATCGGTAGTAAGTCCACATCACAGCAAATGGTCTGCTTGGTATTGACTTTTTGCGTAAACAAAATTGTCAAGTCGATCTCCTGAAAAACTCCATTACAATGGATGGTGAGGTAATATCGTGCAGGCTGATTGGAAAGTTCGGCTGCGCGCGCGTTCACCTTGCGGAAACGATCACAATTCCTGCACGCCATGAGCTTATTGTCTCGGCGGGACTTGAACATGTGTCGCCTGATAGCGTATTCAGTCTAATAGAACCGTTAGCCGGGTAAAGTACTGGTCACACAATTCTTGGCAGAACATTAGCATGGGCGAACATGGTACCAGTGCGCTTGTTAAATACTTCTGATGATCTGAAAATTCTCTATAAGGGTGCAACAGTCGGTAATGTTGAACTAGTCATCGGAGTTGTGCGACAGGCTACCAAAGCCACGGACACAAAATCAATTCCGAAACACCTAAAGGCTGACAAAAAGTAAAACAAATGCGTTAAGCGTTTGCTCTGCAAGTTTGGCGATCTGTTCTCAAAAGATGATCAGGATTTCGGCAAGGCGAGTATCGTAAAACATCAAATGGATACTGGAAATAGTCAGTTAAGCAACCCCCTAGGTGACTTCCTTATCATTCACAAATAGAGGCAGACAAAATAGTTAACGCAATGTTAGACAGTGGCATAATACATCATCTGGGTCGTGGGCGTCGGGGATTGTGCTCGTGCGCAAGACGGACGGTAGTCTGCGCTTCTGCATGGACTATCGGCAATAAAATAACGCCACACCGCAGCGTCCGTCGTGCGTCCGTCACCTTTTCCTTAAAAACGCTACTAGTCCTGAACGTTCAGGCCGTCCGTCCGTCAACTTTTCCTTAAAAACGCTACTTGTCCTGAATNAAACCTTTAAAATTCTTCTTCTACCGTACGGATTAGGGGATTTTATCCTAATTTAGTCTGGAGTATCCTTGGGCCAAGGGGACTCAATTTTGTATAAATGGTGGGTATGGTTGGGGCAGAGGGGCGGGGCCCAACAGGGGAAATAGAGGTAAAACCTTTAAAATTCTTCTTCTACCGTACGGATTAGGGGATTTTATCCTAATTTAGTCTGGAGTATCCTTGGGCCAAGGGGACTCAATTTTGTATAAATGGTGGGTATGGTTGGGGCAGAGGGGCGGGGCCCAACAGGGGAAATAGAGGTAAAACCTTTAGAATCCTTCTTCAACCATAGAGTTTAAGGGATTTTATCCTAATTTTCTGGAGCATCCTTGGGCAAAAGGGACTCAATTTTGTATAAACAGCAAGGGGCAAAAGGGAGGGGCCCAATAGAGAAAACATAACAAGTTCTTCAAATACCTTCTTCTTCTGTACGAATGACAGGATTTTGTCAAAATTTGGTATGAAGCATCCTTGGGTGAAGGGGAACCAATTTTGTATAAACGGTGTGTCTAACCCCCCTGGAGGCAGAGAGGATGGGCCCAATAGGGGAAATAGAGGTAAAACCTTCAAAATCCTTCTTTTACCATAGGGATGAAGGGATTTTATACTTATTTAGTCTGGAGCATCCTTTGGCGAAGGGGACTCAATTTTGTATAAACGGTGGGTATGACCCCCCTAGGGCCATAGGGGTGGGGCTCTGTTTGAAATTTGTTCTCGCTCTATCTCAAGTACTAGATGGATCTTTCTGAAATTCCATATGTACTAACAGCACCTACCATGGAGTGCTATATCTTGACTTCATACCAATTATTTTAAACATAATCAGGTGAGCGAAACAGGCCCTCTGGGCCTCTTGTTATAAAAATAGTTCACCGGACTTATAACATGTCATTCTCTTAAGCGACCCAAATGTATATTATGAAATTATATATTATCTGATTTCATATATATACCTAGGTTATCTGGAGCTTATTTTCCCTTTTAGTAGCTGTAGAGATAGGATCACTAAAACTGGCTAGAAATATATTTTAGCAGATTATAAACAGGAAAACAAATGCTACGTTACCTAAATCGATAAATGAACTTTAGAGGATGTGACATTTCATAACTGTCTGTGATGTTAAGAATGCGCTAGACATGTTATGAACATTGCAGCTGAAAAATGCTACAATGATTATAACATGTCTAGCATTTGTATCACAACATTAAATGTTACGAAAGGACTCTCTATAGAAAGTTGATGTGTTCAAAACGGTCACAAAGTCCTTTGGTTTTACGTCAATATACCGGTAAAATATGTTACTCGCGCATTTTACTTCGAATTTTGTGCATTCTCTATTTTTTTCAGGCCGGTATGCCTCACCACAGCTTGTTTAAGAAAAAGTAAGCTCCACATGACATATGTTTAAATAATTTGTCATTTCGTAACATTCAGTTGGGCTTCAAAAGAGATTGACATGTTATAAGTCCGAATAACTATTTGGATGAAAACGTCAGCCTTAATGTCCTATTATTAACTTTGTTAACCTCGATATGCAACATTTTAATAGTCAATATACAAAAGTTCCAACTTAATTTAAGTATTTAAATATGACCTATCATGAGGTTGTTTGTTTTGGTTTTGGTTTATTTTTTGAACGTTCTATTAACAGCTTGTGATAACGCGGATCTGATGCCGACTTCACCACTATAGAGTCATCAATAAAAAAGTACCTACATCAATTCAGGAAGCAGACCGCAGAGAGGAAGCTGTCCTTTCGCGACTACGCATAGGCCATACCTACATCACACATAACTACATTGTGTATGGGGAAGACCAACCTTGTTGTCATGCCTGTGGTCAACCATTTACAGTCAAACCCTTTATGATTGAATGTGCTGATTTCAAACAAATACGTGACAGATTTTATAATGTACCCTTCTATGAAACGTTTATTCGATACAATTTCTGTGCAATCAATCTATGATTATTTACATTCAAATAATCTCTATAATAAGATATGATATATTTTATAAACCATTCGTTTGCTATTGATATATTTTGACATCTTTAACCTTTTGTTTCTTGTTTTTATGTATTTGGTTTTTAGTGAATGTCTATTTTTACACTGTTGTTTGGCCCTAAATGACTCAAATTGTCGATGAGCCGTTAAACAATACATTACATTAAGCTTGTTACCATGGATATAGCCTAGCTATGGCTATGGTATACTAATTTGCTTTCTGATTCCTTCATGCTAGGTCAGCGGTGCCAAAGACCAGCAATGCTTGACTGATTACTCACACCTTTAATATTACCATGCACAGAAAGGGCACGTAAATACACATTAAAGCATTTCCATTCAGATCAGATTATACCTTTCAATAATGTAAAAACAGATTGTTTATTTGGTACCTTTTTGTGCTAGAATAAACAATACAGAATATTAATGTACCTTGGTAAGGCAAAGTCACTATTTTCAAAAAAGAATTGTGCCTAATGGCTGTCATTTCCTGACAAAGGGACAGCCACATTATCTTCCTGTAAGCGTGTTCTGATTTATCTGTGTATCAACTGGACAGACAATTTACTGGATTAATTGCTTTCACACAATGTGTTAAGGATTAGGTACAGCTTATCAGAGCAGAGTTTCATGTGACCACACGTGAATGGTCAGTGGGTGGTCATTGACAAAAGTTTAAGGTAGACAGCATATTGAAAAGAAAAACATCTGTTCAGAGTGTGGTTGCGTTGCCAAGCAACCATCCTTGAATCTGCCACTGAAGTAAACTTGTAACTGTGTCCTTAAAGCTCAAGGTTTCCTGTGCAACTTTATTTATTTGATTGGGTATTAGTTAATCGATCAACCAATTTCATTTATATACATGTATATATAACTTCACCTACAGGTGATTGTATCCTGCAACCATGAAGCTTGTCATCATTTAACAAGGGCAATTCATTACTGTGTCACCAGGCCAGCTACATTTTTTAAAAGCAGACAACTTGGGATCCCCCATTCGCATCACACTACAACATTGATATGTAATGTGATGCTAATTTAACAACGATCAACTGCACTTTTAAACTACTTCTTTTGATATAATTCAGATATCTGAATTTTTCAATAAAAGCCAGAGATAGTGTACTATTAATCTTTTTTAAATGTATCTTGTTAAGTTGAAATTTATCATGATTAGAAAAAAATGTACATCGATAATTAAATTTAATGAGTGTTTCCTTACCATTTCATTATAAACAATAACAGCAATATGTAATTACTAATTATTCTTTTGGAACTTGGATTAACACTGTAGGCACTGGACTTAACATCGTAGTATCCTGGAGTTAACACTGTAAAGCACTAGAGTTAACATTGTAGTGAACTGGAGTGACTTGTTCACTTTGTTTGTTTGTTTGATTTTGTTTAACGTCCTATTAACAGCTAAGGTCATTTAAGGACGGCCTCCCTGTGTGCAAGATGCATGCGTGTAGTGTATGTGTGCTCGTAAATTCATCACTAAATATTTATGGAGGGTAATGGAAATAACTATGGGTATTTTAATATGCCATGATAAAATCTACTTGTACCAAGAAAATGACATATGACATGCCCTCCCTTGCACTGCATTCATATTTCGTATAAAACGTTACCCTTTTCCTACCGATATCTTTGTGATTGTTGATGCTTTCAAATCTACGATTTCTTCTATGGATATAACCAATATCATTTGATGACTGGTCAGTTGGTGTGGCAACACAATTGTGACTGCAACAAGATTACAAGATTTTTACAGAAAACTTTAAACCTACATACAAGAAGACGACTTAACAGCAAACAGTGTCTTTGGTCCCCTGATGCTAATACATGTTCGACGCAAAACCCTGAAAAAGTTTTGGGGATTACTGTAATTTTAGTACTGTTTAATGAACAATATACAGAATTACAACTTACATTGACTGTACATCAAACTGTGTGGTGGGGTTCCCGTTTCAGCAGTAGATACAGACGGATTGTCCTTCATTTGTTGGTACATTTCTGTCTTTTTCAACAGAAGTTCTCTATAAAATAAACAAGATGTGTTTGTGAAACACTAATGCCCCAGCGGCAACAGAGTTCAGAAAAAGCTAATTTTGGTATAAAGGTCGCGGTCAAGGTCAAGAAGTGTTTTTACCTTGGTGTCAATTGAAAATATTCATTCATCGAGTAGGCGGCTTACCATATATGAAGTCTATATCTCTAATGGTTCTCTTTAAATTTGTAAATTTCAACTCAAAATACAAATTAGAAAGAAAATCATTGAGGAAATAGAACACTTTTCATTTGTAAATTCCATAAAAAAACAAACTGATTTAATCCTCTGTTTTATATAAATAATCTTTAGGTAGCGAGTGACGATTAAAATTTTGTCATTTCTAATTCTTTTATAGATATTAGCTCAATTTAAAACAGCAAATTATATTTGTGATGTACCCCTACCCCTTTTGAAACCCCAAAAATTCACTTTCGGTCAAAACTTTTCCTTATTTTTTTTCGCATGTGATACAATAAGACATCTTTGAACAAATTAGGAGGTGAAAATCCGGTAAAATCGAAATAAAACATTATGGATGTTTTACCTTCAATAGCTACTACCTGATAATTGCAAGTCATCACTTATCACATACGAAATATACCAATGGAAGCACGATGTGTTACAAAAGCTATGCAGTCAAATGCTAGGTATAAATCGATAACGTGATCAACATAATGATATGTAGACGATCCAGCTTCTCGAACAAAAGCCTCTCCTACACATTTGCCGATTATTCGAGACTCTAAACAAGACGCTTCTTATCCTGTCTATATCGTTGAACATCGACTAACAGATTGTGATTGAAAATTTGTTTCAGGTGAAAGAGTTCCTCTGAGGATTACAACGCTTTACAAATTTGCGCACAAGGTAGGCCAAACATTTTTGTCATTTAAGACAAGTCCAGATCAAAGCAAACCACCTCATGATAGGTCATATTTAAATACCTAAATTAATAGCTGGAACTTATGTATGTAATTTGAATATATTGGACTTTGTATATTAGCTATTAAAATGTTGCATTTCGAGGTTAACATAGTCAATAATAAGACATTAAGGTTGACGTTTTCATCCAAATAGTTTATCGGACTTATAACATGTCAATCTCTTTTGAAGCCCAACTGAATGCTTCGAAATGACATATTATTTAAACATATGTCATGAGGAGCTTACTTTTTCCTTAATTAGCTGTAGTGAGGCATACCGACCATAAAAAATAGATGATAATTGCTATGGGAATGCACAAAATTCGAAGACAAATGCCCGAGTGACATATTTTACCGGTATATTAACGTAAAACGAAGGGACTTGTGACCGTTTTGAACACAAACTTTTTATTAAGTGTTTCATTTAATGTTTAGCGGATTCATAACATCACAGACAGTTATGAAATGGCACATCCTTTAAAAATCATTTATTGATTTAGGTAACGTAGCATTTTTTCTATGATTTTAGTAGTTTCGTATGGAAGCATCAATCTTATTTTGAGGCTAGTTAGCCTCTCTACAGCTAGTGAAAGAGAAATTAAGCTCCGGATAACCTAGGTATAAATATGAAATCAGATAATATATAATTTCATAATATACATTTGGGTCGCTTAAGAGAATGACATGTTATAAGTCCGGTGAACATTTTTTATGAAAACATCAACCTTAATGTCAAGTTCAACATATCCAAACTACATGTTTTGTATTGTTTAACGGCCCATCGACGATTTGAGTCATTTAGGGCCAAACAACAGCGTAAAAAGAGACATTTACAAAAAACTGAATGCATAAAAACAAGAAACAAAAGGTTAAAATGTGTAAAGATGTCAAAATATATCAATAGCAAACGAAGTGTTTATAAAATATATCATTTCTTATTAAAGAGGTTAAATGAATGTTAATATCATAGATTGATTGCACAGAAACTGTACCGAATAAACGTTTCATAGAGGGTACATTATAAAATCTGTCACGCATTTGTTTGAAATCAGCGCATTCAATCATAAAGGGTTTGACTGTAAGTGACTGGTCACAGGTATGACAACAAGGTTGGTCTTCCCCATGCAAAATGTAGCTATGTGTGATGCAGGTATGGCCTATGCGTAGTCGCGAAAGGAAAACTTTCTCTCTGCGGTCTGCTCTACCTTTTGCACAAATAACTTGTTGTTTCTTTCTTCAGACCATTTATTTTGCCAATTCGTTTTAATAAAATAAGCTATTGAAAGTTTAAAATCAGAATAACGCAGTTTAATATATTTCGTATTGAGGTTAAGTGCTGCCTTAGCAACTCTATCTACTTTCATTTCCATTTATTCCGACATGGCCAGGAATCCAAGTCAAGATCAGTTGACATAAAACTAAAATCCTGTTAATACAGAGGGCAATATTTTGTACGAGATTGTTGTTAAAGTGAAAATTGGTGTTTAATACTTTGTAGTAGTGACAAAGATTCGAAGCAGATATAAGCTTTTTTCATTTTATTCCTTTCGATTTCATCCATAGCTAGACCAAGTGCAGGTGATTCAGCTGTGAACATATAAGCATTATTAGGTAAACGGCAGGAAAAAGACACGTCCTATTAACAGCAATGTCATTAAAGGACGTGTCCCCATGTGTGTAGTGTATGCGTGCTTGCGTGTGTGTGTGTGCAGGAGACAGACTAAGTTAGTGTGCTTGCCGCCTTGGAATAGCGCGGATCTGATGATGGCTTTATAGTAGGGTCGCTAAATCCTTAGTTTTGCGAATTAAATATTGCCGTAACAGTTCATTATGTAAGTCAATCCATGCCTAGTTATTCGGGGCGAAAGGTCTCTTGTGTTATAACTAAGATAATGGTTAACCTTTTCATATAATAATTCTGCGTTGAATACTCTAATTATAATTAAAAAAAAATTCTAAATGAAGTAATAAATCGGGAAAGATCTTAGAGACATCAATAAAAGTTATTTTCACAACTGATCAGTCACAGATCACAAGTATTATTTCGCGCTGCGAGAAACTTATCATTCATCCGGCATGTTTGTTGCCGTCTTCGCCGGTCACAGCAAGGCCGGCGATCTGGGTTACGCCGGCGCAATACTTGACCAAATAGAGTGACATGCCCGCTAAGCCGGTACCGCCGAGCAGTACTATTTATACCAACATACCCTGTCTCTAGCACTTGCAAAACACACAAAGATACATGTATGTAAATGGCTTTAGCTGTCAACAAGACGTTAAACAAAAGCAAACAATAGCGTGCTAGTAATTTTGATTTGTGCTGTTAATAAAATAATAGATCGGTTGTAATGACTTACCAATGAACCTAAAATTCTACATGTAGCAGAAAAATGTAGTCGCTCTCGGTTTTAGGTAGTACAGACATAGAGAGTTACTATACAGTGTCATTAGGTAAACGTGCCCCAGATTGGTACACAATTGTTGTTATAAACAGTCAATCGATATATGGTGTTCAACTGTTATTGAAAACATAATTAATTTGAAAGTAATTACTTACAGGATATTTCAAGAACGGTCCTGTTGGATGGCAATAACGGATTTGTCTTTCTGAAGCTTATTTGGGTGAGTTCAGATTTATTGTTTGAACAAGAAAGATTTTATTTTTAGATAAACTTTAAAATTAAGGTATACTCTCATAATTAACAAACTTGTCAACCGATGTGCCAAAAGAATATTTTAGAAGTTGACTGCTTTCAATCGGCATTCATAATCATTTGATAAAAAAGAAATAGCAGATTCCCCGGTTTATCGATCTCTTTCTTTAAATTTTTACGTTTTTCAGGTGAGATAAAGACAAATTTTGAAGAAACAAAAGGACCCAAGAAAAAGAGTGAACACTCGGCAAAACTACACAAAAGCGCTTACGAAGATAATGCAAATGTGTACTTCACAAGAAAAATAACTATCGATTTGACACATTTGTTCTGTGATTTGGCCATTTGTATTTATAATCAGTACCGAAATTCCCGATTTGCTAACAACTTTTTCATTATCTACTGGACGAAATACCGTAAATAACGTCCAAATAATAAAAAGAATTAAGACCAAGAATACCACAATGCTTGATGAAACCAGCAACGTCATTGGTATGCCAGGTAATTCATTTTTTATTTTAGCATTTGTTATAACAATTCCCAATGTTTGTGCTTTCTTGTCTATGTGGAAGACGAAAGGTATCCCTAGTGCCATAAAAATACCAATCATGAACTTAATGCTTAGTGGGATCCTTACTGGCACGTGTTTTCTCATACAGTACGTTCTAATGCACACCCTTCCAGTGAAATTGCACAGATCGGTGTGCTATAGTGGAATAACATTAACACTTCTATCTGCTTGTGGATCATTTTCAATCATCACTAGCGTAGCCATCGACCGCTGTTTTTGTCTGTATTTTGAGTACGCATACATAAAAATGGTATCAACACGCCTAGTTATCATAGTTCAAGGTTGCGTATGGGGTTTAGCCTGTTGTTTTGCTTTATCAATATTTATTGACATTTCATCTGAGTTTGAAGTCTGCCTTTACCGTAACGTTGTTGGTGTTATTGGGCAACGTCTACAAATCATCTATGGCATTCTCTTTCGAATTGCTTCCGCCTTTTCATACATATTAATTTACAGGAAAATTAGAATATTAACGAAAATCACCGGGAAGAAGAATCAACAGAGGATTTTCAGTAATACCTTTAAACTGTTACTAATTGGACTAACGTACCACGGAATGTACTTTCCCATTTTTTGTCATCAACTGTACTTGCTGATTTTCCCGGACGAATTTGAGAAAACGCAGATCGTGTCAATTTGTGTATCTTTTTTGACAGTTGTGAACATTTTTATCAATCCCATCATTTATGTCTGGAGATTCCCGGAATGTCGGTTACAATTGACAAAAATGATATGCTTCTGGAATAAAAATATTTTAATGAAAGAGAATGAAAGGAGGAAAAGAATACTTGTAAGCTATTTAGACCCAGTCCCCTACAAAATGAAAAGAACTGATCATGAAGACACAACAGACAAAACATTACAAGATAGCAGATGCAGATCGGAAGTATAACAATGGGGCAGCAAATCAACTTTATTTCTATAAAAAAAACACTGGCAAACCCCTGTTTTGAAGAGTAGGGGGGCATCTAACGGTTATATTAAGACGAATGCGTACGGAGATCGCCGAAATGAGCAAAGCATATCAACGCACCTAACTGATTTAAACAGTTGCTAGGAAGTTACACCCCAAATCAGCATTCTTCTATCAAAATATTTGTAACACTACATGCAAAAAGGCTAATGGCAGTTATCGATTTTGAATAAAGAAGGAAAATAATTTTGCTCTAGGTCTTCTGCTTATTTAAAACAAGAGATCGCAAAGGGATGCATACAGTTTTGTTTTGTTTTTGTATTGTTTAACGGCCCATCGACAATTTGAGTCATTCAGGGCCAACAATATTGTAAAAAGAGACAATACCGAAAATTAACACATCAAACCAAAACTAAATAGCTTAAAATATGTAAAGGATTAAAGAAAAACATCAATATCGAACAAATTGGCTGCGCAATATATCATATTTTATTGTAAAGATCACTAGATTGTAAATAGTCATGTATTGAAACCGTATCGAATAATCTTTTCATAGACGATACATCATCAAATACATCACTTATTTGTTTGAAATCATTGCATTCAAAATAAAGTGTTTAACCGTAAACTGTTGATCGCATGCATGATAATAAGTTTGGTCTTCATTACGCAAAATGTAACCATTTGTGATGTAGGTATGGCCTATTCGCAGTTGCGAGAAGACAATTTCATCTCTGCAGTCTGTTCTACTTGTTGCACATGAACCCACATAAGGTTGAATTGCAAATAACTTGCTGTTTAATTCTTCAGACCATTTATTTTGCCAATTCGTTTCAATAAAATTTATTATAGAAGGTTTAAAATCAGAAAAAGGCAGTTTAATTTTTTTGGTTGTAGTTTAAGGGCTGCTTTAGCAGCTTTATCTACCTTTTCGTTTATTCCGACATGACCTAGTATCTAAATCAAGATCAGGTGGCAAAACATTAAAATTCTGTAAATAAGAAGGGCGATGTTTTGTATGAGAAAATTGTTCAAATTCCGATTTTTAATACTTTGTTTTACTTACAAAGAGTCAGAAGAATTATTTTTCTATTATTTTCAATTCATCCAAGCCAGACCAACGGCAGTAGCTTCAGCTGTAAAAATAGATGCATTATTTGGTAATCGGCAAGAAAATGATACGTTGCCACCAACACTCACATCCGCCCGTATATAAAAGTCAATGTGAAGGAAATCTCGAGATGAACTCAGAAAATGCACTCTTGTATTAAACCGGGAGAGTGCGAGATTGGTCAATATTGTGTAACTCTAAATTTACACTAGGCAGTCGTATTGTCCATTGGTGGAATATCTGGTATAATAGCAATTTCGATTAATAATAGGTCTAAATCCGAATATTCTAGGAGGTTTTGAAATCGTATTCCAAAAGACGGGATCAATTTCTTATTTCGTTCGAAAAGATGTGTATACATTGGATCACATACTGGAAAGCTGGGTTTTCTGGATTTGATTTTAACTGGTAAGCTCACTGTAAACATAATGTTGTTTTTCTATCACTAAGTGACGGTTCATTTGCTTCAACGCAGAGGCTTGCGGCTGGTGATGTGCGAAATGCACCTAAAACGAGCCCCTGATGATGAACTGGGTATAGCATCTGCAAATATGACTTGCAGGCTGACCCATATATTATGAAACCATAGTCGAACTTTGAACAAACAAGTGGCCGATATTCCGTCTTTGCGGATTGCAGAGTTATCTTCTCTTGTGAGCAGGTATTGATTGTTACGTCATTAGTTTGTTTGAGAAAATTACGTCGTTTTCTCAAAAATTGATGACGTTACTCTCACAAACAAATTACGTAACAATCAATCCCTGCTCACAAGAGCAGATAACTCTGCAATACGCAAAGACGGAATAGACGCAGCAGGATATCACGGTCAGCTCCCCAATCTGTATCGGATAGTACTTTTAGAATATTTAAAGCTATTGAGCATTTATCTTTTAAATATTTGATACGAGGCAAAAAAGGTAATGTTGAGTCGAAATGAGTCCAAGAAATGTTGTTTCGTTGAACAACTGGAATAATAGTTCCGTCTAGAGTTCAACAGGGATCATCGTGTAATTTTCGGAATTTGCAGAAGTGCATGCATACCGTTTTTGATTTAGAGAATCAAAAGCCATTTTCACTTGCCCATGTCTGAAGTTTGTTTAGACACAGCATCATTTGTCTCTCTATAGTGTGCATATGTTGTGATCTATAGCAAATAAGGATAGCATTGACAAAAAGAGATCCTTCGGTCGACGGCCCAATACATTTAACTATGCTATTGAATTTTAATCCTAAAAGTGTGACAGAAATTAAACTCCCTTGGGATATACCCATTTCCTGCTTGGTCATGTCGGCAAAAATGGGGCCTATACGGACTTTAAAGTGTCTATTCGACAGGAAGTTTGCTACAAAATTGGGAAAGATTTCCTCGCATGAAGATCTTTCATGATACCGTACTGCCATGTGGTATCATATGCTTTTTCGAGATAAAAAAAAAGATGACAACTAAATGCTCTTTTTTGCATAACTATCACGGATGTGAGTTGTAAGTCTACACTACACACCGCATGGGGGCATACACACCTCACGTTTCGCGGTGGCATTCTATACCGTGGAGGGGAGGTATGCAAATAGTCCACTCCACTCTTCACCGTCGAGAATATCCCATCCACACTCGACCGGCTATACACGTTTACAAATTCAAACTATACAGTTGCGTCCTGTAATCGTCATACTGTACAGTCCCAGTCTGTAATCGTCCCACTGTACAGTCACGTCATGTAATCGTCATACTGTACAGTCACGTCCTGTAATCGTCATACTGTACAGTCACGTCCTGTAATCGTCACAAGCTAGTCCCATTCTATAATCATCACAATGAACACTCCCATTCTGAAATCGTCACAATGAACAGTCCCATCCTGTAATCGTCACAATGTACAGTCCCATCCTGTTATCGTCACACTGTACAGTCCCGTCCCGTAATCGTCACACTGTACAGTCCCGTCCCGTCCTGTAATCGTCACACTGTACAATCGCGGCCTGTAATCGGCATTCTGTACAGTCACGTCATTTAATTGTCATACTATACAGTCACGTCCTGTAATCGTCACAAGCTAGTCCCATTCTATAATCATCACAATGAACACTCCCATTCTGTAATCGTCACAATAAACAGTCCCATCCTGTAATCGTCACAATGTACAGCCCTGTCCTCTATTCGTCACACTGTACAGTCCCGTCCTGTAATCATCACTGTACTGTCGCGTCATGTAATCGTCATAATGTACAGTCACGTCCTGTTATCGTCACAAGCTAGTCCCATTCTATAATCATCACCATGAACACTCCCATTCTGTAATCGTCACACTGTACAGTTCCGTCCCGTAATCGTCACACTGTATAGTCCCGTCCTGTAATCGTCTTAATGTACAGCTAGTCCTCTATTCGTCACACTGTACAGTCGCGTCCTGTAATCGTCACATTGTACAGTCACGTCCTGTAATCATCACAATGTACAGCTTCGTCCTGTAATCGTCACACTGTACATTTATGTCTTGTCATCGTTGCAATGTACAGTACCGTCCTGTTATCGTCAATCTGTACAGTCCTGTCCTATAATCGTCACAATGTACAGCCCTGTCCTCTATTCGTCACATTGTACAGTCACGTCATGTAATCGTCACAAAGTACAGCTCCGTCCTGTAATTGTCACACTGTACAGTTCTGTTCTGTAATCGTTACAATGTACAGTACCGTCCTGTAATCGTCAATCTGTACAGTCCTGTCTTGTAATCTTCACACTGTACAGTCTCGTCCAGTAATAGTCACACTGTACTGTCCCATCCTGTAATCGTCATACGGTAAAGTTTTGTCCCGTAATCGTCACACTGTACAGTTCTGTCCTGTAATCGTCACAATGTACAGTACCGTCCGTTAATCGTCACACTGTACAGCCCCGTCCTGTAATCGGCATAATGCACAGTACCGTTCTGTAATCGTCACACTGAACAGTCCCATTCCGTCATCATCATAATGTTCAACCCCATTCTGTAATCTTCATAAAGTACTGTCCCGTCCTGTAATCGTCAATCTGTATAGTCCTGTCTTGTAATCGTCACACTGTACAGGGCGAATACTGTGTTTACAAATAAGGTTATAGATGAATCTCTTCGATCCACTAAACATCAACAAACAACATTTAAACTCTTCATTCCCTAAACCTGTGATTAAAAGGATTATAAAAATAAATTTATGTGTTCGCTTAAATGTTGAAATATTTCTGTTCAACATTCATATTTACAGTGGTGTTCAAATCCACTAATACGTAAGTTGACATAAAATTGGACTGCATTATTTTTTGGTCTGACTTTTGCCAGCTAAATAAGTCTCATCAAGGGTCATTGACCTGTCAGAAGTTGAAGATGAAGTAGCCAAAGTTATTTGACTTTGGTGTAGAAGCATACTTAAAAATGGCAGAAATTCACGGCTGGATTTTCACGAACTTGAAGAGTTGTGCCCCTTTGTTTGCTTTTCTATACATCTTATTCTGGCAGTTTATCATTCATATTTTTATTTTTCCTTTTGTCATGCACTTCATATGCATCTGATGAGAATAATGCACAAAATTCATCAAGAAAGATAAAAGTTACAAAAGTCCAAAAGGTGAAACTTTACACCATGCAGGTCAGGTTTGAACATTTTACTGTAATGTTTGTTTTACTTTCCATGTGGGGAGAATTTTAAATGCATCTCGACTGTTATATCAATCAACCAATTTTCATTTAGATGGTGTCCCTGAGAATTATATAATTTAAAATTTGTTTCATGTAATACTTTCTGTTTTAAACTAGGAACACTTGCTATGTACTTTAAGCATTTGTGCAGTTATGATTGATTGTCTTCCTTTTGATAATATTCCTGTGGGGTATGTCCCTCACACGATTTCCTCACATTCCTTTCTGTTATATATCGGATATAGTTTGTTACTTCTATAAGTTCCCAGTTTCCTTTTAGATAAAATATGTCATGTTAAGGTGATTTTTGATAACTTGCTTATTTTTTTGCAACGTATCAACATTTTTATGTTTATAACATATATAGGGTGCTCCCATAGCTACCACTTTCTTTAAAAAGTAGATTTTTTGCAGTTGTTTCTGGAAAAAAATATCCAGAAATTTTAGTTAGTTTTGAAGTTTTGCTTTAAACTTAACCTACTGAAAATGTCAGACAATTTCAGACATGCGAAACATATAATAATGTGTAATTCTTCTTGAATTTGGTGTACAGATAGAACTTGAATTGACAGATCTGTCAGATCAGCACAAATGACTTAAATTGGTGTCTACATGAAGAGTTATGTCCCTTCACTTTCTTTTTCAAGATTACACGATTCAAACAATTTTCTAATCGAGTCATCGAATCCGTCAAAATCTGTCAAACCATAATTTAATAAAATACATGGGATGGAGGCGGGAGGGGGGGGGGGGCTTAAAGTTGGCCCCCTGAAGAGTCGGGGATTTTCATTCATGTCTACTACTTGGGGGACATTGAACAGACCAAAATAGATCTTCTGCCCCGATTGCAACACACTTTGGATCTTAAATCTTTCCTTTCTGTCTTCACTGTTCTGCCTTTCTGTGCTTTGTCGTGCTGACTGAGAAGAATGGCGAACACTTAAGGATCACTCTGTCCGTCATCACACGTTGTCGTTTGGGGCGGCAGTCACATTAAAGTTTTCCAGACTTTTTCGCCGCAATTTACCATATCAATTTGTAACTTTGTATTTGGCTTAATCATAATAGATTACAGATCAAATTCGAACCACGTGCCAATATTTAATTTTTTCCTCTAGTTACATGTATGGCCCTTTGCACATTGGCATTTCTCATAATTAACTGAGTGCCATACTTTGTTCGCTACCGCTTGCCACTTAGTATGTGGCTTTATCATAATGGATTACAGTAAGAGTCCAAACCCTGTGTCAATATTTCATTTGTTGCTGGAGTTATGGCCCTTTGCAAATAAGAAATCTCATAATTAATGTTTTCCCAGACTTTTTTCGCTACCACTTGCAACATCAATTTATTACCTAATATGTGGCTTTGTCATAATGGATTACAGTTCGAGTTCGAACCTCGTGTTAATATTCCTTTTTTTGCTGGAGTTATGGCCCTTCGCACATAGGAAATTATCACAATAAACTTTTTTTGGACTTATTCCGCTACCGCTTGCCATATCAATTTGAAACATTGTTTGTGGCTTTATCAATAATAGATTACAGAATTTGAACCATGTACATGTACATGTATTAAAATTCCATTTTTGACTGGAGTTATGGCCCATTTGCACATAGGAAATTATCATAATTAACTGTTTTTACATATTACTTGTAGCTTAGTATACATGTATAATGGATTACAGTTTGAGTTAGAATCCAGTGTCAATGTTGTATTTCTTCTGAAGTTATAGCCCTTTGCACATTGGAAATTCTTATTAGTAATTGCATTTTTTCTGTCAACACATGCACTTCCTTCGAATTGTAGTTTTCTTCTATAGGTGTCTCCTTGACACCCGTCCTCATATGACCCTGGCTGTTGCGAGGACATAAATCATCTTATACAGTACATCCTTTGAAGTCCTTCTGTATGGCTTGATGATGTTTTCAAACCAATGGTCTGGAGCATAACTCGGTTAAGAACACTGAATGCCGTTTAAAGAGGGTCTCTCTCATAATACCCTGGCTCCCTAGGGGGAGGAGTGGGGTCCCAAAGGGGGATTCTCCAATTCAACTTCACAACTTGTTGTTAGGACCCCTGCACATCTATAGTAATCAGGTTTTCTGTCTGTCTGTCCTTCTATCTGTTTTAAGCTCACCTGCCAAGGACAAGTGAGCTTTTACCCTGGTGAGGCGTCCAGCGTCCCGTCCCGTCGCGTCGCATCCCGGTTCAATGTAAACACTTAGCAACTTTATTCTTTGACAGTTTTTGGTCAAACTTTATACATGGTCAAGTATGAGTAAACTTCATAAGTTGTTGTATTTCAGGGGTCCAAGATCAAGGTCAAGGCCACACTTGCCATACATAGAAAATCATCTTTCACGGATTTTGGTCAAACTTTATACATAGGTCAAATATGGGTATACCCTTGTGTTTCAGGGTTCCAAGGTCAAGGCCAAGGTCACTTGCTATATATAGAAAATCAACAACTGATTCATTTTAAACACTTCGCAACTTCATTCGTTCACGGATTTTGGTCAAACTTTATGCAAAGGTCACGTATGAGTATACTTCGGACATTGTTGTGTTTCAGGGTTCCAAGGTCAAGGCCAAGGTCACTGTTGCTATGTATAGAAAATCATCAACTGATTTAATTTAAACACTTAGCAACTTCATCCAATATGTTATGGAGAGGGTAATAACATACAGAAAAAACATAAGAATATTAAAATCAACTTAAAGTGTAGTACCTTGTGTGTGTGCATGTTTCAGGTTATCAAGATCAAAGTGGTTGTAACTTTTTATAGAACACTTAAACTAATTTCACATGGCAGAAGGGGCATTTATGTCTTACAGACCTTTTCTAGTCTCTTTAAACATCTTCTCAATAACCTAGAGGCCCAGAGACCTGGTATTGGGCCTCTAGCTTTTGTTTGTTTGTTTGATTTTGTTTAACGTCCTATTAACAGCCAAGGTCATTTAAGGACGGCCTCCCCTGGGTGCAAGATGCATGCGTGTAGTGTATGTGTGTGTATTTTGGGAGGCTGCGTGCTGGGGTGAAGGGCTATCAAGTTTGTTCAAATGAGTGACCTTGCCCGACTTTTCCAGGTCACAAGGGTTAAATGAGGTAAAATGTTTAAACAACTTATTTTCAATAGGGGCCCAGAGACCTGATATTGTGCCTGTAGCATGCTTGAAAAAAGGACTACCATGTTTGTTCAAATTAATTATCTTGCCTGCCTTTCAAGGTAACAGAGGTCAAATGTGCTAAAATCTTAAAACAACTTCTCAATAACTAAGAGGACCATGCTATTGAGCCTATAGCATGCCTGAATGAGAGGCCAAGAAGTGTGTTCAAATGAATGACATTGACCAACTTTCAAGGTCACAGGGGTCAAATGTGCTAACATCTTTAAATAACTTCTTCTCAATAACCTAGAGGTCGAGAGACCTGATATTGGGCCTGCAGCATGCTTGGATAAAGGACTACCAAGTTTGTTCAGAGGTCACATGGGTCAAATGTGCTATGTTTCAATGAAGTGGTAATGAGCTTAGCATCCACATAAATGACCTAGATCAGCTTCAAAGTTGCATTAGAAGCAAATGAGCGACACAGGCCCATTGGGCTTCTTGTAATAATAATAATGGTATATTTTGCACAAAAAAAACTCCAGCCCACAGTACCATTTCTACATAAATATTTGTTTGACATCATAAACATCAGAATATAGACATATAGAAACATCAGTTCTGTATACTTTTTACAGATTATTACATGTAGCATAAACATATTTACATATGTAGTACTCTCAATCAAGAATCTCTGTTCTAACGTCGTAGCCTTTTTTATGAATATGGCAACATATTTTGTAAGGGAAGCATCACTTGAGTTAAGGAGTCTGATGAGGTTTGACAATACTGGGTTTTTGATGCACCACGATGGTAGAAAGTGAACTATAATATCCCTTAAAATGGGACATTTTAACATGAAGTGGAGTTCATCCTCAATTTCTTTGCGGTTGCACAATTAGCAGATTCTCTCCTCTCTTGAAACACCTGCTTTTATACCTATTTCTATTTCAAGATTGTGAGTCGAGCACCGAAGGTTTAGCAATGCAAACCTAAGCGTAAATGATTACGTGTTAATACACTTTTCCACGTTTAAACTAGATTTTATACGCGAGTATAATTCACATTTTGATGACATTTGTAGATATTCGGACAATTTTTGTAGGTTGATATCACAGACGCTGTTTGAACACGTCCATGAACAATTTCTCATCACCAACACCTTGATTTTTCCACACAACACCGAAGCCTTTATAGATTTCTCACTTGGGTGCACAATGTTACTTTGCCATGGTCATCAAGATTGCGGAGCGTAAAGAAACAATGTTTTGGTAATCGGTTATTATCCATTTTGAACAGACGAAGAAGATATTTAATTGGTTTACAAAAGTAGCTTATACACAGTTCTTGACGACCACACACTCCCAATGCTATAGAATTATTAGTGTTCCTTCCAGTACACAGCAGCCACTTACAAAACTTCAAATGGACTGATTCAATGTTCTTCTGGTCGTGCGTACCCCAGATCTCTGCCCAATAACGAAGTATTGCGGATATCATTGTGTCAAACAGTAAAAGCAATGTAAGTGTCTCTTTAGACCAATCACAGTGTCACTTAGTAGAACAAGGTCATCTGCAAACAGTAGGTGTGTGACCTTTCGGATTATCTCCAGTTTCAAATTGTTCATTTAACAAATTAGGGAGTTTATTTTCGTATACGGCAAACAATAACGAATTGCACCCAAATGAGCGGTATAATCCATCTTTAAGTTTAACTTTAGCCTTCACATTTGAATACATATTTTGTAATATAGTTACAGTTCAGCCATGCACATCCTGATTCATCAAACAATAAAACAGTTTTTTATGGTCCACACAGTCGAATGCTTTGGAAAAGTCAATGAATACACAGTAAAATACGTTTCCCTTTTTGGACAGGTACTTTTGTATGACTGATTGTAAATTAAAGATATTGTCAATCATTGAGTAGCCTTTCGGGAAACCAGCTTGTTCCTCTGAGTTTTTTGTTGTGTTCAGACCATTTCGTCAAGTGTTCACATGGAATTTTGGTAAAATCTGCTTATAACTGCTAAAAGTGATAGTCCTCTATAATTTCAAGGTAAGTTCACATCACCTTTTTTGTAGAGTGGTATACTAAAGCCAGTTTGCCAGTCATCCGGGAACTTCCCACCATTTAGGATCAGATTGAACAGTTTTTGTAGTATTTCAGCCATTCCCACATTATTGTCTATTTAAAGAATTCACTTGGAATTGCATCTTCACCTGGTGAATTGTTGTTTCTAAGGTTACGCACATCACCCTTGACCTCATCCAATGGTATGTCCGCATTAAGTGGCGAGTTCAAGTTTGACTGATCACAGTTGTTACAATGGTTATTATGCTCACTCAAACATGCTTCTACGTGATCGCTAAAATGTTCATCACCTTTATCCAATAATGGGTATAGAAGCTTGTCAAAATAGGATTTCCATTCCGCTGGTGTTATTTTGTTTGTAACAAATGCTCCTTTTTTAAGGATGCGCTTCACTTTGTTCCAGAAGTCACAAGAATTGTTATTTTCGGCTGCTGACATAAGCGAACGTTTAAGATCAGCATTGTATTCTTTACACTTCCTTTGGCAGGTGGATTGGTACATTTTCCTTGTTTCGATATACTAGACAATTACTTCTGGAATATTTGTGTTACGAAAATCGTTCAATAAGGCACATTTTTTAGGTTTTAAGTTACCACAATCCTCATCAAACCACTTAGCCCCATTTGAAGCTGAATTCCCTTTGTTTGTACAACCCGTATTTGCTTTGTCAGCAAGGTTGTGAGCTTACGTGCCATGTCATCAACGCTGTAGTTTTCAACCAACATAGTATTTAGCTCACTTTTGAATTCATTACTGTTCACAAGTACTGGTCATATGCCTTTTCTGGCTTCCATTTGAACCTCTTCATTGGTTCTAGACTTGTGTCTGAAAGTTGGGGCATTATTTAGGCCGTCATCAAGAAGTTTCAATTCAAAACTGATCGGAAAGTGTTTTGAGATATCACATTTAGGTAATGCTCCTAAATAATGACCCATCCAAAAGTCAATATGGCTACCACCAGTGCCACTTAAATATGTAAGTTCACCTTTAATATCGTTGTGTACCTGTCGTTTGCAATTAACAAGTTATGACTGCAGCATAGTTCAACAAGTTCATACCTAAAATTGTTAAGATTCTTGTCAACATTATCACGTAATTCTATTTTGCCAGTATAACTACTGTTACCCGAAAATACTCATGTTCGATTTCTGGGATGTGTGTAGTGTTGTCATCACTGATAAAGTCGCGGAGAACAACAGTCCTTACATTGAGGTCACCTGCTACTATAACCTCATATCCCTGAAAAGTACGTTTTACCTCGTTTAATGCTCTGTCAAGGATATCTATACCACTATTAGTGTCTTTGCTTTCATAGACAACAGACCCCTCTGGGGGTATATACACAAAATCTATGATTATATTAGATTTAGCACCTGCTTGTTTAAGTTCAAATTTAACCAGATCATTTCATCGTATTTATCGACTATTATTTGGGAAACATACTGTCTCAGAAATGTTTTAACACAAACAGTTACACCGCCTGATGACTTCTTCACATTGGCTTTAAGGATACTTACAAACAGCACATACTCTTTGAAATAGTTTTGTATTCACCGGAATGTTTTTGAAAAGTTTCCACAAATGCAACAATATCAATATTTTCATGAATTTTGTTGCCATGTTTCTTCAATTTATATAATAAGCCTCCAATGTTCCAAGTGATCCATCTAAGCAAGTTTATAGGAAAAATGTTAACACCAGAATATAAAGTATTTGCTGTGTGACTGGGTCATGGAGACAATGTTCCGAGTTTCGTCGTCATACCAGACAAGTTTTCCATCTGTTAGGAGTATGTCATACCGCACAGAAACTTTAGCACCACGTTCTCTGGCTTCCATAAAGAAGGGACTGAGTTTTTTGCGCGTTTATTAGTCCCCGTCCCTAGGTAGGGTTGATTTGGCTTGTGACAGGATTTTAAGTTTGTCATCAAAGTTTACGAATTTCATGCAAATTGGTCGGTTCCTTTTGCACCTTTTACCGATTCGTTGTACATTTTCAACAAGACTGGATACTTCGTCTTCTGTTAACCCGATATCGTATTTAATTATTTTTTTTCACTTTCGTTTCAGTTGGTTTGATGCTTTCAGTTTTGTTTACGCTTTACGGAATGCCATGGATAATANCCCCCATGAATTCGTCTATTTGCGCATTCATCTCGAGAAGAGTTTCCATTATGTCGGTTTCGTCGTTATTTCATCCCTTGTCATGTTTTTCTACAAACGAATAAAGTCTGGTTTGACGCGTTTCACTTCGATTTCCCGTTCGGGACCTGGATTTAATTCTACACATCCATTTATCACCAATAGCGTGACAAATACAAGCGCAAGTCGGCCTTGACAAATGTTTTGAAAGTTCACGTCGGACTTGCCCGTCATGGCGGTAGATATGGCTTTACGACAGAATTGTCCGATTCTCGCCCTCAAAACAGAAATTTCGGTACCTATTGTTTTGGGAAGCAAAGACAAGTTTTTTTGACACAGCTGGTTCGCCTTTTGACTACGCCAGGCAATTTGAATAGCCCACCATCAGATGATGGTTGGCAAAAAAAATCAGGTGGAGGCATGCCCCCTCTTTTAGAAAGTCGTTCATCCGCCCCTGATCAATGCAAGCAATTTTTACATAACGACAGATCGGATGTATACTTTTCGAAACCTTTAATGCTAGATTGCCTCACACTGGCCATGTCCGATATAAAAAACTGGTAATGTGAAGACTCAGATAAACCTCGGATTGTGTGTTTCAGTATTAGCCTATTAAAACATGCTTAGGTAGTAATAAATCACGTAATATTATATAATCAGAGACAGATCGATTATAACCTTTACAGGATTTGAATCATCTTTATGATGAGTATTTTCCACAAAACGACACTCCTTCAATAGACGCGCTATATGATGATGGCGATTCTCATGTAATGCCATAAATACCAACACAGGTTGATGACGACACTGCGAGATCTTTAGCAGAAACATTTGTTTCTTAAAATATACGAGAATTTGATACGTCAGACATTGAAAATTGAATTGCAGCACCCCCGACATACTATGAAGAGGTTTATATGGGTTGCATTTGTTTGCTATCGTGTGGAAAAAGCTTGCGTCAAAATGAAATCTTTGAACACATTCTGGTGATGAAAGAGTTGACTAAGGAAGGAAAAGACATGTATATCATGGCAAATTAAGATCTAAATCTCGCAGTTTGACGTCGAGTTCATCAGATACTAAATGTATGCACGACCCTCTAAATAAGGATACATGCCCGCAATTAGGCGAAGAATAAAGTAATCAAATGTTCATTTCAATAATATGTTATGGGAATTGTTTTGTTTTTATGTCCGACACCCTTGCAGGTGGGTGATCGGGAATAGAATACACCTGCTGTTACCCACTGTCGTATTGGTGATGTACTTCGATTGTTCATCCAGATATCATTCAGTATGTGGGCCTACTGTCCATAAACAACTTCAAAGGTTTGGTTTAGTTTTGTTTAACGTCCTATTAACAGATCAGGTCATTTAAGAACGTGCCTCCATGTGTGTGTGTGTGTGTATGCAGGAGACAGGGTATATAAGTGCATTTTCCTCCTTGTGACAACCCTGATCTGATGCCGACTTTATAGTTGGTATCTCACTGAAATACCATGCCCAAACCACCCAGCACAGCATTCCGACCGATCACATTATACTGACAACGGGTGAACCATTTGTTGCCATTACCCTACCGTTGATGCAGGCAAATTCGTCACATTGTATTAAGGGTTTCGGTTAATTATATGTCCAAAAACGCATGTATCAAAATGCCGACGAGCACCAATACAGAAGAAGATTTGACTGAAATGCCTACAAATAAACATTGTTGTCAACACGTCTGAATGACGTCGTGCGTCACGCAGTAACATTGGTGACGTCATCAGGCCTTCCGTGGTTTTGCTCAAAGGTGCAGGCTGTTTTGTCACCTTTAAACATAAGTGCCCTGCAGGTAGGGCGTAAGAATTGTACCTGCTGCCCCCAATTGCATGATCGTAAGAGGCGACTAGATTTGGGACCTTATCTCTTCTCTCCTTTCTAAATAACTTTCTTCTTCCTAATGTCTCCCTTGACAATGCCTCACTTTTGGCCATTTGTTGAGCGTTCGCCCATGTGAGGAAGGCTTTGGGTTCTGTCCCCTGGCCGAGACATACCAAAGTCTTTAAAAATGGTAGTTTCTACTCCTGCTTAACGTTCAGCAAATTAGGAGTGGGACGACTGGTTCACCCGTTGTCAGTATAATGTGACCGGGTGGGGCGTCCTGCTGGGTGTCTTCGGCAGTATGTTTCAGTGAGGTAGCACTATAAAGTCGGCATCAGTTCCGCGCTATCACAAGGAGACAAACACGAACATATCGCAGCCTCCCAAAATACACACACATACACTACACGCATGCATCTTGCACACAGGGGAGGCCGTCCTTAAATGACCTTAGTTGTTAATATAGGACGTTAAACAAAATCAAACAAACAAACAAACATAAGTGCTTAAATGTAAACTTTTGTATGTTTATGTTACACAAGTCGTACTGATACGAACAGCTCAAAATGTGTGTGTGCGTATAACAAAGGTTAACATTGATTCTTAGTTGTGATAGTAAATTTTCGGTAACTTGAAGAAACTGATTAATGCTGTTTGAAAAAGATGACTGGTATCGCCTGAGATAATGTCAATTAACATGATACGCAATAAAGACTCAGTCCTGAACAAATATAAACTACCAAATCGCTGCCCAACATCATAGTTTTCATCGGGTCCGGATGAGAGGGTCCAGGGCTTTCAATGATCGGGTCTCTACGTACAATCAACATTCGATGTACAGCAGTACTTTCAGACCGACAACAAATTCTTTAAGATATAAATCTTGAAAAGTTCTAGATGGTATTTTAATTTTAATGTTGTAAGATGGCTGAATGTTAGACGCAAACAATATTTAAAAAAAGATAATGGTTGATTGTATTCTTAATACACATTGCATGAAAATGGAAAATGAATTATCAAATCTTTCCGAGCGTCATTTCCATAAACAAACATTGGATCTTCATTACATTGTAGATCTATGTACCACAGTACACTTGTAGAAAAGCAATTTACTTGCATTGACAGCTCAGTCGACCATTTACTGCAATTAGCGTCGATATATGGGTATTGCCAATGTGTATGTAAAGAATTACACTAAATAACAACCAAAAGGCCTCAGATTAATGAGTTTAGTTGACGTGTTGTCCATTGCACAGACCAAATTTTTAAGATTCGTTGTGTTACAAGATATTTCATAACTGTTTTGATTAATTATATAATTTTTCCCTCTTATGCCTCATTCTGTCAAAATATGAAGGCTTTAACTGTGACTTTGGTAATGTTATTTACGTCACATCTTATTTCTTTTGACGTCATATGGCATTTTCGTCACAGGGAGGCGAATTTGGGTACATGGCGAACTAGCCTACACTAACGTTAAACAAATGCTGAACGTTAGGCAGGGGATAACAACTACCATTTCGAAGGACTTCGGTATGTCCTGGCGTGTGAATAGAACCCTTTGTCCTCCTCAACTAGGCGAACTTGAAAGCCAAAAGTGAGGTAATGCCTAGGAAATAAAAGGAAATTAAAAAATGGAACATCAATGGGAGCAGCAGATTTGATTTTGTCGCTTTTGTGTCCCAAAGAAGAGGAATAAAAAATCCCAAATTCTGCAGGGTGTTTCCACATTAGTCGACTCCTAAGATTCATGCAGTGTGAAAACACGGAAATAAGCTCCCGATTCTTCAGGGGTGAGGAGCTCATAAGTCGCCTTTTACGATACACATTCAGTGGGACACCAGGTCTTGTTTTGATTTCTTCAGTGTCCTTTAAGTCTTTGCCACAGGTAAGCGCGTTTAAACCCCTTTACTCCTTGCCATATGTAAGCGCTTCATGACGCCTCTACATTATCTCAATGTAAGCGCCTCTCGACGCCATGCCGTTTCGGTGAACTTAGACATGAAAAATACCATGATCGAGAGCGACACCTATCTGAAAATCAGCTACACTATTTTTAGCAGATATCAATGCATCGACCAATCAGATCTGTACACGTCATTCCTATAAGTAGTTTTGAATAAATTAACCTAGAAACTGTGAGTCATGTTTGTTTGTTTGTTTTGTTTGTTTTATTTTGTTTAACCTCCTATTAACAGCTAAGATCATTTAAGGACGGCCTCCCCTGTGTGCAAGATGCATGCGTGTAGTGTATGCGTGTGTATTTTGGGAGGCTGCGATATGTTCGTGTTTGTCTTCTTGTAATAGCGCGGAACTGATGCCGACTTTATAGTGCTACCTCACTGAAACATACTGCCGAAGACGCCCAGCAGGACGCCCCACCCGGTCACATTATACTGACAACGGGCGAACCAGTCGTCCCACTCCTAATTTGCTGAGCGTTAAGCAGGAGTAGAAACTGCCATTTTTAAAGACTTTGGTATGTCTCGGCCAGGGGACAGACCCCAAAGCCTTCCTCACAGGGGCGAACGCTCAACAAATGGCCAAAAGTGAGGCATTGTCAAGGGAGACATTAGGAAAAAGAAAGTTATTTAGAAAGGAGAGAAGAGATAAGGTCCCAAATTTAGTCGCCTCTTACGATCATGTGAGTCATGAGTGTAGAAAAGTGCCACAACAACGAGCCGTGATGGCGACTGTCGCAACTATGTTACGGGACATTTTTGAGGATGATGATGATGATTAAGAGTTTGATAGCTTCAGCCCAGAGGGCATTGAGTCAGACGTCGATCTTAACGATATTATAAATGAACTGTCATATGTTGACGACTCGGAATGGTCTCGAGATTTTTAACCGATCACTGTTAATGGTTTGGTAAAGAAACGGGGCCAAAACTTCCCGAAAATTTTGATGTTGATACTGCAAGACCCATTGATTATTTCTATCTTTTCTTAAATGAGAATCAGTGCTCCGCCATAGCCAAACACACAAACGAACTTGATTAATTTTGGATATGGGGCCAGGCAATTTTTTTTCAAGATAGCCGCATTTTTATTTTTATTTTAGTAATACATATTGTATAATATCTTTATTGTAAATGATATATGTTCAAAAGTAAATATCTACAAACATCAGACATTTTGTTGAATATTTTCCCATGATTTTGTATAATATTGATGTCATTTTGTTTATATGGCTCATTTTTACTTTTGTCACCACCGTATTTATATCATATATATCTAGTTCTAGTCATCTTATGTATGTGTTCTTTGCAAAACCATGAATTGTTATTTAGCAAAAAGCTTTTGTTTGTTTGTTTGTTTGTTTGATTTTGTTTAACGTCCTATTAACAGCTAAGGTCATTTAAGGACGGCCTCCCCTGTGTGCAAGATGCATGCGTGTAGTGTATGTGTGTGTATTTTGGGAGGCTGCGATATGTTCGTGTTAGTCTCCTTGTGATAGCGCGGAACTGATGCCGACTTTATAGTGCTAACTCACTGAGACATACTGCCGAAGACACCCAGCAGGACGCCCCACCCGGTCACATTATACTGACAACGGGCGAACCACTCGTCCCACTCCTAATTTGCTGAGCGTTAAGCAGGAGTAGAAACTACCATTTTTAAAGACTTTGGTATGTCTCGGCCAGGGGACAGCACCCAAAGCCTTCCTCACAGGGGCGAACGCTCAACAACTGGCCAACAGTGCGGCATTGTCAAGGGAGACATTAGGAAGAAGAAAGTTATTTAGAAAGGAGAGAAGAGATAAGGTCCCAAATTTAGTCGCCTCTTACGATCATGCAATTGGGGGCAGCAGGTACAATTCTTACGCCCTACCTGCAGGGATCTAAAGCAGAAGTAAAACAAAAACAAAACCAAACAAAATCAAGTAAGAACGATTTTTACGAGAAACACAATTATTGATGTATGATTAAATTACCGTGGGTTTTGTTCATGCTACAGAATAATGAAACAATGGATGGTTGCACCTGGTTATCATCATTGGAAGTCAGCTAAGTGAGTTATGATGGTAAAATGTCTCATTTATCACTTCCTGCAATCAAATATTAAAATGTAATGATAAATCATCCAATATCATTCAAATCCATTCACATTATGAGCAAAACCGTGAAAAAAGTCCCTTTGAAATATTACTAAGTCTGTGACAGCCAAACCTGTGATTTTTGATAAATATTAGTACACTTCTTGTGTAATCAACAGTAATATACATATATATCAAGTTGTATTGACAAACACTTGCATTCAACACAATAAAACCATATCAAATACAACAAACTGTTTGAATTTCCCTGGTTGGCAACTTTTTCTCTTTTGACTGATGTTATAGGAAATTCTTACCCAGACAATTTGTCATAAAATATTGATGAATTTGTAGAAAAATTTGTTCCCTTTTCTAATAGGAATGAACATAGTTTTATGATGTGTTCCTTTGGGACATTTATGGAGCGAAAATTACGAAATGGCAAGTACATAATTTGTTATCGTAAATTCTGACCACACAGCACACAGCTGATTCGCTTCGATGTCCGACCGAAACAAATTGAAAAGGCTTTGAAACAGGCTCTGGATATAGGGCATTAGCTGAACATTTGCAGGAATTAAACAAACTAGATGGTTTGCCAGAAAATGTGAATTTTGTGAAACTAGCAGTGAGACATAGGATAGAAACCAATTTTAATATCGATATGCAAAGTATCATAAGAAGTGTAAGGATCAATTCAATAATACCAAGCTACAGAGAATGCTAAAGAGAAGACACAGTGATAACAACAAGCAGGAAGATACACTACAGAAAGCGAACAGACTAAATAACTCTGAATCGCCAAGGTCAACATATACAACTAATAACATATTTTTCTTCTGTGATGAATCAACAGGAACTATACATACAGTGGAAACGTTTTATCTTCACCAGGGCATTCGACAAGCGGCACTTTTATTACAAGATACATGGACGCTAGGAAAACTCAGTTCAAGATACATGATAGCACAAAATGCCATGTATCATTAACACTGCCTGACTGCTTTTTACAGGAATATTTATTTCATTTCAAATCAATTGTATTGTATTAAAAAAAAAACACAATTGGATTAGGCACAGGCATTGCCTATAAAAGCCCTTTCCAGAGAAAATACACACATTTCGTACATTCATATATACATATATATATATATAGAGAGAGAGTATTATTGAGAAGATGTAGTATATGTTCGAATTAATAGGAGAATACTAGAACCATTTAATACATGTTCACAGAAAATAATATCTAGAATATCATAGATTTTAACATTTCAATTAATATAGTCTATTTACTTCAATTATTAATAGCCTAGTGTTTGGTTGGAGGCACTTCAAAGACACTGTCACTATACACAGTGCCATCCTTCCCAATTAAACCAGATGTATTGTTATAAAATAGCAAATACAAACACATTGTAATATAATTTTTAGTATAGTTTAAGTTAAAATCTTCAGGAATATTTATGAAGCGAACACTACTACAAGCACCGATAGAACAGAGAAAAGACTCCAAGGCAACGTCCTGGCAGAACTTGATTCTTTCATAGAAGGAGACAGAGGCAAAAGCTCCGAAATGCCCCAGTTTTCAAGTATCAAACCTTGCTTTTATGTATGCTTAACCTCTCGAACGACTTGGGTGTAATAATCTGAATTAGCGGATCATGGAACTATTTCCTTGTTTGCAGGCCCACAAGCGCGGTCGCGAGGTGTTGCTGGTATTCAAAGAAGATACTTGATATGCACTTCAGATAGCATGTTGGAATGACTATAATGAAGAGGCTATACACCTATCCAAAGCTGCGAACACATTTCAAAGAGATGGAATGGAACTTGCTTTTAAAATGTAGTTTGAAGAGCAATGTCAGGAAAAATCTAAGTACCTTAGTCTCTCTTGACATCAGTTTCAATGATACTCGTAGGCCCCAATTTAAAAAAAAACCAGACAAGTAATATTGGTACTCAAGCTGCCCTAGGGAGACCATTGCGCAGCTTTTGTTCTTCAACTTTTCAGTTCGTCATCTGCATTGCAGTGTCAACAAACGTTTTCCACTCCAAGGAAAGAAAACCCTCATTACCAGTGTACATTGGTCTTGAACGTACAAAATGTACTACGTGCAGAAACGCGTAAGAGGGGATTAATTGACAGGCTATTCAGGACGGGCATGTCAGTATCATATGATAGAGTTCTTGCAATATCAACAGACATTGGAAATAATGTGTGTGTCAGATTTGTTCTTTACTACTGGACAAATGTGGTTACCACTGTTGACCATAATTGTAGAAGACACTGAAAACGTGCCAAAAACAATCTGAGGTGCACAGAATTATACAAATGTGATGGCGATTGTGACCATGGACTTTGATTCAAGAAGTACCCAAATTAGGCGAACGTATATAAAATACTAAAGTTCAGGTACATGGATTTGTTTTTCAGTGTAAACATTGTGACCGTACGAACTGTAACACTTAATATTACCCTCATGATATATATTATTCTAAATTAACATGCTCCAAATTTTAAACGAAACATTAAATTTTAGATTAAACATAATGTGCACCTATCCGTTAATGCAGATATAGCACAAATTGTTATTATTGCTTCTATCAACGAATATTTTCGGGCCATTTTGAATGCGGTGGGCACCATTGATTTGATTTAAAATGTGAATTAATTATCAAAATAATGTTCAATACAAACACTTTCATACAGGTAAACTTATTATGATAAGTATAAATAATAATTAATAACATTAAGCGGAGAAAATTTTAGTTTTAAGTTTTGAAAAATATTCTGGCCATCATGATTTTTTTTATTGAAGGCATTAAAGAAGGCAAGCATTGTTTATATGGTTGTCTGCTCATCCATTTAAAATATAATAATTATTGTGCACAAAATGAAAGAAATTACTAACAAATGAGTATACAAACGTACAATTTAACAAATATATGGCGGCAATCTTGAAAGAAAATGATTGGCCCAATATTTAAAATGGATTGATAGAAAATCTCAACCTGTATGCCAAGTTTTATGCTTCTATTCTAAAATCCACGATTTTCTTGATTTTTGCACCATTCTGTGCAAATATTTGGCAGCCATTGTGGATTTGGAGGCCATCTTGAGTTTTATTTGATAAGCCCCATAACCAACATTCATCTGTATATAATTCCCTTAATGCATGCCGATTTTTATGCTTCTACTATAAAACCCACAATTCTTCTGATTTCTGCACCAATCTGCCGGACTACTGCCACAAGAACAGATTATACTGTCACCCGGTAAATTAGCTGTGATTACATTAAATGCGAAACGTTCAGCAGGGAACAAATACCATTGGTATACCTTCGTCTGGTTAATTTGATTTTGTTACGGCACATCAATACATAAGAGGTCATTAGGGCCAATAAAAGTACATCAACTTGAAAATTGGTTAGTTGCTATCATTTAGTCAAATCCAAAAGGAAAAGACCAACAGTTTTTAGGTAGGTCAGAATTGTAGAAGTACTTACTGTTTCGAAAAGTGATTTGAGATTGTTTTTTTTATATATAAAATATATCTATGGTGGCATAATCCACTCCTATTAGGGTCAGTATAATGTGACCGGGCGAAGTGATGTGCTGCTTGGTGCTTTTGGCATGATATTTCAGTGATATTTTACTATAAAGTCGGCATCAGATTCCCGCTATCACAAGGAGGCAAGTAAACCAACATACATTGTCTCCAGCACTCAAATATAATGCACGTGGAGGCACGCCCTTAAATGACCCTACCTGTTAATAGAAACGTTAAACAAAATAAAACCGAACAAAATAATCCCGATTTGGCAAGCGTTGTTCTCTGGGCAAAATACTCTTGAAATTACTGAATGTAGGTTTCGTATTCCGATTCTGTTATATACTTTTTGTTTGTTTGTTTGATTTTGTTTAACGTCCTATTAACAGCTAAGGTCATTTAAGGACGGCCTCCCCTGTGTGCAAGATGCATGCGTGTAGTGTATGTGTGTGTATTTTGGGAGGCTGCGATATGTTCGTGTTTGTCTCCTTGTGATAGCGCGGAACTGATGCCGACTTTATAGTGCTACCTCACTGAAACATACTGCCGAAGACACCCAGCAGGACGCCCCACCCGGTCACATTATACTGACAACGGGCGAACCAGTCGTCCCACTCCTAATTTGCTGAGCGTTAAGCAGGAGTAGAAACTACCATTTTTAAAGACTTTGGTATGTCTCGGCCAGGGGACAGAACCCAAAGCCTTCCTCACAGGGGCGAACGCTCAACAAATGGCCAAAAGTGAGGCATTGTCAAGGGAGACATTAGGAAGAAGAAAGTTATTTAGAAAGGAGAGAAGAGATAAGGTCCCAAATTTAGTCGCCTCTTACGATCATGCAATTGGGGGCAGCAGGTACAATTCTTACGCCCTACCTGCTGTTATATACTTTAAGGCGGATATTAAATGGATATCTAGACAAACTTATGCTTATTTTTGTTATTAATTTACGGGTCTTGTTATAAGATTTTAAGAGCAGTTATGATATCGTTGTTTGATACCCTGCATTGGGTTTAGTTACACGGGAGCTAGGGTTTTCATCGTCACCAAAGTTAATAATATATCTTACAAGGCACCTGCGTAGGAGGATATTTCACAACAATTGCTACTCAACAATGACCTTATTCTCGCGTGGAATTTGGTAAGACACTATAGCAGTTTCTCCTGGATAAATATCTTAACTTTAAGTATTTTGGTTCCACAGAAAAAGACCTTTCGGTGTTTCAATATTAAATTATTGCAAAACGTATTCCCCTTAGGGAATCGTTTATGGATGGCGGAAGTCAATGTTTGCCGATGTTGAATCTGCTGCATTAAAGTATATTTTATCCACCGACACATCTTTATAACGAATGTCAGTCGAGTCAACGTTCCAGTGTACATAATCAGCAGCATTTATGAATAGCAAGTCAAAAACCATTAATAGTAAAACGCTGAGAAACACCGAGAAAATTCAAGATAACAAATCTCAATTTTCTTTTCTAACAGTAGACATCTTTAATTCTAACCTTACTAAAAACTGCTGGTTTTTCAATAAACCATGATTTACCGTAGCCAATTGACGTACGCCTTTTACCCTTTCGTTTGTTTGATGTAATTTCTATTAACATTATTGTTATTAGCTCACCAGGCCCGAAGGACCAAGTGAGCTTATGCCATGGTGCGGCGTCCGAATATTCAAGGTCACATGGTTCAAATATGTTTTAAATCATTTAAACAACTTCTTCTCAATAACCGAACGTCCTAGAATGATGATATTTGGCAAGTAGCATGCTTGAATAAAGGGCTACCAAGATCACATACCTTTCAGTTCTTCAGGGGAAGTCGTTTGAAGTGTTTGACCCCTGTGACCTTGAAAAAAGGTCAAGGTCATTTTCGTTCTCAAACTTTGTCGGGCTTCTAACAACAAAGCTGTCAGCCAAATATCATGACTCTAGGTCTGTGTGTTCTTCAGGGGAAGTTGTTTAACGGAAAAGTTGACGGTGGGCTAACAAGTGTTTCACTGTAAATGGCTGGGGACATGCTATGCATTGAATCTGGTCTTCGTTTTT
>NW_018408788.1:1716581-1717964 GCF_002113885.1 Mizuhopecten yessoensis | reverse complement strand
ACTTTGGTATGTCTCGGCCAGGGGACAGAACCCAAAGCCTTCCTCACAGGGGCGAACGCTCAACAAATGGCCAAAAGTGAGGCATTGTCAAGGGAGACATTAGGAAGAAGAAAGTTATTTAGAAAGGAGAGAAGAGATAAGGTCCCAAATTTAGTCGCCTCTTACGATCATGCAATTGGGGGCAGCAGGTACAATTCTTACGCCCTACCTGCTGTTATATACTTTAAGGCGGATATTAAATGGATATCTAGACAAACTTATGCTTATTTTTTTATTAATTTACGGGTCTTGTTATAAGATTGTAAGAGCAGTTATGATATCGTTGTTTGATACCCTGCATTGGGTTTAGTTACACGGGAGCTAGGGTTTTCATCGTCACCAAAGTTAATAATATATCTTACAAGGCACCTGCGTAGGAGGATATTTCACAACAATTGCTACTCAACAATGACCTTATTCTCGCGTGGAATTTGTTAAGACACTATAGCAGTTTCTCCTGGATAAATATCATAACTTTAAGTATTTTGGTTCCACAGAAAAAGACCTTTCGGTGTTTCAATATTAAATTATTGCAAAACGTATTCCCCTTAGGGAATCGTTTATGGATGGCGGAAGTCAATGCTTGCCGATGTTGAATCTGCTGCATTAAAGTATATTTTATCCACCGACACACCTTTATAACGAATGTCAGTCGAGTCAACGTTCCAGTGTACATAATCAGCAGCATTTATGAATAGCAAGTCAAAAACCATTAATAGTAAAACGCTGAGAAACACCGAGAAAATTCAAGATAACAAATCTCAATTTTCTTTTCTAACAGTAGACATCTTTAATTCTAACCTTACTAAAAACTGCTGGTTTTTCAATAAACCATGATTTACCGTAGCCAATTGACGTACGCCTTTTACCCTTTCGTTTGTTTGATGTAATTTCTATTAACATTATTGTTATTAGCTCACCAGGCCCGAAGGACCAAGTGAGCTTATGCCATGGTGCGGCGTCCGAATATTCAAGGTCACATGGTTCAAATATGTTTTAAATCATTTAAACAACTTCTTCTCAATAACCGAACGTCCTAGAATGATGATATTTGGCAAGTAGCATGCTTGAATAAAGGGCTACCAAGATCACATACCTTTCAGTTCTTCAGGGGAAGTCGTTTGAAGTGTTTGACCCCTGTGACCTTGAAAAAAGGTCAAGGTCATTTTCGTTCTCAAACTTTGTCGGGCTTCTAACAACAAAGCTGTCAGCCAAATATCATGACTCTAGGTCTGTGTGTTCTTCAGGGGAAGTTGTTTAACGGAAAAGTTGACGGTGGGCTAACAAGTGTTTCACTGTAAATGGCTGGGGACATGCTATGCATTGAATCTGGTCTTCGTTTTT
>NW_018408788.1:1707553-1712351 GCF_002113885.1 Mizuhopecten yessoensis | reverse complement strand
GGGGGGGGTTGTAATGTAGCCAATTCCCACATTTGTTGGGACTCTAATACATATGCAAGGAATGTCCGGAGATGTAGAGCTAAACTTCATTTGTCAACGGGTTCCCTGCCATCAATGTTCAGGAGATTGTAGATGATGATATTCGTTAAATTTATTTTTTACACATCATTTTTTTAGCTATGGACAAAACTGACATGGCTAATATCACAGACATACTACAGAGGCATAAAATGCATTGGCACGTTCATATTTATTTGAGATGTATTCTTTTATACAATGGCCGCTAGCAGCCGACACAAAACAACTTTTAAGTACTTTTTAAAATCCGTAAAGGTACATAAAACAACAAGTGCTATTAACATTCCTTAACGGTATATCATTTTAATCTGAGGAAGATGTTTTAACCTTTATCTATTTTTCTCATTTGGGGTCCCACCCCTTAACACTCAAGCAGGTGGGGGGATAGGGGAAAGTTATCGTAGGAGGCGACTACGTGGAAACCCCCAGCAGAATTAGTGATTTGCATTTGTGTCCTCTAATGGGGTGCGGGGGACACAAAACTAAATCTGCTGCGCCCATTGCAATATTTGGGGTCTTTATCTTTCTTTCTACTTCTTTCTAACTACCTTTTATTTCCTAGCGCCTTGCTTGGCAACACCTCATTTTTGGCTTGGATTCTGACCGTTCGCCCAGGTGAGGAAGGCACTGGGTTCTGTCCCCAGGCCGGGACTAACCAAAGTCCTTAAAAATGGAAGTTGTTATTCCCTGCTTCACGTTCTTCATTAAGGGGAATGGTAACAACTAGTTCACTCGGTGTCCGTATAATGTGACCGGGCGGAGTGCAGTGCTTGGTGCTTTCGGCATGGCATTTTATTTGGATAGCACTATAAATTCGGCATCAGATTCGCGTTATCGCAAGGAGGCAAGCACATCAACATACCCTATCTCCTGCATACACACGCGCAAACACGCATACACTACACACATGGAGGCACGTCATAAATGACCTTAGCTGTTTATAGGACGTTTAACAAAATTAAACCTAAACTAAACCCACCCAGATTTGTTTTCATATATTCTAATTTCCATCTCATCACAATTATTCCAACCAAGGTTTTTTTTATTTCTGTATAAAACTAAGTAAACTTTATTGCCTCCGAAAGTGCCTTGGTACAGAAATTTATTGAATAAAGCCCCTGATGATCTTTCCATCCAGGGAGAGAAATTAACTGTAGTAAATCAAATCTTAAAATATAAAAACAATGTAGTTTATCACAGGTTTTGAAAGTTAATTACAGGCGAAACTGAAAATGGGGACATTGAGAGTGACTGCAGGTTCAACGACTGTCCTGGCTGTAATTTCATGGCCAATATTTCTGCAACTGATCATCTCTGCAGCTGAAGCAGTTCGTCCTTCTGCCTCACCAATTTTCACCTGCTGAGCAATCTTCTTTTCCCTGTATTCTTGTAGATGCTTATATTTTTCTTTCTCCAACAGAACTCGGGGGTCGCCTGTACTGTCATTGTGACCTGTAAATAAAGATTTTAGTTAATTTTACTAATACCTCAGTATACTCGTACATTTCATTTTATAACTTGAACTCTAAAGGAGAAAACCAGGTATGCAACAATAGAAATTGTTAAAATCAAAAGTCTTGCATTTAATTGACGGTGAACTAGATGGACTGGCACGTGGTGAAATGTTGAGAAGGTAAATCACTGATTGATTATGATCTCCTTTCAAATAAATGACTTTTACAAGGTATAGCTTACCAAGTAATAACCTGGCATCAACTACTTTATATCGAGAAAATATGATAAACAATGTGAACATGTTGCAAAAATGTGAGACAAACAGAGTGAGGGAGAGGCAGAAGGAATACTTAATACTTAATACAGTATTCCCCTCCATTGGAAGTACATTTTACATTTTTTACCTACACCAAAACTGCAATCATTAAGAATTCATTTTACACATATATACATAGAAGAATGTAGGCATCAGTCTGCGACGTTAGGCACTAGTCCGATGCCCATGACTAGTAAATTTAAATCTGGACTAGTGATGAAAAAATGTAACTAGTCCTCCAAAATAATGGAAATATTATTAATTGTATACATTTTGCACAATAAAGCTTGTCGCAAGGTTTAACCCTATCGTAAAATATGGTGTTCGTCGAAGCATTCGAAATTGAAGCGTTTCTATGAGCGAGACTGTTTTCCGGATTTTAGTAGTTACCAAACATTACTTCCGGTTTATAACGACGTGAAACCGTTTGTTTGTTTGTTTGTTTGTTTGATTTTGTTTAACGTCCTATTAACAGCTAAGGTCATTTAAGGACGGCCTCCCCTGTGTGCAAGATGCATGAGTGTAGTGTATGTGTGTGTAGTTTGGGAGGCTGCGATATGTTCGTGTTTGTCTTCTTGTAATAGCGCGGAACTGATGCCGACTTTATAGTGCTACCTCACTGAAACATACTGCCGAAGACACCCAGCAGGACGCCCCACCCGGTCACATTATACTGACAACGGGCGAACCAGTCGTCCCACTCCTAATTTGCTGAGCGTTAAGCAGGAGTAGAAACTGCCATTTTTAAAGACTTTGGTATGTCTCGGCCAGGGGACAGAACCCAAAGCCTTCCTCACAGGGGCGAACGCTCAACAAATGGCCAAAAGTGAGGCATTGTCAAGGGAGACATTAGGAAAAAGAAAGTTATTTAGAAAGGAGAGAAGAGATAAGGTCCCAAATTTAGTCGCCTCTTACGATCATGCAATTGGGGGCAGCAGGTACAATTCTTACGCCCTACCTGCAGGGCAAACGTGAAACCGACCTTGGCGATGTTGCTAAGCTGGAGGAAGGGTTCAAAACCAGCTAACAGCTACCAGTCCCTGAACAGGCAGAAAAAGTAAAAGATGCTCCAACACGAAAGTTAAACTATGAAAAGAATCGCGTAAGGTCCTTTAGGCCGGAGTGGAAGAAAATCAGAACTTGGTTAGAATTTGAGTCAGGGTGTAAAAAAATGTTTTGCAGTTACTGTAAGGCCACATCGAAACAAAACAGATTTGTTGAAGGGTCGGACAACTTCAGACTTGAGGCTATTGTGGCACATGAAAATTCGGCCTCTCACAAGGAATCAACAACAAAAGTCCAAAAGCCCTCGGACGTAAAACAAACACAGGCGTACCAAACACTCACCCAGCTTAAACAACATGAGCTTTAAGTCCTACGAATGGTTTATAAATTGGACAGGGCTAAGGGATTAGACACTGGGGGAAGCTATCTGTATGACAAGAAATGTGCCGAATTCATACAACACATAGCCACTGTCACCAGGGAAGAAACAAGTAATACTTTTGACAATGCATCTTTCATAAGTTTTACTGCTGATGGCACCAGGGACTTCATGGGCGACGAGTATGGACATGTAAGAAAGGAAATATAGTAGAAAAGTTTTTTTTCATCTTGGGTCACCGGAATCGGCAACTTCAGCAGACATTTTTTTTTTAATTGATTTAAATTTTGATGTGATATTTCAGATATCTAATCTTGCTCAGCTCAATAAAATAATTAAATTTACAAACTTTCTTCACATTATGACATGTCTCAAGTTCTAGTCACTGATATAATATATGTATCAATTATGCCATGTGATAAAACAGTTTTATATTAAGAAAAATATTAAAAACTGTCATCATATTAGCGAAACTTCCAATATTAGTGTTGTGAAATTGAAACTTTAAATAATTGATTTGTAGGTAAACGGAATGGTGTTGCTGCCCTGTAACATTTCACTGCCTGGCCCATCGCTTAGAATTGGCATTTAAGGATGCAACAAAAAAAGTCATGTGGAAAGTCGTACGACAAAATGCTGACTCTGTTACTAGGTATTTAATTCACAATTGTTTTAAATTTAAAGACATTTTCTATGTGATGTGTATGTTAATTTTTTTTAAATTATTATATACTGCAATCTGAACACTCTAATGTAATGGCATAATACATATATTTGGAATTCTAGTTTTTCTTTTTCTTGAAACTTGTTTGAAGAAATAGACTTCACTTTATTATATTTCAATTTTTTTCTGCAGGTCTGTACTACCTTTACAGAAGAAGTCCTAAATTAAAACAAGGCCTAACAAGGACATTCGAGGCACTGCAGATGTCTAGAGTGCTACCAACCAGAATTGGAGGTAACAGATGGTTGCCCCACATCTATCTGTCTATACAGTGGTTTCTTAAAGGCTACAGGGCTTTTAAACGCCACCTTGACACAGCATCACATCAGAACCCGAAGGCTGAGGGTCTGTCCAAAATCCTCACAGATGCATCAGTAATGGCGTACATCCTAGCATTAAAGGTTAATAAATTTTGCTACCTTTAGTTTTAGTGAAATTAGTGCTTAGAACAAATATTAAACAAATTGAAAATCATCGTTAGGGTCATGCCATGGATGACCAGTCCAGATACCAGTTAGTTACTTCAGTCTACTATCATTAATCAAAACCTTGCACATCCAATAGCCAATTTATAGGAAAGGCACAAAAAACAACCGCAATGTTAATAATTATTTTGATTTTATTATTGATATTCAACAACAGGAGATAATAGGTCCTCTAATGAAGCTCTCGTTGGCTCTGCAGAAAACTGAATCCACACTTGCTGATGGTATACATCGTATAGCGGCAACAAAGACGGCTCTACGTGGAATGAAAAGAAAGTAGGTACAGCAGAAAATGTATTTTAAAGATTTACACCTCAAGATCCCCTACCTGGCCCCGCCCCTGCACACAGAGCCCC
>NW_018408788.1:1654574-1707517 GCF_002113885.1 Mizuhopecten yessoensis | reverse complement strand
CCCCCCATTATACATAATATTTCATCCCGTTTGCCAAAGGATGCTCCGGGCCAAATTTGGATAAAGCATTCCAATGGTAGAGAAAAAGAAAGATTTTTAAGACTTTAACCTCAACTGTTTAAAAAATGTGCACAAATATCTTTTGATTGTCTTGTGTTGGTCCAACAAAAGAGAATAATGTTTCTTGTTTCCATACCTTTCTCTAATGCTGTATGACTCAATGGTCTTTTGGTCTGTTGCACAGCTGTGTTCACACCTCCGACAACCTCTTCCACAGCACTTCTTGTTAATGTTCCAATAATCCATATGAAGACATATTTAGGTTTTTAAATATGCATTTTGCAAACACCCTGAAAAGAAATACCCTGACTCAACATTTTCTATCGTTTTCTTCCCTTACTTGTTTAGTATGAATTTTCCCCCAAATTGACTCAATATTAAGTGCAATGTATATGCTTGCCAACATATCACTATTTCCTTACCTACGTACCTACGTAGGTAAAAATGCTGAAGGGGAAACTAGCAAAACTTTAGTTTTGGTGTTATATCTGATTTGAAAAGTGCATTATGGGCAGGCGGCGGAGTGGATAGCACAATCGCCTTTCACCATAGACCGCGGGGTGAATCCCTGATCGCACATGAAAAGGTTTGCGTTCAACTGCCGACAATGTTGGTTTTCTCTGGGTATACCCGTTTTCTCTCACATTAAGATACCCTGGGGGTAAACGTTTGGTTTAGTTTGGTTTGGTTTAGTATTTTTAACGTCCTTTTAACAGCAATGGTCATTTAAGGACGGCCTTCCCTTTGTACAAACAAGATGCTTGCGTGTAGTGTATGCGTGCGTGTTTTGGGAGGCTGCGCTATGTTCGTGTTTGTCTCCTTGTGATAGCTCGGAACTGGTGCCGACTTTATAGTGCTACCTCACTGAAAAATACTGCCGAAGTATATTGTCTAACGTCCTATCAACAGCTATGATCATCCAAGGACGCCCCCTCCCTTGGAGTGAAAGAAAGCTGTTTAGAAAAAGGAGAAAAGATAAGATCCCAAATTTAGTCGCCTCTTACGATCATGCAATGGGGGCGGCAGGTGCAGTTCTTACGCCCTCCCTGTAGGGACGACATCTTGGGATGGCGAGTGCAAGAAGTAGCCTAGGTCACTATGACTTTACTGTGACCTATGTTTTGAAAAGTAGGTACATCCTGAAAATAGTATACTGTTTATTAAAATATGGAAATCATTACCGGTGGGGGACTATGGATTGCCTTGCAATTCTCTTTACATTGTTTTATTAACTGCAATGCGAAGTATCAATTCAGATTGCCTCAGAATTGACTAATAATATTAACTTGTTTTAAAATTTGTTATTGTTATCATATCAGGCATTCTTTTTTAACCTTCGCCTCGCTCACCACAACTCTAGCTCCTTGCTATCAAAAGTAAAATTTAAGCATTGAACTGCTTTCAGTTGACATTCATATTGCCCATGAATGCCAACCCCCAACCTCATGACCCTGAATGTTGCTAGTACGTTAAATCCAAAACAAGCTTGGTACTGACATTTTGGAAAAGCTTTAAACTGCCTTCCTGCAATTGTGTCCAACAAGTTTTCCTTTGCAATAAATGACACAAACATTTGCAAGTCTCATTCTCATTAATAAAGTGTAAAAATGATACCGACTAAAGACTAGTGAATACATAAATAACTTGGAAAACAAAGACAATTTTATAGATTTTTATGTACAATCTACCTACCTGTATATAGGCTCGGATTTAACACATACATTCTTAATTTGATGTGCACTGAAAATCATTGTCATTCCAAACATGAGGCAAATGACCTTAAGATATTAATCAAAATGTGCTGTACATGAAGGTTGAAGTGTCTTGGATCAATTTTCCAAGTACATATGATTGGTTTTGTATCATATTTGATTATATTTCAGATATCAGATATGCCATAGAGAGTAATATTTGTTTGTTTGTTTGATTTTGTTTAACGTCCTATTAACAGCTAAGGTCATTTAAGGACGGCCTCCCCTGTGTGCAAGATGATGCATGCGTGTAGTGTATGTGTGTGTATTTTGGGAGGCTGCGATATGTTCATGTTTGTCTTCTTGTGATAGCGCGGAACTGATGCCGACTTTATAGTGCTACCTCACTGAAACATACTGCCGAAGACACCCAGCAGGACGCCCCACCCGGTCACATTATACTGACAACGGGCGAACCAGTCGTCCCACTCCTAATTTGCTGAGCGTTAAAATTAATTTTCATTTCCCGTAAATATGGAGAAGTGAATCGATACCTGTTCCTGATTTTTTTTATCACATTCAAATGGTAATTAAGAGATGATTTTGCTATTCGTTTTTCATCGTATATAAAACGATGACGAAATACAAACCAAAATATAAACAATCACAAAGGAAGTGACTAATAGCTGACAGAAAAGTACCTCCGGATGCTTTAGTGAACTGTTTGAAAGAGAGTAATTGATTAAAAAATCCATAAAAATTAAGTTTGATCCCAAAATATACATCATTATAAACATTTACTTTTTATTCCAACTGAATAACTGAATCCCAACTATATTAATAACATTAAAAACACTTTCGCGTATTTAGTGTTTGTTTCGTTTTTGACTATTTTAAACTTTCTCTGTAACAAACAGAACGATTTACTTATTTCCCTTTTGGTGGCCTCTGGACTAAAAGCAGTACACTTTTGCTGCTCCTCTGCGCATGCGCAGTGTTGTAAACAGCAATGGCGGACGTTTCGAAGAGAGATTTTGGGTACGTTGGAATTAAGGACTATTGCGGTGATGTGCAATGCCATTTAATCAGTCTTTTTAGTTGGATATGATAGCGGGATTTACAAGTTTCGTTGGCGATATCAATGTTCAATCATCATAAACCACATGAGTACTTTGGACACTTACCGTCCTCCATTTCATACATCTCTATATAGGAGCTGTGAAGAAACTCAATCGTTATACATCTCTGATTTAAATAGAATTCCTACAGGAATTACTTACGATCATGCAATGGGGGCCGCCCCAGCAGGTACAATTCTTACGCCCTACCTACAGGGACTCTAAATCTGGGACTGACACTGAATTAATAGTCCCCGCTGGGGTTCCCCCAAGGGTGACTAAACATTTGTTCAAATATTTATAGATTCCAGGGACCAATCAGGCTTGAAACCAGGTGATTCAACAGTAAACCAACTTCTCTCTATATACCTCACCATAATTAGCAATATGGATGAAGCGAAAGAATGAAGGTTTGTATTTTGCGACATTAGGCATTTGATCGATTTTGGCACAAAAGGTTACTACAATCAAACTTAAATCATATGAAACCAAACAAAACAATTTCTGGGAAAATTCATGAGAAAAATCATGCTGTCAGCTGATGATTTTCTATGTATGATTTTATATTATATTGGAGGTGCATCATATGAGACATTGTTAACAACAGTTAAGGAAATGGGGAACTATGTTGTTGATGAGGAAGTTCAAGTAGAGTTGCGTGACTGCAAGGACAGTTTAAATGCCAGTAAAATTTACATGAAGACAGACTTTAAAGCACATCTCCGGAAATTTGATAAATGTCCAGATCACTGTATTAATTATTCTTGGAGTGATTCAACAGACCAACACTTAACACTGTGCCGCCCATCAGCATGCTTGTGGGAGTAAATCACATTTCTCACAAATCATTTGTAAGAGATGTGATTTACTTCCACAAGCAGTCTCCACCATCAAAAGACGTCTTTCTGAATTAGGTATTTTTTCAATCTTGTCAATTTTTTTGTCAAAACCTTATCAAATTTAGCTCACTGTTTATTTTATAATTTGATTTGAATTGATACACTTTTCTCAGTTCATGCATTAAGTGCACATCACTGTTAAATATAACAAGAGGCCCATGACCCTAAACGGTCACCTGAGTCCTACAGTATTTATTTTTGTTGTTAAAATATGTACCAATTTGAGTACAAAATAGTTGAGCATAACGTTAACTTAACCATGAGCTGATCATTTCTAGACCGAGTTTCAGTTAAATCGGCCTATTAGAACTTGTTTTTAGTTTGAAATAGTTTTTTTTCAAAATGGCGGCCGTGTCGGCCATATTGGATTTCTGATTAACCCGGAAAATAACAACACTTTGTCAGGACAATGAGTCGATTAGAACTTGTTTTTAGTTTGAAATAGTTTTTTTTCAAAATGGCGGCCGTGTCGGCCATACTGGATTTCTGATTAACCCGGAAAATAACAACTCTTTGTCAGGACCATGAGTCGATCATTCATACAAAGTTTCAGTTCAATCGGCCCAGGAGAACTTGACTTCAAGTTTGAAATAGTTTTTCAAAATGGCGGCCGTGTCGGCCATATTGGATTTCTGATCGACTCGAAAAATATCAACACTTTGTCAGGACCATCAGTCGATCATTATTACAAAGTTTCAGTTCAATCGGCACAGTAGAACTTGACTTTAAGCTTGAAATATATTTTCAAAATGGCGGCCGTGTCGGCAATATTTGATTTCTGTTCGACTCGAAAAATAACAACACTTTGTCAGGACCATGAGTCGATCATTATTACAAAGTTTCAGTTCAATCGGCACAGGAGAACTTGACTTTAAGCTTGAAATATTTTTTCAAAATGGCGGCCGTGGCGGCAATATTTGATTTCTGATCGACCCGAAAAATAACAACACTTTGTCAGGACCATAAGTCGATCATTCCTACAAAGTTCAGTTCAATTGGCACAGCAGAACTTGACTTCAAGTTTGAAATAGTTTTTCAAAATGGCGGTCGTATCGGCCATATTGGATTTCTGATCGACCCGAAAAATAAAAACACCTTGTCAGGATTATGAGTCGACCATTCCTACAAAGTTTTAGTTCAATCGGCCCAGTAGAACTTGACTTTAAGTTTGAAATAGTTTTTCAAAATGGCGGCCGTGTCGGCCATATTGGATTTCTGATCGACTCGAAAAATAACAACATTTTGTCAGGACCATGAGTCGATCATTATTACAAAGTTTCAGTTCAATCGGCACAGTAGAACTTGACTTTAAGTTTGAAATAATTTTTCAAAATGGCGGCCGTGGCGGCAATATTTGATTTCTGATCGACCCCAAAAATAACAACACTTTGTCAGGACCATTAGTCGATCATTCCTACAAAGTTCAGTTCAATTGGCACAGCAGAACTTGACATTAAGTTTGAAATAATTTTTTTCAAAATGGTGGCCGTGTCGGCCATATTGGATTTCTGATTAACCCGGAAAATAACAACACTTTGTCAGGACCATGAGTCGATCATTATTACAAAGTTTCAGTTCAATAGGCACAGTAGAACTTGACTTTAAGTTTGAAATAGTTTTTCAAAATGGCGGCCGTGTCGGCCATATTGGATTTCTGTTCGACTCGAAAAATATCAACACTTTGTCAGGACCATGAGTCGATCATTATTACAAAGTTTCAGTTCAATAGGCACAGTAGAACTTGACTTTAAGTTTGAAATAGTTTTTCAAAATGGCGGTCGTGTCGGCCATATTGGATTTCTGATCGACCCGAAAACTAACACCACTTTGTCAGGACCATGAGTCGATCATTATTACAAAGTTTCAGTTCAATCAGTACAGTAGAACTTGACTTTAAGTTTGAAATATTTTTTCAAAATGGCGGCCATGGCGGCAATATTTGATTTCTGATCGACCCGAAAAATAAAAACACCTTGTCAGGATTATGAGTCGACCATTCCTACAAAGTTTTAGTTCAATCGGCCTATTAGAACTTGTTTTTAGTTTGAAATATTTTTTTTCAAAATGGCGGCCGTGTCGGCCATATTGGATTTCTGATTAACCCGGAAAATAACAACACTTTGTCAGGACAATGAGTCGATCATTCATACAAAGTTCAGTTCAATTGGCACAGCAGAACTTGACTTCAAATTTGAAATAGTTTTTCAAAATGGCGGCCATATTGGATTTCTGATCGACTCGAAAAATAACAACACTTGGTTAGGGAGATGTCAGTAACCTTCCCATGAAATATTAATGAAATCCCTTTGCTAGTATTTCAGCTTAAGTTGAAAATGTAAAATGTTAACGGACGACGACGGACAGCAATAGGTCACTTGAGATAAAGCTCAGGTGACCTAAAAAGAGGATATTAATCAACCAAAACTCCCTACTTTTTTTGAGCATTCAAAGTCCATATATGACAAATTCTCATGTACTAGTGTTTGTTATGTTGATTTTTATTGGACAACTTTAAAATAATATTGTATTTTTATTGCCAGCATCAACCAATAGCAATGATGTAATGGTTGCAAATACCAGTTAACTGATTCTGCCAGCGCATCGTTAGTGTCATAAAATAATGAACTACAATACGATTTAAAGCCAAGTTAACGGAGCAGGGGCTGTTTTGTGCTTTTTTGTCGGGTTGTTGCCTCTCCGACACATTCCCCATTTCCATTCTCTCTTTTAGGGATATATAAATCTGTTTCAGAGCAGAAGTCCATAGAAAATCGCGTTTTTATCAAATTTTATATTATTATGTTAAGTTTTGCATGGCATTAGATTACTTAAATTATAGGCATGATCGTTAAGTTTTCTTTGGTTCAGAAAATATATGATACTTTCTGGAAAACAACGAAAAGGTTTATAAAACACAAGTTATTATAAAAAAAAAAAGTTTTTTTAAAATATCTAAATTATCAAAGGCACAATATATCTAGTTGACATTATTTTTACAGACATACCAGATGAAGTTAGAAATGATATGCTGGCCAGTACAGATGTAGCTGAGGCTAAGATTCTTGAATGGAAGAGTCATATTGTCAGAGCTGTTAACCAAGATCTAGCCAGGATCCTAATATTGGAGAAATTGAAAGATGGAGAATATCTCATAATCATGGACTGGGCAATACAATTCCTTCCTTTAGCCTTTCGTTAGAAACAGAGCGACGGGTTTGGCCAAAAAGGAACTAACTGGCATGTTTACGTGTGTATCTATAAAGACGAATATTCAAAATGCATAGTCAATTGAATTTCAAAGACCTTACTTGTGTTTTTTTCAAAAAATATCTTTATAAAAATAAGATGAAGTGGTGTGATTGCCAATTAGACAACTCTCCATCCAAGACTAAATGTAACAATTATAGGTTAAAAAATAATAATTGAAAGGGCCAATTGCTACAAAATTTTGAGAAACTGATGCATACATGTATGTTATATACAATCTGATTGATGGTTGATGACCCCAGTACCAATCAAACATGGCAACCACCAATGACCATTGCTTATTTTTTCAAAAATATCTGATAAATGATACAGTACAACACCACTGTCCCACACAACAATATAGATGTTTGTTGCCGAATAAAATGTAACTGCTGCTTTAAACTGTAAATTATTTATTCATTAATATCGGTGAGAGATTACAAGCTCCTAGGGGCCTCTCTTATAAAATCATCTTTTCAGTAATTTTTTTATTATCATTTAATCATGAATCCTGTTATTTTACTTGCAGCAAAGAACATATACACATACAATGGATGGAGTTAAACAAGATTGGATTGCAGTAGCTTCCCTGTTAGAGCACACTTTGAGTACAATGAAGTTTCAGCTACCAAGGATTAGCACAGTATACTTGCGCAGTGATAATGCAGGATGCTACCATTGTGGTAGTCTATGGTTGGCTATACCTAAGATCAATGAAACAACTGGCAAGAGAAGTAATGTAATTTGCACTGAAATTCAGACAGACTCCCCATCACTACAAACTTCCGCTTTAAAAAGACGGGGGTATAAAGATATATACTAACACTTTAAAATGCTGGGGTATTTTACCACTTTACAATTTCATTGGTAATTCTTTTTACCAAATATAAGTGGGAAATATAAGAATCACCTTGTCTGTCTGTTCATGTGGCTTGTCAGCACAATTCTGCCAAAAATGTTTCATGGAATTTAATAATAAACAAGAGGCTTTCAAGAGCCTGAATCGCTCACCTGTAATTAATTGCGTAAATCTTTCATCAATAATATGTTTGCTTTTGAATGTACATTAACAAAAACTTTATACAAGATAGCATGAGGATCATTCAGCCCAAGTATGGCTAAAATTGATCCAGTAGTTTCAGAGGAGAAGCTTTTTAAAAGTTAACAAACATGACCAAACACTGACAATTTCCTTAAAATTTACAATTCAGGAGCATTATCCCAAAAAACAGTTGTCCGCTTTGTCTGAAAATTTCCTGGCAGGTAGAACTGCACCTGATAAACACTTTAACCTCCTTTAGTTTTGTCGATATATATAAGCCTACAACCCATTTTACCCCTATGTTCTAGTTTTAGCCATGGCAGCCATGTTTTTTGAAGTACAAGAAAATAAATAAAACACAAACTTAATACAACATACCCTAAGGATCATTCAGCGGAAGTTTGGCCGACATTAACTCAGTAGTTTCAGAGAAAAAGATTTTTGAAAGTGAACAAACATGATGAACAAATTGTGTAAAAATCGTCTTTAAAGGGCAATAACTCCTGAAGGGATCAATTGACAATTTTGGTCGCATTGACTTATTTGTAGATCTTACTTTGCTGAATAGTTTTAGTGTTTACAGTTTATCTCTATGATAATATTAAAGATAACAACCAAAAACTGTCAAATTTCCTTAATATTATCACTATAGGAGCAATAACCCAAAAAATGCTTTGTCAGGTTCGTCTGAACATTACGTGGCAGGTAGATCTTGACCTATTGAACACGTTTAACCATGTCAGATTTACTCTAAATGCTTGAGTTTTTGAGATATAAGCCAAAAACTGCCTTTTACCCCTATATTCTAAACAGAAAATAAAACACAAACTTTATACTAAATAACCTAGGTATCATTCAGCTTAAGTTTGGTTGAAATTGGTTCAGTAGTGTTAGAGGAAACCCTGCAGGTAGGGCGTAAGAATTGTACCTGCTGCCCCCAATTGCATGATCGTAAGAGGCGACTAAATTTGGGACCTTATCTCTTCTCTCCTTTCTAAATAACTTTCTTCTTCCTAATGTCTCCCTTGACAATGCCTCACTTTTGGCCATTTGTTGAGCGTTCGCCCCTGTGAGGAAGGCTTTGGGTTCTGTCCCCTGGCCGAGACATACCAAAGTCTTTAAAAATGGTAGTTTCTACTCCTGCTTAACGCTCAGCAAATTAGGAGTGGGACGACTGGTTCGCCCGTTGTCAGTATAATGTGACCGGGTGGGGCGTCCTGCTGGGTGTCTTCGGCAGTATGTTTCAGTGAGGTAGCACTATAAAGTCGGCATCAGTTTCGCGCTATCACAAGGAGACAAACACGAACATATCGCAGCCTCCCAAAATACACACACATACACTACACGCATGCATCTTGCACACAGGGGAGGCCGTCCTTAAATGACCTTAGCTGTTAATAGGACGTTAAACAAAATCAAACAAACAAACAAACAAAAGTGTTAGAGGAGAAGATCTTTGAAATAGTTTACACCGGATGGACGACGATGACGACGGACGCCAAGTGAATGGAAAAAGCTCACATTTCCTTTAAGGAAAGGTGAACTAAAAAGTATCAATTAGGCACACAATTCTTACTTGAATATTGATTTTAAGAAAAGATATGGAGTAGATGTACACAGAAATAACCATGATATATAAGCTAGTTCAAGTCTCCCCTTGACTTTGAAGTGTTATTCGTTTACATATACTAATAACTACTACATAGGTGTCTGAAAATTTGGACTATCATTTACTGCCTCCTATTCTATAAACACATAATAGGGAGATATTTATGATTTGATGATTTTTGTGCGAGTTACTTCTCTGTTATTGTTAAAGGGTTGTCAGCACAATGCAACTCTGGTCTCATCTGGTTTGATAACATGCATGAAAGGCCATGATAAATCAAAGTTTGACCTTTTTCTGAAATATTGGTCTATGAAGCAAAACTAGTTAACCTTACATAAACGGACGGCTCTAAATTCGAAGAAAAAGATTGCAGGAGCATGTGTTGTTTGTCAACGTATCTTTTACCTGCCGATTACCATCGAAAGCATCCATTTTTACATATGACACTACTACCGTTGGTCTGGCTTTTGTTGAAATTGAAAATAATAAAATCAACAAAACAATAGGTTGTTCCGACTCTTTGTCAATATTACAAAGTATTAAAAATCGGAATTTGAACAACATTATCATACAAAACATCGCCCTCCGTATTAACAGAATTGTATTGCTTTGCCACCTGATCTTGATTTGGATAAGGTCATGTCGGAATAAACGGAAATGAGCAGCCCTTAACTAACAACCAAAAGATATTAAACTGCCCTTTTCTGATTTTAAACCTTCTAAAACGAATTTGCAAAACAAATGGTCTTTAGAATCAAACAGCAAGTTATTTGCAATTCAACCTAATGTGGGTTCATGTGCAACAAGTAGATAAGACCGCGGAGAGGAAATTGTCCTCTAGCGACTGTGCATAGGCCTTACCTACATCACACATGGCTTGGTTTTGCGTAAGGAAGACCAGCCTTATTTTAATATTTTATTTTCAAAAGAGTTTTTACAATACAGTGACACTAATGATGGATCAGTAATTCATTCAGATCACATAATAACATATTTGTCACCATTCATCTTTCATATCACCACTCATACCATACAAATTATGCAAAAATAATTATGTATCACTAAAGACTACATATGGATAGGTATTATTTCATTTAATATCACACTGTATTGATATAAGGAAGAAGGAATGATAAAAGGAAACAAAAAGAAGCTGATAATAGAACAGAAATGAGAAAAAAGAAAAGATAAAGACATATCAGAACAAGCATGTCAGGGACGGAAGTCAAAACAGCTAGATACAGAGCTAGATACTTATGAAAGTTAAGTTACATAATTATTACTGAATAATTAAGATAAAATCGTGTCAGGTTTAATGCAAAATCAACACACACAGGGGAGGTCGTCCTTAAATGAACATAGCAGTTGCTAGGACGTTAAACAATGCTAAACCAAACTAAACCAAATCCAGCATGTAACTGGTAAAATGTCTTCACCCTAGGCCGCTTGGTTATTAAGAAGTTGTTAATATTTTTTTGGAAATATTTGACCTCTGTGACATTGAAAACGGGAGAAGTTCATTCATTTAAACAAACTTGGTAGCCTTTCTAGCCAAATATCATTACCTCAGAAGAAGTTGTTTAAAGTTTTTAAACATATTTGACCCCTCCGACCTTGAATATGTAAGTCAATGTCATTCATTTTAACAAACTTGGAGCCCGTCATTCTAGCATGATACTTGCCAAATATCCTCCTCCTAGGACTTTTGGTTAGTGAGAAGAAGTTGTTTGTAGTAAACAGTTGACGACGGACGGACGACGCACCACGGATAAGTTCAATTGCCCTTCGGCAAAAAAAATGATCTGTTGCCCCAATTTTAACATTATCTTTATACTTTTTCACTTTTCCTACTTTTTCTCGTGGGAGGAGTTGCCCTAGAAATTTCCGTCTTCATATGATATCACCTGTGGTGAGAACATTTAACGTCATAAAATTCGAGACTCTTGTTGATTTGTTATTTTCATAAACCAAATGTCAAAATATTATGATTGATTTGTTTTTGTATTATGATTCATACTCGATCAGCTGTTGATATTGGATAGTTATCAATAAATAGGCTTGGGAACAGCTGCTTTACCTTTACACCAGGTAATGTATCGTTAAATATTACTTTATGCCCATTTCACCTTTTCATGTTGTGGTTCATTACTGATCGATATCAGATTAAAGCTTGGAAGGCGCAGGTTTAATGTATATAAAAGAGCATATGATTGGTACCATACATCAATTTGCGTGTATTGAATTGTGACGAAAGTCAGTTTCAGAATAACAGTTTTTAGCTCACCTACCCGAAGGGCAAGTGAAGTGAGCTTATGCCATGGTGCAGCGTCCGTCGTCCCCGTCCGTCAACTTTTCCTTTAAAACACTACTAGTCCTGAACAAATTTGGTCTGGAGCATCCGTGGGCCAATGGCTTTTAATTTTGTATAAACAGTTGGTGTGGCCCCCTGGGGGCGAAAGAGCGGGGCCGTTTAAGGAATATAGAGGTAAAACTCTTAACATCCTTCTTCTACCGTAAGGATTAAGGCATTTTCCTAATTAAAGCCTGGAGCATCCTGGGGCCAAGGGGGCTCAATTTTGTATAAACCGTGGGTGTGACCCCCCCCCCCCCTCCCAATGGGCAGAGGAACGGGGCCCAAAAGGGGTAATAGAGATAAAGCCTTGAAAATCCTTCAACGATAGGGATTAATGGATTTCATCCCAGTTTGGTCTGGAGCATCCTTGAGCTAAAGGGACTCAATTTTGTATAAACGGTTGGTGTGGCCCCCCTAGGGGCAGAGTGACAGGGCCTTATAGGGGGAGAAGAGGTAAAACTTTTAAATACTTATCATACCATAGTCATTAAGGGATTTTATTCTTTAGCATCTTTGGGACAAGGGCACTCAAATTTGTATAAACGGTTGATGTGGCCCCCTGTGGTATAGGGACAGGGCCTAATGGGAAATAGAGGTAAAACCTTTAAAATCCTTCTTCTATCATGGGCATGAAGGGATTTTATTCTTATTTAGTCTGGAACATCTTTGGGCCAAAGGCACTCAATTTTGTATAAAATAGGAAATATGGTAGGATTTTGTCCAAATATGGTATGAAGCACCCTTGGGAAAAGAGGAAACATTTTTTTTTTATAAACGGCGGGAATGACCTCTCTGGGGGCAGAGAGGTGGGGCCCAATAGGGATATAATATCCTCCTTCTTCCATTGACATTAAGGTATTTTGACCAAATTTGAACAGTAGTATCCTATGGGGAAGGGAAATTAATTTTGTATATAATGGTGGGTCTGACCCCTTTGGGGGCAGAGGGGGCCAGGCCAAATAAGGGAAAAAGCATTTTTTTTCAAATTCTTCTTGACCTGTAGGAATGACAATAGAAAATTACATAGAAATATAACCCCTGACTAACCATGTAATACACTACCAGCAACATTTGGCTATTCCAACTTCAATTTGGCTAATATTTCCAGGTCAGTAAGTTCAAATTCTTTGAAAATATAAAAGTCCAGGTGTCTACAATATTCACTCAGAAATGTTTTTACTAAATCTATTTTTTCTGATGTTTCGTGGTTTCATTAGAGAATCCCAAAAATATCCTATTGCACGTATATCGTAACAGGCGACTGATTTGATGCCCCTGCATTCTTTCGGAGTCTCCTTCTGTGTCGTCTAATAAGATGACACGAAAGAGTCCTAATTTGATCTGCTGTCATTTTTACAACACCTAGATCTTTTTCTATTCTTAACTTTCCTGTCTTTTTCCACCGGTGGTGTCTACTTCTGCACCAGTCTTCATATTACCCTCGTTTTTGCAAGAACGTTAAACGCCGTGAAATAAAACATCTGTTAATTCACCAAGATAGAGCATTCTTGGGCAAAACGAACTCTTATTTTGTTGAGGCAGGGGGTAGGGGGAATAGTGGTAATCCTGGCAATATTTTTCTTAAACCATATTAAGAGCGAAGCAGCCCCCCCCCCCCCCCCCCCTCTTAACAGAGGTATACATATAGGACCAAATAAGGTAGGAGTGTTGCTGAGAGACAGATATCGTGTTTCTCTCTACTTCCTAACGATCTTTCAGTTTCTTATTGTCTTGTTTGACAATGATTCGCCTTGGTGTTGCACGTTCCCACAAGCGTATAGAAGGCAGTTGATTCTGACCGGAACATACAAAAATAATGAGTGGTATGTTTAATTCGCTGCTTAACGTCCAGCATTTTAGGTAACGACAACGATTGATTACCCCGCTATCCGGAAAGTGTAGCTAGATGGAATTCTGTCCTGGTTGTCTTTAGGATGGGATTTCAGTGGGGAAGTCGAACAAACTAAAGTCAACATCAGATCCACCCAATCGCAAGGAGGCGTATGCCCCTCCATACCGCATCCTGCAGACATTTGCATTGTATAATTCACCCTTTGAGACACGTCCTTAAATGACTATAAATGTTAATAGGACGTTAAATAAAATATAACCAGAACCTATTTATAGAAACGGTCAATCTCATTGCATAGCATGCCATAACCGATTTACAGTAAAAAATGTTCTACAATTTTAAGCTACATGGTCTGTTCCAACAAAATATAATAATTATTATTATTGGATTCTTAACAGCACATCAACACAAACACTTTTGGTCATTAGAGTCAATGAAATGTAGATTAATCATGTTAATGAACTGACATCAAACGAACTAAAAGGTAAAAGACAAACGTCAACTCGAAAAACAAAAGTTGCTATTGTTAGTTATATTTTCCCGAACAGACTCAGTTTTAGGTAGGCTAGAATTGTAGAGATATCTACTGTTTTGAAAAGAGATTTGAGATCTGTTATATTATTATACAAAGTTTACCTTTTTGGCTGAAGGTTAATGCAGTCTAATAGCAAGTGTTTTAATGTTTCGGTTTGATTTTTTTTTAACGTCCTATCAACAGCCAAGGTCATCTAAGGACGTGCCTGTTTTAATGTAAATTGTTCGTTGCATGCCTCGCACTGAGGCTTGTTTTCGCTTTTCACTGAATAAGAATGGGTAATGTATGAATTATCGACCCGGAGACGGACAAGGACAACCTCGTCTCGGCGGTTTTCTCTTTTGCTGGGATAACTAACGATAACTGCCTGTAACATTTAAATTGACGTTTGATCATTGATTTGTATCCTTAAACGTGTTTTAGCGATCATTTATTAGCCATAATGACCATTCCCGTGTTGATGGGCTGTTTAAAATGTAATAATAAAAGTATACAATGTACAATGAATTTGTTACTGGAAGAACTCGGACCTCTTCCGCCATCTGGTCAGAAAAGGACATGTATTATTGGGGAACACATGTTATTGTTGATTCGCCTCAATTTGAACAATATGAATTGATCATGTTTACTATGTATACGTGTCAAAGTGTATAAAAACAAATGTCGTTTAATCTGATCAGCCTATAGGAAAGATGGCATGGCGTAGACAAGATATTGTAAGTATCACATTATTTTTTTTTTAAGGTTATTTAATTATCACTCTTAACATTCGCATGTTTTTTTTAACTTTTTAAAATTTTAAATGGAATCTATGACTTTGGAATGTATCCATGTAAACCGAACGGGGAGCTTTGGAAATGTTTTGTTATAAGTTTTAAAAGTATCAAAAAGATCGGAACATACTTTTTTTAAATATATGTTAAATTCAAAATATTTATAGCGAATGTTGAATAAAGGGAAAACATGGAAATCAATAGATATTTATTAGTAAATACAGATTTAATTTCCCTCGACATTAAAATAGGGCCAAGATGCGGCTTTAATCACTGATGTGTAATGATAGTAAATTAAACTACATTTTCAATTATTCTTTGGGGATAAGAAATTGTTCATGATTAAATACAGAATATTACAGATGATGCAACGTATATTTTTAGAGACCCGTTCTGCGGTTTCTGGTGATTACCCTGATCGTCCTGCTTCTTGTGATGCTGGTGTTGCGGTATTATCACACTGGTTCATTGATGACATCAACCTTGAACAATGATCGTAAGAACAGAGGATTTATTCAAACCTCAAACAACAATCTGGAAGATTTTGCATTTAAATCTTTTCTTGAGGATTTTATGATTTCGACAAATTACAGCAGTTATAACAGTCGAGGAACGAGATATATCGTGTATGACTGTTCCAATGCCTGGGAAGGTGATTGCGGCGGCTGGTCCGATAGAATCGCCGGTATTATGACCACCTTTGTAATATCCATACTTGCAAAACGGCGTTTTCTGATTAACTTTGACAAACCTTGTTTCCTTCGTGACTATGTCGTTCCAGCATTCTTTGACTGGCAATACAATCCCTCCTTTCTTTGGAATAAAACAAGTTCATATTACAAACTACGTAATAATAATTATAAACAAATAGAAAAGTATATGTTTGGAAAAGAAGACATCAACAACTACTTTCGTAAAGATGTAATTTTTCTCCGTATGAACTGGGACTTTACAAGTGACTTCAGAAAAAGACCAAACATAGAAAAAGATATTCCATGGATGATGAAGTTTCACCAAGCGGATATTTACAAACACTTTTTAGATGTTTTATTTAAATTGTCGCCTGCCCCTGTAAGTGCGTTAAACGAACAATATCGAACACAGCGTAAACGAAACAAATTAGCGTGTGTCCATATACGTCATGGAACTAATCCAAATATGCCACGAGACAACAAACGACCTGAACAACCTTTGGACATTTTGTGGGGATTGTTTGACACATTAAACAAAGATGAGTACGATTTGTTCGTTGCTTCCGACACGGACAGTATAAAGGCGTTAGCTAAGAAACGTTACCCTCAAAACATGCTCGACACACCAGGAAGCATTACGCATATTGACCAGCCGCATAAAAACGATCCACGCGAAGGATTTCTGAAACAGTTGCTGGATTTCTATACATTAGTCAGTTGCGATATTCTCATTATTCCTTCTAGTGGGTTTAGCATATTAGCTGCCTTTGTCCGGAACATAGACACTGGATTGTACTGCTGGCGAGGACAGGATCTTATACCTTGTTCTAGATACACAATCAATGATATATTCCCCAAAGGCAAATACGGGATTAAGCCAAAAACATATAGGAATTAAAGAGACCTCGTACCTAAGTATACTGAAGTAGTTATAAAGTTACTTTATTGCAAATAATGTAGCAATATGTTACCTTTACTTTCTTTTACATGCATATATTGCAGTGGAGATTTTGTATTTAACGTAATTAAAATGTGAATTGATTTGGCTTTGTAAAGGGGGATGATTTGCTGCACTATTGCAAATAAGCTTGATTTCTGACAGCGTATTTCAAACAAAGCAGTTAGGCGTTCAAAAAACAAAAGATATTTCTTTTAAAATCAGCTGTTGGTTTGCTTTTATTTTGTTTAACGTCCTATCAACAGCTAAGGAAATTTAGGAACATACCTCCAGTGTATGTTGTGTATGCATGCTTGCATGTGTATTCAGGAGGCAGGATATTGTGTGGTTATGCCTCTTTGTGATAGCGCGGATCCGATGCGGACTTTATAGTGCTATCTCACTGAAATACCATGTCGAAGGTACACAGCATGCTTGTAATTCAAAATTTATTTGCTATGCGTATTCTGTCTTTTCAGTCAGTTACCGGTTATCTTTAATTTGTTTGTTACCGTATCCCATTGAGACATGTTGTCACAATCTTAAGCACTTTTCGTCACATGTTGTCACATTTGATATAAGTTGAGTTCTAAAAAAGTTCCAATGCTTTAGTACGGCGAAGATAAGACTCTAATCGATCGTGATTTAGTAACTGCCCTGTCAATGTAAGCCTGTAGTTCAGTGTTGGCTCAGACAAGACCTAAGATATGAGGGCATACTGGTATTAATACGAGATGTCTCTAACATTGACAGGACATGTCGGAATAAACGGAAATGAGAAGGTAGATAAAGCTGCAAAAGCATCCCTTAACCTACAACCAAACGATATTATTAAAACGAATTGGCAAAATAAATGGTCTGAAGAATTAAACACAAAGTTATTTGAAATTCAATCTTATTTGCAACAAGTAGAATGCGCTGATTTCAAACAAATACTTGACAGATTTTTTGATGTACCGTCTATGAAAAGATTATTCGATACAGTTTCTGTGCAATTAATATATGACTAATTACACTCTTGATCTTTACAATAAAATATGATATATTGTGCAGCCAATTTGTTCGATAGTGATGTTTCTTTTAACTCTTTACATATCCAGTGATAAATCTAGGATTTGTTTGAGCGAGTCCTTGGGACCCACCTGTTCTGGACCCATGGGTCCCAGCAACTGCTGCCTATGGCAGTAGTCGAGGAGCGAAGCGACGAGATTGGGGTGGGGGCTGCGGCCCCCCCTGAAATTTAAGAATGTAGATGCAAAATCCTGCATTCTGAGCACATTTCAAGTAACAATTCCTACTTTTGACGTTGTCATAAAATGGTGGTTTTTTTCAATTATTTAGAAAAAACAAATTATTACTGTATGCCATTTTTTTCCCAGTTTTAGGTACACATGTTGCAGTACACAATACTATTTATCATCGTACACTAGCCACGCGAACAGCGATAGTCAGTTCCTTTTGAAAACTCGAGTTTTCCATGGCTTTTCTGGAATTGCCGCCTCCCCCTCTTTATCCACCACATCTTCTCTCTAATGGTCTTCGACATGACGCTATTCCATGAGAGAAAACAACGTTGGTTGTGCCTTCCCCAGTCGTAGGACTTTTTTGGGAGGCATTGTTTACATTCGTCGACAGTCAACCCTGCTCACTGAACTAATGCGCGATTGGCTGGTTACCGGGAATCGGTATCCAATCAGCGCGTCGCTTACATGTATATCAAAGACCCGTACGCTATAATAAGAACAGGAAATTTCCACCACGGGAGTTCCACACATGATCGATGATGAAAAGCAAAAACGACACGGGACAGCATCTTTTGATTTTGGTCAGATTTATTTGTTAACCAGTTTGACATGAGGTTGTACAACATAAGTATCTCCTAATTTTGTATGCGTCCCTAGGACGCTCATGGTTAGAATATGTGCGTCCTTTTCAATTTGTATGCGTCTCAGACGCAGGACGCGCACGTAGATTGATCACTGCATATCTTACGCTATTGAGTTTTGGTTTGATGTTTATTTTCGTGATTGTCTCCTTATAGAGTGTTGTTGTCCCTAAATGACTCACATTGTCGATGGGCCGTTATACAATACAAAACAAACGAAACAAGTCAGGACATCTCTAAAACCACAACCAACGACTGCATTGTCGTTGCGCCAACTAATTGAGCTTGTCTTTGATTGTTTTTGTAATGCTTGCATCATTTTGGATTCCAGAGAATGGTATACTGTGTCCAAAATGTAGCCATCAGGTAGAGCTGTGCTTATGAATTTTATGATAATTACACCTATTAGTCACGGTGAGACATTCGCTAATGCTTATGGTCAGTGCCTGTTTTAATATAAATATATATACCATCTAGTACGGCAGTCGCTCTGTCGCCAAAGAATGTTTCTGAGAATATAGTATTGTGTGAAATGGTCAGGATCAAGAAACACAGAACTATATATATGTATTCAATGCTTGTACTACAGAATGAAAGGTTTTGGAAATACTAGACAGGGAAATGATAAAAAACAGCAAAAACCCGTTTCAAGAGATATAACGTTTTGGCCTAAGTATTGATTTGTTTCACTTTGAATTAAAATTGTTTAAACAAAGACAATTTTGTATGTGAACACGACCCGTTAAACAAGTCCTTGATTGTTAAGAGGACCCTTCAGGTAGGGCGTAAGAATTGTACCTACTGCCCCCAATTGCATAATCGTAAGAGGCGACTAAATTTGGGACCTTATCTCTTCTCTCCTTTCTAAATAACTTTATTCTTCCTAATGTCTCCCTTGACAATGCCTCACTTTTGGCCATTTGTTGAGCGTTCGCCCCTGTGAGGAAGGCTTTGGGTTCTGTCCCCTGGCCGAGACATACCAAAGTCTTTAAAAATGGTAGTTTCTACTCCTGCTTAACGCTCAGCAAATTAGGAGTGGGACGACTGGTTCGCCCGTTGTCAGTATAATGTGACCGGGTGGGGCGTCCTGCTGGGTGTCTTCGGCAGTATGTTTCAGTGAGGTAGCACTATAAAGTCGGCATCAGTTCCGCGCTATCACAAGGAGACAAACACGAACATATCGCAGCCTCCCAAAATACACACACATACACTACACGCATGCATCTTGCACACAGGGGAGGCCGTCCTTAAATGACCTTAGCTGTTAATAGGACGTTAAACAAAATCAAACAAACAAACAAACAAAATGATTGTTAAGAGAGGAAAAGTACTCGTAGTTTCCCCTTCCAAACGTTGTTTCAGATTCTTGCGCAGATACCTAATGTCACAAAACAGACGCATACACTACTACACGCATGCATTTTCCACACAGGAGAGGCCGTCCTTAAATGACCATAGCTGTTGATAGGACGTAAAACAATAATAAACCAAACCTAACCTAATGTCACAAACATCATCAACACGGCATTGTCTTCTTCAACGGAACTACTGCTTTATTGCATTTTGTTTGACTAATATTACAGCAGTGTATAATTGACAGACTGCAAGACTGACTCTAGATCCGGAACATCAGATATCATGTTCTAAGGGAAGTAACACTTAAAACATGTACAATTCAATAAACTAGTCTGAGGGGCCCTTTTTGAAGGTAGGTGAGCCCCCCCCCCTGCTGTTAAAGGGTGGCCTCATTTTTTCATAAGTATGGACCTTCTAGAACATATTTCAGCTGGCCACCCCTCTGGGAAATCCACTGGGGATTTTTTGTGGGGTCATATACAACGTATCTCGGCCAAAAAATGTGATTTTGAATAAAGGGGGGTAGGGATACAGAAAGGACTATATCATTTCTCATCATCATATGAATAATTCGATGGTATATATAGATCATGTATGCATCACTATAAAGTTTGCAGTTTGACTTCCATTCTAAAGGTCAAATCAAGGTCAAAGGTCAAAAAACAGTAAAAAATATCGGGGTTTTTCCGAGACACTCTTTATTCTTTATTGTACATTCAACAAAAATACAAAACTTGATCAAGTAACTTGTTTTATTTGTGCCACGGGTAACATATCAATATTTTGTATAACCATTTCCTTGTAATTCAATGAGGGGGAAAATGATGGCTACTTTTTATGTATATTGTTATATAGAATGGATTTACAGATTCTGGGGGTAGGGATGCAGTAATGGGTGTAACTTATGTTATAGTCATTCTTCCCATTAATGGATGGTAGTTATATGTTGAGCATGCATAGGCCATACTTTCTTAAGTTATACATTTTTGTTTGACGCTACTGCCAAGGTCATATCAAGGTCAAAATTCAACAGTAAAAAATGAGAATCAAATTTTTGTTTAATATTATTGTCCTAAATTGTTCATAATAAACACCCATTAAGCATGTTTTAGCCGATCTCCTTAAAAAAATAAGAGGCATACTGCCAAAGTCATATCTTGTAAGGAGCTATATATATAGATTGTGTGGTATTAGATATCATTCCCAGGGACATTGTGTCGAGGACAGATAATGTCCTTTTTATCAGGATCTGTGAATGTGTTCATACCAGAGTGGTGATAAGTTATTTCGTATTCAATGTGGTGAAGAAAAACTTCCAAAATGAAGTAATATTATATACTGGGAAATTTTTGTCCTACACTGATAAAATCCATATTCACCAAGTGTAAATTTAGCCCTTCATATGTAATTATGATATAGGGTAAACCGTGTACTAATTATTCACTGTCGCAATGAATTCGCCCTTATTGTGAAAATTTAACCGCAGCAAATTTTCCTTTGATCAGTGATCTGATATCTGAATGCATAAATAACTACGTATACAGCAACACTGATGCATTGCAAGCAAAGTTGTAAGAACCTTTGTTGGAGGTCATATGGATTTTGAGGCAGACATTATCAAATCCAAATAACTGTTATCTTATTTCTTTACCGCATGACAAATGATGGCATACAAAAAGATAAACCATGATCGTCTATCCAAATAAACGATACTTACAGAAGGAAATAAAGTAAAGACAAACACAAAGAATCAACATGTTTCCTCTCTTATTAATACACATCCATTTATTATTTCACTATCACAAACCCTTGCGTACAAGTCCACGGAATACCAATCAACCACAATCCAGAACCAAAATCAAGGAACCTAAATCAAAGTCAGAAGGTATCACATCTACACAAAAACAAACCATGTCTGTTCATGACACAAATAATTAAAACTACTTTTTTTGAATGTGTCGAGTGATTATGATTTCTTTACTTAGTAATATCTAAACAGTTAATGTGAAACTACTATTCACTAACAGTTTAAGGAGTTTTCTTGATGCAGTATAAATTGTAGAAATTAAACAAAGTGAAAACTCTCAATAAAATGGAAACTGCTATCAATTTGTGTATACAATCCGTCTTGTTTTGGCAAATTGTAAAGTGAAAAGAAATCCAGGAAAATATCATAGATTTAAGAACTAAATTTGACATTTGATTCCCTAATAATAACTATTATAATAAGCTGCATATCAAATATATGCCATCCTTGTTTTTTGTTCCAAAATGAAATATGCAAGTGAACTTCTAACTAGCTACTCATTGTTATATTTTTGTGACCTAAACAGCAGAACCTATTTTACACTTGATGATGAATTGCTTTGTAAACATATAAAATATGTGTGTACTAAAAATGCAACTACAAGCATCCTATCAAACATACCCAATCTCAATATCTGTCTCTAATTCTTAGCACTATGTGTAAGAGACAATAAATTGAAAAATCAAAACCATATATAGCACTACAATGACTTTAGATTATCACTGATTACAGCAACATGGAGTATCATTACACTCAAATACCCATTTTCAAATTTCAGCAAGGGAGTTAATTGTAATCGTTTCTGTGTATGTTCATCATGTGAAATCTAGACACAAATGTTCTTTTCTCAAAAAAACTCTCAGTTAATGGAAACAAAGTCACAAGTCAATTATTCATGTGTAAAGCATAATTTTATCAACATTATAAAAAAAAATCATGGAAAACGCATGCTCAGAATTAAAAGCATAACTAAAATGCGTGTATGTAAACCCTAAATGAAAATAACTTTTTTAAAAGACATCTCTAGAGCCGTTCTTTCAAATGAAATCATCAGAGCTAAGAAAATAGAAATAGCAAATGCAGTGGTTGAAAATGCTCAATTTTAGTGTCCGAATTGGGTCTCCCTCCAAAATAGAGAGTTGGCAAGTATGTTTTACAAGAAAATCAAATTCGGTACATTTCTTTCCATTTTGATATAGGGAAACATGAATCTTTGTTTCCCTTAGATAAATAACAGCAGAGCTTGAGGGAAACATAATTGATCAGGAATACATATACTATTTTACAGAGATAGCACAATAATAATATAAATAATTGATTTTCCTGTTTTAATCAATCAAAACTCAGGGATAAATGTAGGAAATATGACCAGGTGAAACTAGGATGAGAGGGAAACAAAATATTTTATTTTAAAGTCATGTGATCAACATGATCCAATCAAATCTGCTGTTACATAGATGATGCATGATCATATAGCTAGTGGACCATGCTTGTAAGTCTCATTCTATAACACACTGAACAGCATTTGAAGCTTTTCTTCAAATCTGACCAAAGTTACCTGTTACACATTACATTATGAAACATACGTAAATACGCTTTCTTTCACAGTTTTACTTTCCAAACCTATTCATAAAAACAAAGTTTTGGAGTCACCTAGTAGATACGAACATTATTCTGGTGATATTGTACACAGCAGTACACTTTTACTGTAACATCAAGGACATAACTTGATTCTACAATATTTTCTTCAATTCATTATTAGTAACAGATATCAAAACTACATCTACATTAGAAACACTACAAAAAAAGCAACAAATCCAAAGTATAAAATTAATACTTCTTTCAGATTTTATTAAAATATGCAACTACTCAAACAAAGCAATTGAGAGTTATACCATTCATTCAATACAATTCAATAATTATGTCACCTCAAGAGATTATGTCAACTACACTAATTTCAGTAGATTATGTCAACTACACCATCCTCAATAATTGTCAACTTCACGATCCTCAATAATTATGTCAACTACACTAATCTCAAGAGATTATATCAACTACACTAACCTCAAGAGATTATGTCAACTACACGATCCTCAATAATTATGTCAACTACACCACCCTCAAGAGATTATGTCAACAAAACTTATCTCAAGAGATTATGTCAACTACACCATCCTCAATAATTATGTCAACTTCACGAACCTCAATAATTATGTCAACTACACTAATCTCAAGAGATTATATCAACTACACTAACCTCAAGAGATTATGTCAACTACACTAACCTCAAGAGATTGTCAACTACACGATCCTCAATAATTATGTCAACTACACCACCCTCAAGAGATTATGTCAACTAAACTAATCTCAAGAGATTATGTCAACTACACTAACCTCAGTAGATTATGTCAACTACACCATCCTCAATAATTATGTCAACTACACCACCCTCAAGAGATTATATCAACTACACTAACCTCAAGAGATTATGTCAACTACACTACCCTCAAGAGATTATGTCAACTAAACTAATCTCAAGAGATTATATCAACTACACTAACCTCAAGAGATTATGTCAACTACACTAACCTCAAGAGATGATGTCAACTACAATAACCTCAAGAGATTATGTCAACTACACCATCCTCAATAATTATGTCAACTACACCACCCCCAAGAGATTGTCAACTAAACTAATCTCAAGAGATTATGTCAACTACAATAACCTCAAGAGATTATGTCAACTACACCATCCTCAATAATTATGTCGACTACACCATCCTCAATAATTATGTCAACTAAACTAACCTCAATAATTATGTCAACTAAACTAACCTCAAGAGTTTATGTCAACTACACTAACCTCAAGAGATTATGTAACATAAATTACAGGACAGCATTAATGCCGGTGGTTGGTCTGAATTAGTAAGCCCTTGACCTCAATACAACCTTGATATGGCCTTCACAATTAAGGCTCAGTTAAGAAAATAATATTTCACAAGTTATAAATAATGTATACATTATATACTATCTAGAAATGTTTTTTAGTATTCCTATGCCTCTTATTTTTTCAAGGAGATCAGCTAAAACATGCTTAATGGGTTTGTATTAGGAACAATCTTTTAAGGTCAATAACATTAAACAAGAATTAGATTCTCATGACTTGAATTTTGACCTTTGACCTTGATATGACCTTGGCAGCAGCGTCAAACAAATATGTATAACTTTAGAAAGTATGGCCAATGCATACTCAGCATATAACTACCATCCATTGATGGGAAGAATGACTATAACATAAGTTACACCCATTTTTGCACCCCTACTCCAGGAATCTCTAATTCCATTCTATATAACAATATACATAACAAAGTGGCCACCATTGTTCCCCCTCACTGAATTACAAGGAAATAGGTCTACAAAATATTGATATGTTACCCATGGCACAAATAAAACAAGTTATTTGATCAATTTCTGTAAAAAAAAATTAAAGGAAAATTAACAATAGAGAGTGGAAAAAACGATACTTTTTGCTGTTATTTGACCTTTGACCTTGATTTGACCTTTAGAGTGGAGGTCAAACTGTAAACTTTATATACCAAAATTTTAAGTGATGCATACATGATCTATATATACCATGAATTATTCATATGATGATAATGAGAAATGATATAGCACTTTCTGGACCCCTACCCCCTTTATTCAAATCACATTTATTTGCCAAGGTAATGTTATATACGACCCCACAAATAATCCCCAGTGGATTTCCAAGAGGGGTGGCCAGCTGAAATATGTTCTAGGAGGTCCATACTTATGAAAAAATGAGGCCACCCTTTGACAGCAGGGGGGTGCTCACTTAACTCCTGTGGCCCCTGGGGTATATGTATGTGACACCTAATGTAGCACTTCGGACAAAGAAATCAATGACACTTTTTTAGTTGGTATATCCAAAAGACATTTATAATGTGGATTTGTTTACATTTCTTGTACATTTACATTTACGATATTTCTCGAGATACAATAGCAACCTTCACCAATACATTTACTCTTCATTATGGGATTGAGTATTAACAAATGAGTATGAATTATCTCCTTAAAGCAATGGAAAAAAACTAATGAAAAAAAAAATAACAAAATGTATGGGAACAAATTCGGAAAAATGTGGCAAGGATATGCGTTAGTTGGAAAAAAGACACTTTACAAAATTCTTCTCTGTTGTGTCCCTGTAATTTTATTTACAAATGGCTCAAAATGTTGTCTATGGTGAAAAGCCTCTTCGTTTAACTTTAAACTGGTCATTCACAGTCTTGCCATGTTGCCATTACCCTAAATGCAGAACGTTAAGCAGGGAATAACAACAATTTCGAAGGACATTGGTATGTCCCGGCCTGAGGACAGAACCCGTTGCCTTCTTCACCTGGGCGAACGCTCGGCATTAAGGCCAAAAGTGGGGTGTTGCCAAGCAAGGCGTTTGGAAATAAAAGGTAGTTAAAGTAGAAAAAAAAATCCCATATGTTGCAAAGGGTGCAGCAGATTTGTTTTGGTTGCTTTCGTTATTTAAACTAAAAGGCTCCGATATGTTCGTGTTGTACCGTCTATGGAAAGATTATTCGAGACAGTTTCTGTGCAATTAATATATGACTATTTACACTCTATTGATCTTTACAATAAAATATGATATATTGTGCAGCCAATTTGTTCGATATGGATGGTTTGTTTTAACCTCTTTTCATATCTTACGCTATTGAGTTTTGGTTTGAAATGTTTGTTTTCGTGAATGTCTCTTTGTACATTGTTGTTGGTCCTGAATTACTCACATTGTCGATGGGTTGATAAACAATACCCAAAATAAAACATCCCTTTTGCTTCCCATTATAGACGACACCAGGGCAAATCCCCAATTATGCAGGGGTTCTCTCTCATTAGTCGCCTCCTACGTACATGCAGTGGGTAACAGCAGGTGCTTTCTCTCCCCCCCCCCCCCCCCCCCCCCCTCTGCAGGGGTGTCAAGCATACATTACACAAGCAAACATTACACACATGAAGACACGTCCTAAAATGAGCTTACATGTAGTTGTAAATAGACCCTTCTGTTTTCGTGCGGTAATATATTAAAGTAGGATACCCTACTGTCTCGCTAAAAAAGTGAGATAGCACTTAAAGTCGGCATCAGGTTAGCGCTATCACAAGGAGGCAAGTACATGCACATGTTCTTTCTCCGGCACACATGCATGCATAACACACATGGAGGCACGTCCTTACATGACCTTTGCTTTTGATAGGACGTTAAACAAAATGAAACCAAACTTATCGCTAAAAAAGTTTTTTTCTCATGCAGATTTAATATCGAAATATCTAATATCACTGTGGAATGTATCGATTTCACCATACAAAGATGTTAACGAACAGTCGTATCCAAATACTTCACAATCAACGTGAAATATCCTCACGAGTCTTGTCATGTCCTCCCTATCTACTGATTTGAAAGCCTCGGCGTACGCCTCCTTGCGGTTTTGTTCAGCATGTTTCTTAAAACGTGCCTCCCTAACGGCGTTAGTGACTGCCACTATATAATCATGTTGTGTTACGTTTCCGGCCTGTTTCCCAGTAAATGGAAATTTGGAATGTTTACTTATAACTCCTCGTATTTGAAACTTTCGCCACATAGTTTTCTGTGCATTGTAAAAACTAATACATACTTGTTTTTTTAAAACGAAACAGTATGTCAACTTGGTCTTTTATAGTATCAGTTACAGAACTAATTCGCATGGTTTTATTTAGAGTGTTGGCCAAGTCATTAAATCCTAACGACTTCACGATATACAGTGTGTCGTCCACAAACGTCTCAATCTGGCCTATAATGTCGTATTTTACTTGACACGGGCGACAGTGATCGTGCATCGGTAGGAAATGGCCGTCTCGATGAGTGTTATGTGTCTCAGAATGAATTATATATTTTACAAATTCTCTGAATGTTACGTCACTTCCACAACTTATATCTTCTTTGTTCTTCTTTTCTTCTCTGAAATTTGACACGATGTAGGCGCCCAACCCTTTCCAAAACATTGGGTTCGGTGAAAATAATTTATCAACATATCCCGCGAAAAGTCGAGAAAATGGATGTCTGGTGATAATGAATCTGCGATAGGTGGAAATTATTGTGTGGATTTCATCAAAGAATAAATTATTAAATGTTTCCTGTCCACCTCCCAAGGCACTTCCAGGTTTAATGTCATATGGACTGTGGACGGAGCTTAAGCCAGCCAGGATCTGAAAGCGTAAATTGTTCAGTTAAAAGTATGTCCATTTTCATATAACACAATTCTGATTTTATATATTATAAAGCATAGTTTGCTCTTCAGATGTATTATAATAGTTAAACTGTGTTCCATTTTAAATCAATTATTTCACTAGAGATGTCACCGAGGCGGTTGACATGTATACCCCCGTCATTTTCTTGCTAAATAAAAGAGGGAGTGTGATCAGTCACATATACGCTTCAGTTTCAAAACACAGAAATGACTGTGATCATGATTATAATACCACTATGCGGAAACGGACAGAAGTTTCCGGAATCGTAAAGTGAATACGCAAAAATGTAAACCGTACTTGTTAAGTTAAAATCGTTAAGATAATGTCAAATGGAACTGTTACTACACGAAAAAAACAAATTTTGTCGACGGAAAGACGAACAAGCTGATTCACATGGTATACTGCGTACCTTGATTTGAAATTTATTCTGGCTTATTTCATATGAAAGACTAATTTCGAGTTACCGCAAATAGGTGCGTGCGTCCTGGCGTCGTATTTAAAACAGCTGTATAATCTAGTGTCATTCATAGTGTAGACATTCATAAATTCTAACTGTGCCGTGTGTACTGTTAATTTATTAAGATGCAGGGTGGTGAATACTGCTGGTTGATATTTTTAGTCTCCGAGGTTTGCTGTAACATTGATAGCCTTTTTTTTAGCAGTAGCATGTTTCAAACTATAAACGCCTTAACAAAATTATCTGAAATTAACCATTATTTCTATATTTTTTAAACTAATAAATTTAGGGGTTTTGCACCGCCTTTCTAAATTTTTGGCTCCCAGCATCACCGATGTACGAAACAGCTGTATGAAGGAGTGCAAGTAATTTTGACATGCTGTATCTATTACCAAATTTCAATAATGCAATTACCTGTTACGTTCATGTTTCTAGTAATAAGCACTGAAAGAGTTGAGCTTGAACAAAGAAACCATAGTTTTTGTTTACCTGCCATAGCCGTCTCCAGAATGTCGACCCAACCTTTTCGATGGCACAGTATAGGATACGATGCTTTCTGTCAACAACAAAGTGGGATTTTATGGAATTTTGTGAACTGTTACCCCTGAAGGCTGGATCAAGTTCCCGTCCCGCACATGCTTCCAGCATCGTCTTTCGTCGCTTGCTGTAAAACTTGTTTAGCTGTATGTGTGAACCATGCTTCTGAAAAATATGAAGTTATTAAGAATTTATTTAATGATTACATGTATTTAGCCAGCTATCATCAGGGTTGGTTCGGTTTATTAAGTACGTATGTGTGTGCGTAGGAAGTGGTATGCTGGTGATTTACATCCTGGAGATAACGCGAATTTCGTGCCAATCTCACTGATGAACTATTCCAAGGGCACAAAGCACAACACTCTGTTGTAAGGACTCATTCACGCGTTGGCAGTATATTATGACCGAGAAAGTACTGTGCTCCGTACCTTTGGTTTGGTTTTCTCGACCAACCCAACTCAGCGAAGGCTTAATACGAAGGCCAGAAGTGATGAACTACCAAGCACCTTATTCTGTGTTCGTGATTTTACGTCTTCGCAGCAGCCACGGTCACTCGATGACAGAAAGAGAATTCAGAAGAAAAGTAAGTAGACAGGAATTATAGGAAACAAAAATAAATCCCAAGTGTCGCAGTTGGGTCAGCAGATAAGTATTTCTTTTTAATAATAATAATAATTGTAATTCGAAAATTATTATCTGTGGTATAGGGCCTTTTCAATCAGCCATATTTTTCTCAACTCCCTGGGTAGCATACAGCCGGTGCTGTCATTTCGGCGCTCACAGCTAGCAACCAACAATTCCAGCACTACCCAACCACGTGCTCATTCACAGCTGAGTAGGCTGGGACACGCAGAGTAAAGTATCTTGCTCAAAGGAACAACACAGTGTCCTAACGTGACTAGAACCCACAACCCTTCAGTCACGAGCCCGGCGTCCTACCACTAGAAAACCGTGCCCCTTCACGGAGGAAAATTTCCGACTTTGCACGAGCCCGATATTAGTCTCTATTATCGAAACACAATACAGTTAAACCTATGTGCATTGAATTCGGATACATCGAAATACCTGCTTAATTTGAAAGAAAACAAATCCCCGGCTGGTTTTCTAAGTTTTCTTTGTATTTTAATATCGGTTACATTGAACCAGGTTACATTGAAAAAACGTCTACTAATTACGATCATACAATATCGGTTACAACGGTAGCTCACACGGTCACGATTGGGGTAGCAAACATTTTGTAAAGATACCTTTTGCATGTTTTGTATTATTTGTCCTGTGGATTGTTCTTATTTCATTACGAGGAGATTTCTGGGTCACGGTCATACATATCGTTTACATTGAACACCGGTTATATTGAAAGAATTTTTTCATTAAGCACGGAATAACAACGACCATTTTGAAGGACTTTGGTTTGTCCCAGCCTTGGAACAGAACCAATTGCCTTCCTCACCTGGGCAAACGTTCAACATTTAAGCCAAAAGTGAGGTGTTACCAAGCCAGGCGCTATGGAATATAAAAGGTAATTAGAAGTAGAGAAATACGAAATACAAAATAATGCAATGAGTGCCACTTTTATGTTCAATATAATTTGTATTGGCCCTTATGACATTTTTCGTGTTGATGGGCCGTTAATAATCCAACAACTAACTCATCGAATCAGAGGCCGAATTTTTGAAGATTTGATTTTTTTTTATTAAAAAACATTACGGGCTTCATTCGTTGCCAAGCCCATAGTTGAACATTGTAGGAAAGGTAACGGATGTCGTCGCCAGAATTGTATAGGTGCATTTGTGTATTCGACTATTGGTGTGTTCAATGTTAATGTTAAATGTCTCCAGCCGACAGTACCTCAACACATGTGTGATTGATTTGTTGAAAAACAATCATATTTTTTTAAGCTTTTTTTTTTTGGAAAGAACATTTTCTTTCATGTGATGCTGAAATAATATGTTTATCATCCAGAATGTGAGGATAATCGAACATTTTGTGAAAATTATAATACAAAAACAGGAATTTTCATTCAAAAATTAAGTCGGGGGGAAAAAAAGTGGTGGAAAGTATTTATTTCGCACAACAAAGTACCCTGTGAAGCCAAAAGGTGAGGGGCTAAAACCTAAAAAAAAAATGTTGAATTATTAACGGCCCATCAACACGAAAAATGTCATTAGGGCCAATACAAATCAAATTAAATCAGTTATATTAGAATTATAAAGATATTTACTGTTTCGAAAAATGATTTGAGATCTGATATACAATTGTAATATTATTAAACCTATTGGTTGATGGTCAATGCAATCTAATAACAAGTGTTTTACTGTAAATGGTCCGTAACATGCTATGCATTGAGGCTGGTCTTTGCTTTTCAATAAATAAGTGCCCCTGCAGGTCGGGGATCGGGAAAAGAATACACCTGATGTAAGGTGCTGCTTATATGGGAATCCCTTGCAAAATCGGGGATTTGCTTTTTGTGTCCGCGATTTGGGGACACAAAATCGCCAAAAATAAATGTGTTGCACTCATTGCATTAATCTGAATTTTATATTTCTCTACTTCTAATTACCTTTTATATTTCCTAGCGCCTGGCTTGGTAACACCAATTCCCACTACCTAGGGATGCATGACAAATAATGAGATACAAGTCTGCAAAGTATGACGGGAAAAGATGGGTGATTGTACAGAACACTCATCTTACAGATTTCATACTTATAAAACTTCGCAAATGCTACATACTCTACTCACTACACATCATACATATAAACCTTCTTGCGTGCACCCATTGGTACAGACGGCTTACTCATTTACTATTGTATACACTGTATCATCATCGAATTCAGATTGAAAAAAGTACTTATGGTCATGTGATGTGCTTTATGAGAGAGAGAGGTAGAGAGAGACACTATTTCCTATCTAAAGTTCAATTTATTAGCAATTTTCCCCATTTTTTCCAATCTTTTACAAATTCGTTCCAGGGAGCTGTATTGATGTTAGCAATACAGTTTTGCAAGTCATAAAATAATTTTAATGCATCAATAAGACTAAATTTGGGACCTTATCTCTTCTCTCCTTTCTAAATAACTTTCTTCTTCCTAATGTCTCCCTTGACAATGCCTCACTTTTGGCCATTTGTTGAGCGTTCGCCCCTGTGAGGAAGGCTTTGGGTTCTGTCCCCTGGCCGAGACATACCAAAGTCTTTAAAAATGGCAGTTTATACTCCTGCTTAACGCTCAGCAAATTAGGAGTGGGACGTCTGGTTCGCCCGTTGTCAGTATAATGTGACCGGGTGGGGCGTCCTGCTGGGTGTCTTCGGCAGAATGTTTCAGTGAGGTAGCACTATAAAGTCGGCATCAGTTTCGCGCTATCACAAGGGGACAAACACGAACATATCGCAGCCTCCCAAAATACACACACATACACTACACGCATGCATCTTGCACCCAGGGGAGGCCGTCCTTAACTGACCTTAGCTGTTAATAGGACGTTAAACAAAATCAAACAAACAAACAAACCATTGATGTTAAGGGAGTTGTGAAAGCATCGCATTTTGTAAATATAGTATTTTATAACAAGGAGAATTTCATTATCAACTTTGCAGTTATTGAAATTTTGAGATAAAAATCCCAAAATAAAGGATTGTTTAATGGGATGAAAAGAGCATATAGTAGAATTCTTAGACTATCTAGAAAATTCTGGACTTGACATTCCCACAGGGCATGTATAATAGTTTCAGTTTCAGAGTTACAAAGAATACAGAGAGGAGAAATAGCTAGATGTGTTTTAAAGAGAAAAAAAAATTGTGGTTAAGATATGGTGATTACCTCTACTGAAACCATTGGAGTTTGGTGTTTTTTGTAACACTGAAGGGAATCTTGTATATTCGAGCCTACATTGAATCATTCAAGTCGGAGACTTCGTTCCACTTATTTTTACCTGTTGTACAGTATTATTTTTCATAAAAATATTATAGAAATCTTTCGAGTCTTTTCTGTTTTTCAGGAATAATTCAATGTTCATTGGTAAAAGAGGATATGGAAGTTTTAGTTTAGGGATTTCATTTGAAGATATAACGTTTCCCACTGCTGACAAAATGCTATGATATTGGAGGAAATTTGTTTGTACCTGATATGCGTGAATAATTTACTGGAAACTATTAAAGCTTCCAGTATTCTGATCGAACATATCGCAGCCTCCCAAAATACACACACTAACACTACACGCATGCATCTTGCACACAGGGGAGGCCGTCCTTAAATGACCTTAGCTGTTAATAGGACGTTAAACAAAATCAAACAAACAAACAAAGTATTCTGATCTGTTATCAAGTCATTTATCGTTATAATATTTTTGTCATAAAAAATCACATTTTGGACCAACATTTGTTTAATTTCTATAGGAAGTAATTCAATTTGGGTTAGCATTATCAGTATTGGAAAGCAGTTTGATGGTATGCACATATCAGCCCTGTCTGACCCCCGGGGCTTATGGATGGGGCCAAAAAGGGTCGAATTGACTGAAATTTCAAAAATCTTCTTCTCAAAGACCCAGATATGGTAGAATCAAACACTCTTCATAGATGGAAGGGTCTTAAGGTTTATGACCCTAAGGTCTCACGTTTACCCCCTGAGGAAGGAGGGGGGGGGGGGACAAAATGTATTATGGTTTATAATGGCAAATGATACTTTGAATATTACATGTTAATAACATGATTGAAATTATAACCCTGAGTTGACAGTTTGATACTTCAAAAATTTTGAGCCAGCCCTACCCCCAAAGGCTGTAGGGTGGGACCCAAAGGAGTAAAGTGTGCTAAAATTTCTTCATTTTCCTTTTTATAATCAGAGGTGATAGTTTTAAATACTTTTCAGTCTTAAATCTGTATGCTAGATATTGAATAAGGTGGTTTTATTGTTTTTTGTCACTTTGAATAATATTTCTGTTCATGTTAAAAACAAAATCAACTCTCGGTATAAATATATCAGGTGACCGTTAAGGCCCATGGGCCTCTTGTTTAAAGTTTTACCTGCTTCCAGTGTTATAGGACCCTCTATTTTTTCTGCATCTTGTCTACTTAGTTTACAAACATTATAGTCTTTAAGGTTTTCATAAAAATTGCGAAATTCATTCAAGATTCCTTTTTGTTTTGTAGTTACATTACCGTCATCTAATTGCAATTTGATAAATATTTTAGAGGAAAAAATTCTATCTTCTAAGTTGAAAAAATATTTGTTGGCTTCTCACCTATTTAGCTCTTGATCTTATTATGCTACCTTTGATTTAATGTTCTCTGATTTTTGCTATTTTTGTCTTTTTAGAGTCTATTGTGACTAAAAAAATCAATCGCTATTCTTAGATTTTATATGAATTGAAAAAACGCTGAAGCCCCCACTCATTTATAATTATATCTTCTTTTTCATCAGTACAATGTGTGTCTTTTAACATATGATGTTACATTTCATTGCCCTAAAGTATGAAAAAATGTCAGTACGCTTTGCTTTTCCTCCAATGCTGCGACAGTTTGCTGATATGATCGACATGTTATCTTTAGTATCTAAACAACAATAGAAAACTATTTGTTACAAGGTTTGGCCTTAGGTTTTGGCCAATTCCCATAGATCTTATTGGGAGCATGTTTTGTCAAGATTGCTTACATGTAGATATCCAGGTGAGCGATACAGGCCCTCTGGGTATCTTGTTAATTTTCATCCCATAATGAATAGTAGATGAATTGGTGAAGGTTGCCAACGTATCTTCGAAAAATCTCGTAGATGTCAAGGTACAAGAAAAGTTTTTAAATATCGACAATATCAATGGCTTTTGGATATACTGACTAAAAGTGGTATAGATTGCTCAAATGAAGATGTTATTATTTGTCCGAAGTGCTACATAAGGTATCTGCGCAAAAGAGGATATGAAACAGAACGTTTGGAAGATGAAACTACTGGTAGTTTTCCTTTCTTAACAATCAAGGACCTATTTTATGGGTCCTGTTCACATAACAAATTTTGTCTTTGTATTAACAATTTTAATTAAAAGTGACACTTCTGCCAAAACGTGTCAAACATCAGTTAATTTTCACACACAAATTGTGGCGTTCTGCGTCTTCCCGTGTATGCTAATTTCATCTTATTGACAATGACCTGAACCCGTGTACACAGACTATCCTACAAGGAAGAGAGTCTTTGGATTCTCAATTATTAAGTCTGAAATAGTTGATGACCTTTTAGAAGTGTCGTACATCTTTATCAGAGAATCAATCAGCCTTTACTCTCATTTTCTCTCTCTTGGATTACCATGACTTCATCAGTTAACTTTCTCGCGCAAATTGTGGCGTTCTGCGTCTTCACGTGTATGCTAATTTCAACTTATTGACAATGACCTGAAACCATGTACACAGACTATCCTACAAGGAAGAGGGTCTTTGGATTCTCAATTATGAAGTCTGAAATAGTTGATGACCTTTTAGAAGTGTCGTACATCTTTATCAAAGAATCAATCAGCATTTACTCTAACTTGTTCTTTCTTGGATGACCCTGACTGCAAAGCTTGGACATGTTGGTCCCAAAGTACAGTTTCTTAAAATCCATTCGTACTTGGTCCCATTTTTCTCACTTCTTAGTATCTTTTACTGTTTTGGGTTAGATGAAAACTAATATCTCTTGGAATCAGTGTTTTGCTCTTTTTGGCATTTCCCTGTCTCGTTTTTCAAAACCCATTCATTCTGTAGTATTTAAGAAATCTATAGTTTCAGTGTTTCTTGGTCCTGACCATTTGAGTAAGAAACATTTTTGCACACAATAAATATATTCTCAGAAACATTCTTTGGATACTAGAGTGACTGCCATATTCGATGTTTGTAATCAAACAAAGACCTAACCATAAGCTTCAGAGAATGTTTAACTGTTGCCAGAAGAAGAGTAATTATCTTAAAATTTATGAGCATAGCTCCACCGGATGGTTACAATTTGGACACAGTAGGGACAGGACAGTTACTAAATCCTGATGTCTTATCATGGCCGTCTTAAGCTTTGGACATTTTATAGAACTCAACTAATATCAAATAGCTTCGTTGATATAATTGAGGAAGTGCAAAAAATTGTGACTACATATCTCAATGGGATACGGGGACCCATTAATCAAAGATTACCGGAAACTGACAGAAAAGACAGAGAATTCGCACAACAAATGAAGTTTCGACTAACAAAAACAAGTTTTGGCTAAGAGCTAGGTTTCCATGCGGTAGGCTGTCCTGTTTTCAGACTTCTGTCAGCAGGTGAACCTAGGAATTACAATTTTGCCAGTTAAATACATTTCAAAAATGCCCACGATGGAGAACTAAAATATCACTTGTTGAAGTGCTTCGAGATGTTTTAAAGAAAATGTCTTGAAATCATTAAAATGTTTTAACTTCATGTATGAAAAGCTAAAATTTGATGAAAAGAGCTTCGGTGACTATTGTTCACGTGACTATAAAACCTACTTCACAAGTAAAGAAAAGGTATACACCAAGTGTTATTAAGAACTACAGTAATTTGTGCAATTGTAATGAACAAATAAGAGTACGGGACAAAACATAAGAGTGAACACCAGGTCACTACCATGTTTCGAAACAATGTACATGGTTAGTTTCTGATTTTATAGGTTTAACGTATTATCAACAGCTAAGGTAATTTAAGGACGTGCCTCCATGTGTGTTGTGTATTCGTGCTTGTATGCATGTGTAGTGAAAATGTATGTATAATAATTTTACATATACAAAAAATGATATATATTCCTTTTCGATATATCACATTTCAAATACCTGATTTTCGATAAATGTTGTTAGCTCCCAACTTCTCACACACTAGACATGAATGTTTTAAAAAAAAAGTATTATAGCATATTAGTTTTATTTTTCCTTTCTTAAATCAGCAAAAAACGATAGTTTGAAAGGAAATAAAATATATCCTCAATTTCTTATAATTGACACAAACATGTCCAGTATATAAAACGTCCCTTTGTATGGTAACTATAAGCAACTGATTCTGTGTCCAGAAGTGAAATGGAAAGACTGAATGTGATAATGAAGTTCATTACGAGTTTCAAAAGAACAAAGAAAACTTTACACTGAATATATTTAAAATTTTCATATTAATCAACTTCTTTTATTTCTCTAAGCACGATTTTATTTCTCTTTAAAATCATAAATTTTATTTTTGGTTGACAAAATGCTTGTAACTATTTTATGTTAATTTTCACAAAATCACAATGCAAATCCTAACGAGTCTTGGCTTCTTATATCAGATTCCTTTTGCTAATTTACCTGGATATGTAACAGAACAGATCGGTGTGTTAGTTACTATAACCGTGGCCGCTATCAGGGGTGGCCTTAGCTCAGCGGGGGTGCACCATCCCCCACCGGTACTTCACTTTTGCCCATGGGCATCCTTATTTCAGTAAAGCCTAACACATCACATACACAGAAAAGCTACAAGTCAGACATGTAACTTTAACACAGGTAAGTTACCTGTGGAGTGAGTATGAAACAGACTATAATTGGTTTGCCGTTGTCTTCCTTTATCAACACTTTTCTTTGGAACTTATATTACGTAAAAGCTTTAGCTATCGGTTTTTTTGTCAGTACATCAGACTTTTTGATACACAAGTTCAAGTTCTTTATTACTTTAAGTCGGTTGACTCATCAGTTGTAACATATATATATTACTCTCAGAATATGATACTTTCTGCATATTAAAAAAAAATGATATTCGTCTTCTATATCTGTATTGCAGCTCATACAGTGTCTTTGTTCTCTCGTTATGTTATTGTATCTACCAGTCTCAATAGCTAAATTATGTGCAGAAAGACGAAGTTTAGATAAACAGATCAGGTATTTCATAGGAATATACTTTGCCAAATAGTACATTTAGGTGAGGTTTATAATAGCCCTCTCGGGTATTGTTGACTTTGATCAAATATAGTAATTTGTCCATACATCTCCGAATCCGAGAGAAAAAAAGACAATGTTTGACATAATAAACCAGTTAAACCAATTGCCTGTGTTGCTACTACTTAAAAAGGAATACGCAGTTTGCAAAATACATTTTTTCGAATCCATTAGTTTTAACCAATATTTTATCATTCTGAATTTTCTTATATATTTCAAAAGATGTCGACCTAATTCAAAATAAACCATTGCATTGCAAGTCGACTTCTTAACTTTTAAAATCTTCTTACAAAAGTGTAAGTGTAACCTCTAAATATCTGTACCTTTTGTAGATCCCCAAACTTCACATGCATAATGCAATATACTGCAAACATACGTATCATATCAATGCAATAACGTTGTACAGTTTAGGCTCAAGTTAGAAGAGCTTGAAAAAAGAGCATACGTCCTTGGTCAGATAATTGTTTCTGTATATGATTGAATTTATTATTGAATTTAAGCTTTACTCCTAGGTAGCTGAAAACATCTACAACCTCCACCTCCAAACCATTATATATCCATCTTTCTCTATCTCGTATACGACCTCCGTTTCTAAATACAACTGGAAGTGATGTCTTCTGCGTTGCAGTCCTCACGCCAAAGGTACGAAGCTCTTCTATGTGGCTCTATATGCAATGTAAATTGAAGAATCTCGTTGCTATCACCACCCGTAGTATTACCAAGTGAACTGTTTTTGAGTACAACTGAGTTTTAGGTTTCTTTAATGTTTATAGTTTGTTTAACATTTTAAGCATTACTGGCATGTACAATGGAAACATAGTAAAACTAGAAATTGTTGGCTAACAATTTGACGGGCTTTTCACTGTAAGGTATAGCTATTTACGAGTTACTTCCCTTACACCAGTAGTAAAAGTCTTGGTATCTGGTAAAATTACATGTTTGAATTTGACCTCTATCAAATACTGGAAGTTGAACTTTAATGGTCATTTATTTCTATAAACCTTGTAGCCCATCATCCTAGCATGCTACAGACCAAATATCAATACCCTGGGCATTTCCGTTATTGAGAAAGAGTCTTTTGAAGATTTTAACATAATTGACCCCAGTGACCTTGACCTTTGCTTGAGCATGATATTCCCCAAATATCATGACCTTGGGTCATTGAGAAGAAGATTTTTGAAGTTTGTTTCACAAAATTACACATTCGAACATTGACCCCTATTAAATAACGGAAGTTGACATTTAACTCGAAACACGTTTCCTGAAAAAAAAGTGATTTATTTCTTACTTTGCACATTATATTTAAAGATGAATAAAATACATTAACCTGTTAATGAGGTATTGCAATTGGATTTATAATCGGATATGACGTCATGGCCGCCATTTTTTTAACGAAGTTTAAAATATTACAAACTGTTAGAAGACATCTGGGGAGACCTTTTCCGTCACAACTTAACAAAATAATTGTCATTGATATTGGAGTAAAACAAGTTTTACATATTGGTGGCATTTTTAAAAGATCAAAAGATAATATTCAAAATGACGTACAACGTTACCGTTAAAGGTACAGAAAAACTGAAGACATTAATCGGAAAGACATTCTTTATCGATCTGTTGAAGAAAATGAAAAATAAATGTTTTTTAAGGACCATGGTGAGCTTATGCCATACCGCAGCGTCCGTCGTCCGTCCGTCAACTTTTCCTTTAAAACGCTACTAGTCCTGAACGGCCAAGTAGATTCGGGGCCCAATAGGGGAAATAGAGGTAAAACCTTGAAAATCCTTCTTCTAACGTAGGGATTAAGGGATTTTATCCTAATTTAGTCTGAAGCATTCTTGGGTGGAGGGGAACCAATTTTGTATAAACGGTGGGTCTGGCCCCATGGGGGCTGAGGGGCGGGGCCCATAGGGGAAATATAGTAAAAAAAATCCTTCTTCTGTAGGAATGAAAGGATATGTTCCATATTTGGTGAGAAGCATCCTTGGGGGAAGGGGAACCCATTTTGTATAAACGGTGTCTAACTACCCTGGAGGCAGAGAGGTGGGGCCCAATAGGGGAAATAGAGGTAAAACCTTTAAAATCATTCTACCATAGAGATCAAGGGATTTTATCATAATTTAGTCTGGAGCATCCTTGGGCCAAGGGGACTCAATTTTGTATAAGCAGTGGGTGTGGTCTCCCAGGGGGCAGAAGAGCGGGGCCCAATAGGAGAAATAGAGGTAAAACTTTTAAAATCCTTCTTCGACCATCGGGTTTAAGGGATTTTATCCATATTTAGTCTGGAGCATCCTTGGACCAAGGGGTCTCAATTTTGTATAATTGGTGGGTATGACCCCCTAGGGGCATAGGGGTGGGGCTCTTTTTGAAGTTTGTTCGCGGTATAAGCACTGGATGGATCTTTCTGAAATTTCATATGTTCTTACAGCACCTACCATGGAGTGCTATATCTTTACTTCATAGCAATTATTTTAAACATATTCAGGTGCGCGATACAGGCCCTCTGGGCCTCTTGTTATAAATTGTGACCTTGGCGAGCTTTTTTATTTCAACTTTTAAGTAATGACATACAATGGAAAAAAAGTTAGCCCTGAAGATTATCTACATATAATATCAGTGCATAACGGCTGTAAATTCAACCGTGTCTGAGTTAAGGTTTTTAAGGTTTTGAGGTATGACGTTATGGCGGCCATATTGGATTTTTGACCCACTTAAAAATGTTGCTTGATCATCTTCAGACCTTGGCCTACAACATACCTTATTGACTATAAACCTATCTTTTACCAATCAAAATATAGAGTCTCCACAAATACGGCAGAAGAATAAGAATAAGAAGAACAAGAATAAGAAACATAACAAAAACAATAGGTCTTTTCACCAGTTGGTGAAAAGCCCTAATTAATGTTTAGAATCATTTGACTATGATTAACAATACAGTAAGCCCTCACACACAATATTAACTCGAGATGACATTTCCTGTTGTATGCAATATGAGTGAGGAAACCAGATGATAAAGAAAATGATTAATTTTGTTTTGTAGACAGAGGTTTTCACAGTATTAGTATATGTTATATAATCGTCTCTGCTTCTAAGCTCATTGAAGGAGGCATTTAGATCCAAAATGAAATTCGTCATCCACGTCATATTGAATTGACAAAGTCTAACCACGGACGTGTAGAACAATCTAATTACGAACGGGACTAACATTTTGATGTATTCAGGATTCAATTAAAACTGTGTGTACATTTTCCTCTATGTTAGATCAAAATACTAGGAGTAGGCATATTGTCCGTTGCCATGAATACGAACACTGACTTTGAATTTGGGGGATTGTGGAATATTTAGGCTTGTTTATTTAGTAACTACTGCGCAAACTTCAAACTTTTTCAAACTTCAAACTTGTTATAACCTACAATTTGTAGCTCACCTGGTCAGAAGGACCATGGTGAGCTGATGCCATACCACAGTGTCCGTCGTCCAGACGTCCCTCCGTCAACTTTTCCTTTAAAATGCTACTAGTCCTGAACGACCCAGTAGATTTGGACTAAATTTGGCCATGGAGCATCCTTAGGCCAAGGGGACTCAATTTTGTATAAACGGTGGGTGTGGCCCCCTTGGAGCAGAGAAGCGGGGGAAATAGAGGTAAAACCTTTTAAATCCTTATTCTACCATAGGGATGATGGGATTTCATCCCAAATTGGTCTGGAGCATCCTTTGGCAAAGGGCACTCAATTTTGACAAATGATTGGTTTGGACTCCCTGGACCCCCTTGGGGCAGATGGGCGGGCCAACTGGAAAAATAGAGGTAAAACCTTTCAAGTCCTTATTCTATCATAGGGATTAAGGGATTTTGGTCTGGAGCATCCTTTGGACAAGGGCACTCGATTTTTTATAAACGTTGGGTGTTGCCCCCTGGGGGCAGAGGGATGGGGCCCCATACGGTAAATAGAGGTAAACCTTTAAAATCCTTTTTCTACCCAAGGGATTTAGGGATTTCGTCTCAATTTAGTCCGGAGCATCCTTGGGCAAAAAGGACTTGATCTTGTATAAAAGGTGGGTGTGGCCCATTTGGGTGCAGAAGGGCGGGACTCAAAAGGGAAATACTTCTTCTGTACCGTTGGAGGGATTGTTTGTAATAAGAATAATTTCCCATGATTGCTTTATTATCCAGGTGAGCGATACAGGCCCTCTAAACATTTTTATATCAACATCTTTGACTTACAATGTTAACAAAAATATGTAACAAACACAGATTTAATGTATAAGCATGCGTGGTTGTACAGAGGGATACAAGTACCATAGTAATAAAGGTGCACTGCAGTTACATATAATACATTGAGTCACTGCTCAGATTTATGGACCACAATAAAAGTTGTTTAATTAAATATTTTAAACGTGTTCCTGAAGATGGGAAAAAAGGCCATCATCTTCCGCAAAATGGCTGCTGCAGAGTGCCTTCTGATAAGTCGAAATGTATGCATTGTCCAATATCCCTATGGATAAGTGTGCAGTGTCACTACGAACACTACTGCAATCTGCGTTGATTTTTTTATTTGAAAAAATGTCCGTGTTAGGTTGGGTCTTGATTGGTTCACATTTAGATATTGTTCGATATTATAGATTTGGTATATAGATGTATTGTGTAGGGTTGTCAACGGTTAGCCGGTTATCCGGCTACTCGGGCGAAAGACCACGAACCGGTTACCAAAATCCTTAACCGAAAAGTCGGACATTTACTTACACTCTTTGGGAGCCCCATGTTTCCCTGGCTTAGACCTACAAACTATCTTCATTTGTATAGATGCGACCGAAATTGCATAGTTTTGTAATAAAAACAGTGTACAGGGATTACATGTTTGTGTTAATTTTGTACTCTAATTTAAATACTGGCAAAGAGATGTCGCCAACACCATAAAAAATCTGAACAAAATTTAAAAGGAAGCCAGAATACAACGCTGTGATATATCGAATTTCTGAGATAGAACGCGCCTGTACATGCGAGATGTAAAGATAATCTGGCGAGTACACACTTCAATGAACAATCATGTCTTTAAACGTTCGTCAAGCAAATTTTGTTCTACAGAATATTATTTCGCATATGATTTAGAGTACAGATAACTGTAATTGAATCCGTTTTACTGCATTCCGACATTCGTTGTCCATGAAAAATACTTACTGAGGTTACATGCAACTATTTCCTGTGTTAACCTTGAAATACACGATCACGCTATTTTATTAGCTCACATGGTCCGTCCGTCCGTGCGTCAACAATTCTTTAAACGACTTCTTCTTCTTAACCACTGGTTGGAATTAAACTAAATTTGACTGGAAGCATCCTAGGTGGTGGGGATTCAAAATTGTACAAATGGTGGGGCTGACCCCCCAGGGGGCTGAGGCGCGGGGCCAAAAGGGGTCAATTTGCCCATATTGCTTTAAGCGACTTCTTCTCTGGAACTAAGAAGTGGATATCAACCATATTTGACTGGAAGCTTCCCTAGGTGGTGGTTATTAAAAATTGTACAAATGGTGGGGCTGACTCCACAGGGGGCTGAGGGCCCGGGCCAAAAGGGGGCAATTTGGCTATATTGCTACACACGACTTCTTCTGCAGAACTGTGCACTGGATATCAATCATATGTGATCAAAAGCATTCCTGGGAGGCAGTGATTGAAAATTGTACAAAGGGTGGGGCTGCGTCCACAGGGGGCTGAGGGCCCGGGCCAAAAGGGAGCAATTTGGCTATATTGCTACAAACGACTTTTCTGTAGAACTGTGCACTGGATAGCAATCATATTTGATCAAAAAAAAAATTTGATCAAAAGCATTTCTGGGAGGCAGGGGTTTAAAATTGTACAAATGGTGGGGCTGGCTCCACAGGGGGCTGAGGGCCCGGGCCAAAAGGGAGCAATTTGGCTATATTGCTACACACGACTTCTTCTGTAGAACTGTGCACTGGATATCAATCATATTTGATCAAAAAAAAAATTTGATCAAAAGCATTTCTGGGAGGCAGGGATTTAAAATTGTACAAATGGTGTGGCTGACCCCCCACGGGGCTGAGGGGCAGGGCCAAAAGGGGTATTCTGCTATACTGTTTTAAGTAACTTCTTCTCTGGAACTAAGTGATGGATATCAACCTTATTTGACTGGAAGCATCTCTAGGTGGTGGAGATCCAAAATTGTACAACCGGTTGGGCTGACCCCCCGGGCTAAGGGGTGGGGCCAATAAAATGTATTACTTGGAAATGGTTGAGATCCCCACCATATAACCATATATACAATTGCTGAGTATAAAGAGAAGAATGCACATTTGCTTCCAAGATGTCCCTAGGGTCTGGACCACCCTTAGAGACATAGTCCCTTGGCCATAACTTTAAAACAGTTGAGATCCCCACCCCAAAACTATATATACAAATGCTGGGCATAAAGAGACGAATGCAATCATGATATCAGGATAGACCCTGGGGTCTGACCAAACCCCTAGGGACCTAGTTTCTTAGTCACAGCTTTGAAACAGTTGAGAGCCCCACCCCAAAACTATATATACAAATGCTGGGCATAAAGAGCCGAATGCAATCATGATATCAGGATAGACCCTGGGGTCTGACCAAACCCCTAGGGACCTAGTTTCTTAGTCACAGCTTGGAAACAGTTGAGAGCCCCCCCCTATAACCGTATATATACAATTGCTGAGTATACAGAGAAGAATGCACATTTGCTTACAAGATGTCCCTAGGGTCTGGACCACCCTTAGAGACATAGACCCTTGGCCATAACTTTAAAACAGTTGAGATCCCCACCCCAAAAGTATATATACAAATGCTTGGCAAAAAGAGACAAATGCAGTCACGATATAAGAATCGATCCTGGGGTCTGGCCACCACTCTAGGGACCTAGTTTCTGAGTCAAAGCTTGGAAGCAGTTGAGATCCCCACCCCATAACCATAAATAAAATTGCTGGGCATGAAAATCTAATATAGCTATGCTACAAGGATTGGCCTTGTGGTCTGGCATATTCCCTTGATCTCATTTGGAGAATAGTTTGCCATGATTGCTTAGGGATCCAGGTGAGCGATACAGGCCCTCTGGGCCTCTTGTATTTATATGTATGTTTGTGGTGTAAATACGTTTTAGATAGAACATTTTCCAAACATATGTATTTGTTTCTGTTTATTATTTGGCTACCAAATTGTTCGAGTAACCTGTTACAAAAATAAGATCGGTTTAACAACCTTAGTATTATGGCATTGCGATCATTTTCTGATGCATCACTTGCGACTACTGGGTTAGTTTCGGTACCTTATGTGTAACGGTTCCTGTTACGAGTATATATTATTAAACCTTATAATAAAAAAAGGAAATGTATGTACTCTTCCAGAGCAATGATTTCACGTCTGCTTTAGTAAGATCATGTTGTGTACAAATTCGTGTACTTTGTTCCTTTTGCCAAAGAAAGGTGTCCTTTGTTAGATATGACTTGCAAAATGTTTTATATACGGTATATCTCGCGCAAATTGTCTTTTGAAAACGTCTCTTTGTTTAGGATATTTAGTGGAATGAAAAGTTTTTTGGTTTGTTTGGTTTGATTTTGTTTAACGTCCTATTAACAGCTAAGGTCCGTTAAGGACGGCCTCCCCTGTGTGCAAGATGCATGCGTGTAGTGTATGTGTGTGTATTTTGGGAGGCTGCGGTATGATCGTGTTTGTCTCCTTGTGATAGCGCGGAACTGATGCCGTCTTTATAGTGCTACCTCACTGAAACATAATGCCGAAGACACCCAGCAGGACGCAAAATGAAAAGTATATGAATAATAGATAAATAGATAAATACAGGTACTGCCTTCAAAAGAAGTTGTAGCATATGTGTTAATTCTCTAATAATAACAATAAATAATATACAACTTTTATATAGCGCCCGTTATCATTTGTAAAATAACTCTAAATCGCTTTTCACTATATGGATAATAGTATGATATATAATTAGTTATAATTGTGAAATAAAAAACAAAGGCTTACAATCACTTTTACACATTATCATCGCAATGAGCACATAAATGAATAATTACAGGGTGGTGTTTACGTGACGTCTTTACACAGAGCCTAAAATGCAGACGTGAAGAGGTGAGTTTTTATGTCTTTCTTAAATTTGGCCAGGGTATTTGACTTTCTTAAAGCAGATGGTAAGCTATTCCACGACGTGGCTGAAACCCTACCAAAGCACCGGTTTCCATAGGTCACAGTACGAGATTTTGGACACACAACAATGGTTCTGACTCCGACCACAGTGTTCGTGACGGTTGATACAGGGTAACAAGCCGCTGTAGGTACTGAGGAGCTGTTCCATTCAGTGCCTTGTATATGTACACCAACATTTTGTACTGCGACCTGTATCGTACAGGTAACCATTGCAATGAATAAAACACAGGTATGATGTGCTCTCTATTTCTAGTACGTGTAACCAGCCGCGCTGCAGTGTTCTGGACCCTCTGCAGATGACAAGTTAGTTTGTCAGATATACCACAGAAGAGGGAGTTACCATAATCCAACAGAGAGGTAACAAATGAATACACCATAATATTGATTGCATCTTCAGTTATAAACTGCCGAATACAGCCGATGGTCCTGATCTGGTAGTAACAGGATTTGGCAATAGCGTTCACTTGTTTCTCCATGTTCAGTGAACTATCAACGTATACCCCTAGGTTTTTAACAGCTGGGACAGTCTCAATAGTTTAGGAGGCACGGTAGTCCAGTGGTAGGACACCGGGCTCGTGATTAAAGGGTTGCGGGTTCGCGCCACGGCACGGCAATGTGTTGTATCTTTGAGCAAGATACTTTACTCCGCTTGTTCCAGTCTACTTAGCTGTAAATGAGTACGTGGTTGGGCAGTGCTAGAATTGTTGAATGCTAGCTGTTAGCGCCAAAAATGGCAGCTCCGGCTGTATGCTCCCCATGGAGTTGAGAAATGTATTGGCTAGTTACAAAAGCCCTATAACCACGGATAATAATTTGTGAACCGCTTTGAGACGACACACGAACTAGGTTGTGATAAAGCGGTATATAAGAACCTCCAATTATTATTATTATTAGTTCAGATACCGTCGTTGAGCTGGAGAGCCATTGTTTGCTGACACTTTGGGGAAAAGACGATTAGTTCCGTCTTTTCCTGATTACGCTTTATCATGTTGGCGTTCATCCAGGTACTGATATTTGTCGGACAAGCTTTCAGATTTTGTGTTATTGTATCCAATCTGTCCTGCGGTTTGATGACCTTGTGAATATGTGTGTCATCACCATAGCAATAATAGCAAAGACTATGGCGATCGGATTGGGGTACAGTCAATATTTTCTTGGTCCTAACACCGACCCTTGAGGAATCCCGCAATCTAGTACTTTGTCATGTGAAGATGGCAACACAGTGTCGTCGTTCACTCAGATAAGACTGTATCCAGCATAGTGCGGTATCAGTCACTCCATAAGAGTACTCCAGACGTTTATAAAGTATACCATGGTCGATGACATCAAATCCAGCTGACAAATTCACCATGACAAGCACCGCTCTGAACTTGTTAAACAATGCAGAAGCTGTCATTATGTACACGTAGGCGGCCGTCTAAGCAGTGTCTCATGCAGTAGGCCGACTGCAGGTTGTCATGGAGACTGTTTTGATGGATAACCTCTTAACGCCGGGACACAATCTTCTCGACGATCTCAGACAGAAAAGGCAGATTTGATACTCGGCGATAGTTCTTCAACTCCTCCTTGTCCATTCCAGGCTTCAACAATGGTCTAGCATGTGCCTTCTTGAAATACAATGGAACCTTTGACTTAGCAAATGATTTGTTCGTGATTGAGGTAATCAAAGGAAGCAGTGCTTCAAGACATTGATTTTATAGGTTTGTAGGCAGTGGATTAAGCTCACGGTTTAGCAGTAGCAGTCATGACAGAGATATCATTGTCAGCAGTAGAGTTCACTTCCGGTATATTTTTCCTGATCGAGCTGATTTTATTCAGAAAGCAATCACTGAACTTGTTTGACAAGTGTTTTTCAGAATTACAGCTTGGTAGGATAATTTCACCTTTCTGGCCCATCAAGTTTTTGGCGAGGCTAAACATTGTTCTCTATAAATCTGTTGGTGAACGATTAATTTGGTCCTTCGCCACTGTCTCTCTGCTTTTCTACGGTTTTGTTTTTCTACGCAGAGATTTTCATTATACCACGGGGTATTCGGACACGGAGCGACAGTTTAATGACACTAAATTCAGAGGAAAAACTGACTTACAGTGACCAGCTGTTGTTGGCTTGATGACATGTAGATTCATGTGCGATACTGATGATGTTGGAATTCGTGTTGAAGTATCGTAACGAATCAACTTAGGTGAACCGGATTGCCTTTGAATGTGTTTAAGAAGGTGTGGGCAGGTGCATTGAATGAATCGGGCAACAGTACTTTTTCATCGTCTAATTAAATTTGTGAAGATTTTTTAACACTTCTATTGCGTATTTCAAAAGTAAATGAATAAATTGTAGATTTAATGTTTTGTTGGGGACCATTCTAATTTCTACACTGCTCGTTATACATGTATAATGTATACACACTAGTCACTTGTATTTAGGGGCATTTTAGGCCGTTGTAATTTCGGGCTAGTTAAAGCTTCATTGTAGGATATTCAGCTTGGTGTTTTAGACATCATCTTCGTAGTTTAATCGATGTTATAGATTTATAAAATTCCATGTGATAAGCAATTGGCGGCTTCGTTTGTAGAAAATTAGTGGCAGTCATTAATAAATCATTTTTTACATTATAGCTCTAACGGGCCACCGTAAATGTCTACCGGCTTGTCGCCTCACTTAATCTATGTGAACAAAATACATATGGTATGATTAGAAAAGAAAAAGTTCACTTTATCATAACAAAGATTATCTGATTTCATTCCAGTGCATAAATAATTTAAAACATATTCACTGGAGTTGAGAAAGCTGTTGACCTTGAACAAGGTGACAGACATTACGACAGGTATTACATAATATAATGTAAAATGCGTTTAACTTTCTGCAACACCTATCACAATCGCAGTAATTTTTGAACACTGGTTTGTTTATATGTCTCTTCTCGGATCATGTTGTGGTCGTTTTATTTAATTTCAAGTTATTTTGTTTTATTGTATATCAAATATTTTTTAATCACCTGCCTCGAAGTGTCTGTAATGCTATGCTGTGGTATCGTACGTCAGTAGTCTATCAACTATGTTTATGTTCCACCTGTGCCAAGTCTTAATATTTGACCAGCAGATACCTTGAACGGTTGCGGAACTCTTGACTTACTTTTGAGGTAACTATGGTCTTACATGTTAGACGTTTCAAACAACATTATTTAAAAAGTACCTTATATGCGCTATAAAGACCAGAAGTGCATTTATTTATATGGACCCTAACCCTAACCCTTGAAAATTTAGTGAAACAATCATAGAATTGAAACAAGAAGTCATAAAATGTAATTTTCATATGTTTTCGGGGTTAAGATCGACTTTCGGTAAAAAGCAATACATTAAATTTAATAGATTGATAGGAAAATCAATCAATACATATTAGGCATGTTGTGTATTGAACTACTACTCATTTGAAATCATGTCGGCTCATCTATTACATGTTCACTTAGGCAAGTTTTAGAGGTAATAGACCTTTTAATTGCAACATACTAAAATTTTACAGTTGAAACACATATTGATAAAGATAGCTATTTTTATATTTTAATTAGCACATACTTTATATTGCATGCAAAAATTGAAAGATCATTCATGACATTGATGCATCTGTCTGTAATATAATTACAGTCATGATTTTTCTTAGTTCGCCGAGGGGGACTATTTGAGTATTTCATAAACAACTATCAACAAAATTGTCCCCACTCAAACACATATTTTTAATTTAGAATCCATATTTTATTAGTGGTTAAAGGCTTCTTAATCCACATTTGTTACTATTTTCAGGCTCGAGTTAACTTAGCAGCTCTCAGCAGGTCCACACTTCACAGAAAAACATCAGCCTCTGCTTTTAGACTCTCCAACCATTCAGGTATATTGACAATAAGTTAAGTTTTTAATAACTAATCATATATATATATATATGGCATATTCTTGACCAATATTCGACAGGGTACCAATTTGGATGCATTAGATATGCAACAAATCCTAATGCCCCCTGTAACAGTGAGGTTTCCAACACATTTTAAAATCTTAGCTTACATCCCACAACCTTAAGCCAGTGCCAACAAGTACTCCAGTCAGCGCATATCATAGCTTAAACAGATTTTGTGAGTGCATATGAAAATTGGAGTGAAATATAACTACATGTAATACCAAAATCAGATTTTTTCATTACTGACAATGACTGATATTCAAATAGGATAGAAAGCATTAATGTTCAATTATAAACTATTTTGCTCTCTATTATTTCAGGTCCCAGCCATCAAACTTTTAACAGAGGTAAATCCAGAAGGACAGTACTGGTTGAAACTGGATGGAACTGATCTAAAAGACTCCCTTCAACACTCTGTGAAAGATGTTTGGAATGGAGATGTCAATTTGAATGATGGAAAACTGGAGACTTTACGAGAACAGTATGAAAGCAGGCTTAATTGGATGAATTCAGTACACACTTTGAACAATGCAAATTTAGAAACTGGTGTTCAACAGCTAAAAATAGACCTAGAATATGATTGCCAGTTTTTAGAAAAAGGGTTTCAATCAGCGTGCAATACCCTTCAATCAAAAGTTACAGTGAAAACAACAAATGCAGAAACTCTGAAAAGTTTGAATTGGGAGGTTGTCGAGTTTTATCAACTCTTACAAGATTGCACTGAATACCAAAGGAAACTACAGAATTGTTCAATGTACAAAGATTTTCTGAAAGCTATAAAGAATGACTTCCTTACCTACTTGAAAAACTTGTTCAAGAAGAAGAGAACAGCAGCAAGTCATGTTTTAGTAATTGCAATTTCAGATGAAAGAAGAAATAAAAAGCCATATACACTACCTATTCAGTATATCCCATACAAGTCACTAAGAGATCAGCAAGTCAGAGATTTAACAACACCCATAAAGAAAGCGATGACAGAAGCTGGATTGAAAGTAGTTGGTAAGTTATTGAACTGTTTGTAATTATTATAATTGTGAAACCGGTGTACAAGTCAGGAGCTCCGTGAATCCTCTTTATATATTACACAAATGAATGAATAAAATGTCCGACAGGATACCAATTTTGATTTGTTTGTTTGATTTTGTTTAACGTCCTATTAACAGCTAAGGTCATTTAAGGACGGCCTCCCCTGTGTGCAAGATGCATGCGTGTAGTGTATGTGTGTGTATTTTGGGAGGCTGCGATATGTTCGTGTTTGTCTCCTTGTGATAGCGCGGAACTGATGCCGACTTTATAGTGCTACCTCACTGAAACATACTGCCGAAGACACCCAGCAGGACGCCCCACCCGGTCACATTATACTGACAACGGGCGAACCAGTCGTCCCACTCCTAATTTGCTGAGCGTTAAGCAGGAGTAGAAACTACCATTTTTAAAGACTTTGGTATGTCTCGGCCAGGGGACAGAACCCAAAGCCTTCCTCACAGGGGCGAACGCTCAACAAATGGCCAAAAGTGAGGCATTGTCAAGGGAGACATTAGGAAGAAGAAAGTTATTTAGAAAGGAGAGAAGAGATAAGGTCCCAAATTTAGTCGCCTCTTACGATCATGCAATTGGGGGCAGCAGGTACAATTCTTACGCCCTACCTGCAGGGACATACCAATTTTGATGCTCTCTATATGTATATTTCATTTGTTAATAAAAAATCTTCAGTAGTGCTTGAGGTCGAAATGTTGAATAACCAAATAAACATACTCAAACCAGTTTATAGGACAGTGCTATGCAAGAGGTAAAATTTGAAGGAATTTTTAATAAATAAAATTGCCGTGATAATACATATAGATAAGTAAAAGTGTATAAAAATACAATAAAATAAATCCTTCTCAAAAATATTGCTTTTGTATAATGGCAACAAGTTCACCACTGAATATATAACCAGTGTTTGGTAAGGTTTTTAAAAAGATTTTTACCTAATTAGCTCAACTGGTCCGAAGGACGAAGGTGAGCTTATGCCATACAGTTGCGTCCGTCCGTCCGTACGTCAACAATTTCTTTAAACGACTTCTTCTACTTAACCACTGATTGGAATTCAACTAAATTTGACTGGAAGCATCCCTAGGTGGTGGGGAAACTCAAAATTGGGCTGACTGGTCGGAAGCATTCATGGGAGGCAGGGATTCAAAATGGTTGGGCTGACCCCCCGGGTAAAGGGTGGGGCCAAAAAAAAGTGTATTACTTGGAAATGGTTGAAATCCCCACATATAACCATGGTATAAAATTGCTAAGTATAAAGAGAAGAATGCACATTTGCTTCCAGGATGGCCCTAGGGTCTGGCCCCACCCTTAGAGACATAGTCCCTGAGCCATAACTTTAAAACTGTTAAGATCCCCACTCCAAAACTATATATACAAATGTTTGGCATAAAGAGACGAATGCAGTCATGATTTTATAATTGATCCTGGGGTCTGGCCACAACCCTAGGGACCTAGTTTCTGAGTCAAAGCTAGGAAACATTTGAGATCCCAACCCCATAAACATACATAAAATTGCTGGGCATGAAAAATGTAATACAGATATGCTGCAAGGATTGGCCTTGGGGTCTGGCATATTCCCTTGATCTCATTTGGAGAATATTTTGCCATGATTGCTTAGGTATCCAGGTGAGCGATAAGGCTCTCTGGGCCTCTTGTTCACTAATTGTGCCATACATTTTTTTTTTTTGGATTGGGG
>NW_018408788.1:1580565-1650926 GCF_002113885.1 Mizuhopecten yessoensis | reverse complement strand
TGGCGGCCATATTGGATTTCTGATCGACCCGAAAAATAACAACACTTTGTCAGGACCATGAGGCGATCATTCCTACCAACTTTCAGTTCAATCGGCCCAGCAGAACTTGACTTTAATTTTGAAATGTAAAATGTTAACGGACGACGGACGAAAACGGATAGCAATAGGTCACTTGAGCTAAAGCTCAGGTCCTAAAAAGAAGTATTGAACAATTACACTTGATGAAGAAGCAGATCAGATATGCATAATTCTTTCAAATTTTATATACTTGCCGTTCATGGGAATATGTTAGCAATAGTATAGGTTGAGACTACACCGAGATAATATATGAATAGACAAACCTAACTGAACAACACTTCAAAGAAAGCCACATAGATGCAAGTATTGAATTAGGCCATTTGGCTCCTTTAATATATAATATTATAAAGTTTAAAATAAAACAATTCATTTTTTGCAGAACATAAAAATGGTAACCCCTTTGCAGTGAAACCTAATGATGCCATACCCGGAGATGTAATATTAGAGCTTAACCATTTACAAGATGGAGGATTGTCCTTTCAAGACAACATTGTTAATTTTCGGAGAAGATTAATTCCAGAAGGTTATGAACCTTATCCGTTTCGTAAAGACACACCAGAGTCGTATCTGGACATGCTAAGAACTGTTGTTGCCACTTATATATATAGAGATAGAGTTCAAAAACTAAAACAAGAGGGTAGAGACTTTACATGCTACCTGTATGTACCTGAAGAGGATCCAGTAACAAACAATATTCATTATGAAAGAGGTGACTATAACCACATTTTAAAGCGAATAGCAACATCCACTAGAGAATGTAAAAATGCGTCACTGGACACTCAAGCTTTTGACAAAGCTATATTGGATAAAAACACTGGATTGACCCATGCAGCCCTTACTGGTCAAAGACCGCAGTCCGTCGAGGATGCAGAAAAAATATTGTCATATCAAGTTGCAGTTAGCATGGAACAAAATAGCTTTCACGAAGAAGCAGAATATGTTCGTACCATTGCTGAATGGCATGAGGCATCAGATGGACGTGGCCTAAGTCAACTCCAAAGATCTAAGTATAACTATCAGATGCTGAACTACATCATAGACGATTTCATGCCATGGCACAGAGAGAATTACAACTTCATGTATATAGATATCAACAGGTACTTATATATTTAAACTTAATACTGGATAGTGTGTTGAACTTTATACCATGAGAAGAAAGAAGTAACATTACCAATAAAGCAGCCTGCAAATTGATCTTAAGCACAAAATATATTGTGCAACTATTTAAGTGAAAAAAGTAGCATCTCAGCAATGGCAACATTCAGAACGATATTCCAGGAAGGTGCATAAGTAAATGAATAAGCCATGTATGGGTCTATATGACATGCTATCTGGGTACTACCAATTACACAACTTGTTTCGAAAAATGAATATTAAAAACTGCATTCACATACAGTATAGACCAAAACATGTACTAATTTTATTATTTATATATTTTTTCAGATAAATATATAAAAGAATATGAAAAGACTATTTTTTGAAAGCCAATTAAATGTTTAAATCTAAACCTAAATACAAACATGCATATTTGACTGAAAATTAATTATTTAAATCTGTTTTCAAGAAAAGTATGCATAATTTTTTATTTGCTTTTTCATACCAATGGAAAACCTCCGTAGATTCACACGTGAAACCTTCATCGACATAACAGCCAACATTGAAACTCAAGAACATCGCCGTAGACAAAACAATATATTTGATTATCCAGAACATCCCAGGGCATCCACCACAGATGATGTTGAATGTTTTTTCAGCATGACACGTAGACAGCTAGGAGATACATTTACGTTAAAAGAGTTCAAGTCAGGATGGCGGAAAATTGTTCGAGAATTTTGTAAAAGACTTGACCTAAACATTCCATTTTATTATTGGACTCAAAATGAACGCTTTAAATTAGAACATGCATCCGTTGATGAAGACAATGGTCAAGATAGACTACTTCATGTAGTTCGTCATAACCAGAGAGAGGACAGCAATATATTCACTGCAGGCAGAAGCTTTCTTCCAGCACGTAATAACCTCTTACCTCCTGTACCAGAAAACCAGCAGCCTTTATATTTAAGATAAATATGTATTTTTGTGTTAAGTCGGCAACATTACAGTTACTTATTGGACTGTGATTTTGAGGAAAAGAACTGTATTAAATTTAATGTTATCTACATGTGTATGTTTCATAAATAATAAATATCTTCAAATAAGTTTGAAAAAAGTTGTCTTTATTATGATTATGTATTTCATGTACATTTGTAAATATTTAATTACACATCACAGTAATTTTTGTATTTAAACATATGTACATTTACATATGACAATTAAATATTTACAAATCTGCATTATAAACATTATTGTCTTAATCTGGAAGACATTTCCCTTTCTTGCAGATAATGATGGATCCCTTCAGTTTTCTCGAACTAATGTTTCTGACGTACCACGATGTGACGGACTTTATAGATGTCTTCACTATTTCTCTCGATTTCATAGCCTTTGTTACCTTTGGTATATTTTTTACACCTATATAGCCAAGCTTAAGGTCCTTGCTATTAACAGTAACATTAACACTTATAGCATTTTTGTCTTTTGGATCGTCTTCTTCCGACAAAAGTCTGACTGGCACAAATGGACATTGTCTTGGGGCACTCTGCACATCTTTTAAATTTTGCTGGTAATGTTCCCCGTATGTAGATCCTCTTATCTGAATGATGGAAGTGTAATGTTCATCCTCATCACTATTTGGTTCCGAACTACTTTGGTCGTCATCCTCATCACTTTCACTGCCCAAGTCATTAAGTTCAGTTCTTGAAATGGCATTATTTTCAATTTGCACAAAGATGCTTCCTCCACCAAGACATGAACATTGTTGAACTTGATCTAGAAAGTTCAGATTGTGAACAGGCATACCAGGAAGATCTAGAGCATTGATATGATCAGGTCTCCCTTGGAAAGTTGCTCCTGGAAAAATGGAAAATGACCATACTAATACAGCCCAAGACTCCCTTCCAATGCTAAAATTACCACTGACTGCATCTTTGTCAAACTGAAACAAAAGGAAAATATTATATAACACACAAAGAAAACTTCATCATAGAACACCATAAAATAGGTATATGTATAAAACACAATTGCAATACATGCACAAATGTACATGGTGTCGGTTTGCACTTTTTGAAGACCCAATTTGTTTATTTGAGAAGTTTTAGTTGTGCAATTGTGATTGTACATTTGATAGAAATCATCGGTTTTCAAAAGAAATAATATATTTCCCGATAATTCGCTTCGTTTTTTCTTGGATTTAACTTTGTTAGAAAAACAAAAATACCTTAAAATTACAAGAATTGTTGACTAGTAGCAAGGCTGGTGACGTTTTGTTGGCGAATGTTGACTCCAGTAACTTGTCGTCGGCGAACAGGATGCAACGTCTAACAGCAGTCTTGTTTGCTGGGGCTACGTGTCCTACACGAACTTTTACTTTTATACTTGGACAGTCTCTCATTTGTACAGTGTAGACTTTCTTATTGATACAGAAAAGCCAAATTCCAGAGGAATCTAACCAAGAGCTTGTTGATGTTGACACTTGGACCGCCATTTTTGAACTGACGAACCGACATCCGCCGATCGGTAATATAGTCTGTATTTGCGTGCCGTGTGCAAAACGAAACACCTCCTCTGGGGCGAGACTGTACATTGTGACGGTTACAGGACGGGACTGTACATTGTGACGATTTCAGAAGAAAACTGTACATTGTGACGATCACAGGAGGAGCTGTACAGTATGACGAATACATGGCGGGACTGTACATTGCGACTATTACAGAACGGGAATGTACATTGTGACGATTACATTAGGTGAGTGTACAGTGTGACGATTACAGGACGGGACTGTACAGTATGACGATTACATGACGGGACTGTACATTGTGACGATTACAGAATGGGAGCGTACAGTTTGAATTTGTTTTATTTTACCTTTTTTTAGATTTGACCTAAACCACTGTTCAATCGATTTAACATTGGAACCGTATACCTAGCGAAGACTGATAAAATATTTATAAACGTTCTCTTCATATGTTATTGATTTTTACAGACAAACCTTTCCGCTTCCACCGCGACATTTTGTAAACGATTAAAGTGCGATGCTTCAGCAGTGAAATAAACTGGTCGGTCGCACATATATCTAAGACATAGCGTTTGTGTACAAGTATACTGTAGTTACTTAAATTCAATGATAAAACACGCGCTTTATTAACCCTGCTAGTATGTAGTTACGTGTCTAAATCAAGGAGTGCAACTCTAATTAAAACTTATTTAATACGTTATTTAATACACTCAATTGTAGTCGTAGGCTAATGGTATGAATTCGACAACGGTGAGTTATGTACATGTACATACAAAGGTAACCTCCACGCGGTACAAAGGTGTGGCGTGGAGTCACGGTCAACCGTGGCGTAGGAACTACGTTCCGGTGAAACGTGTAGATCACATAACTCATAACGAAAGTGTATTACGGTCAGATAGGTTAGAAAAAAATCAAATAGATGCAGCCAGAATAGTTACGGGTATGTCTTCATTCGCAAGTAGACATTGCACTGTAATTTATCGCCATCCTTTTTAAACGACATTGTCCCGTAAAGAGTCAATGAAATTAGTAGATATAATTTTAGAAATAACCATGATTATGTAATATCAAAGTGTCGATTAGTATTATATGAAAAATCTTTCCTCCCCACTACATTAAAATAATCGAATTCAATAGACACTTCATTAAGGACTACAGAAACAATACCAAAGTTTAAAAATCAAATCTCTAAGCGAAACAAACCTGTAACTAAACTGTCTGTAGAAAACAGAAAGTTGACGTAATTAATACTAGACTTCTTCACGGCTGTAGTGCTTTGAATGCAGATCAATTTAAAGTTAATTTAGTCTCATCTCCAGATTGGTACTGTTCTTATCAAGAAGAAAACAATTATCACTATCTTTTTATTGTAACCGATTTTGAGGCATAAATTTATCTAGATGGTATATAAATAATATATATTTACATTTATGTATATTAATGTTACTTTTATGTATAAATATTATTGTATATAGAATGCGGCCCATTGCATTATTGAAGCAATTATGTAATTGTTAATGGAAAAGGACGTTTTTAAGTTGTAATTACTCGTGTCCAAATCCTTTTGAATTATTCAAATAAAATATGTTTAAACTATACATGAACATGCATGCATGCACATCCAAGTTTCCTCCACGCGGCACAAAGGTGTAACGTGGAGTAATTTCGCCCACCGCTCCACGCTCACTCCACGTCGCAGCAAACGTGTATAGCCATTGGAGAGTTGATGGGATATTCTCCACGGTGGATAGTGGAGTTGACGTTTTGTATACCTCCCCTCCACGCTATAGAACGCCACAGCAAAACGTGGGATGGTATGCCTCCATGCGGTGTGTAGTGTAGGTGTACAAATTATAATACCAATAATATAATATGTGCAAAGTGGGGTATTGCAGAAGGCGCTAAGAAATAAACGATAGTTAATAGTAGGGAGAAATAAATATAACGGGTGTAGCATACTTATTTTGGTCGCTTTTGTGTTTCAAAATAGAGGACATAAAAGCAAATTCCCAATTCTGCAAGGAGATCCCTCATTTGTCGCCTCTTACGACACACGTGCAGTGTGTACCAGTACTTACTTGTTGTATTCTGTTTTCGATCACCTACCTGCGTGGGTGTTTTTATATTTACTAGAACTTCGAAATAAACACGATCCTTAATAAAGTAGGTCGATGCATGAAGCCAATGAAAGTAAACAGTTACTAAAGGCAAACTTTACCCGACGATGAAAATATTCATGAGTTATATACATACGTGTACTGGCCTTTTGATGACGAGGAACGTAATCAAGTATCCATAATGTTGCAATCAGTCCTAATAGACAGCTGATGGAAGGAAGATAAAGACGGAGTCTTCTCGTGCAAATCATGGCCGCCCTAGATCATAAATCCACTTGTGTGCTGCAAAGAAATGTTCAACGTTAACGAACATATAAAATAAAGCAATTGGAAATAATAAAGCAAACTTCAATATCATTGCTGGTTTTCAAGCATTTGAGGGCCGCGTAATGACCTATTCACGTCCTAGGTAAATTGAGATGCAAGAAGGATCTTGGCGCTCATCATAAATCTTGAGTGAATAAACAAGATTAAGCATGGCCTTATGGATATACTGTACTGTAAAAAAACAAAATACTCCGATGAGATGCTGTTCCCTAGCTTGATATTTTTTTAACTTTACAGAGAAACTAACAGATATATATATATGCGTGCACCTTAGATACATGTATCAGTCATTCAACAACTTTTCACATTTTAAGTACAGCTATGTATGAGAACCAGGCAGTACGCTAAAAAACTGAAATGTTTACAAATTTCCTTGTGTTTATAGCGAGCGCTTTTTGTATCGTACGCGTGGTATAAATACATGCGTTATAGTTTGAAGTGTTTCTTCCTTAAAACGGGTTTAAAAGTTAGAGTTATCGACGTTTTTGATGAATCAGATTTCGCAATAAAAATATTTGCAGTTTGAAAATCGCGGGCTTCAAAATTTGCCCAATTTTGATTGGTTGAAAAAGACCGGAAAAGAAAACTTCACCGGGAAGCCTGTAATACCGAACGCGAGTGGAATCAACAAGAGTTTGGAGTGAATTTTACCTGTTTTGACCTCATCATTGACAAGTTTTATGTTTGACTCAAAGGTCTACCAATTTGAATATGTGATTGTCACTCTTTCAACAAGAAAACAACCGTCGGTTTCACGAAAGATACGCCTGTGCAAGTCTAGTCACTTCAGTGCAAACACAGTATAGCATATGTGTATTTCAGACATTTGTAATGTAATGTGTGTTATGACCCATATCAGTACAGCATATGTGTATTTCAGACATTTGTAACGTGACCCTTTGGTGCAAAGGAGAACCGGTCAGACGAAGAGTTTCTTTGTCTACAAACGACAATGCTGATGAGCCGTTTGAGATACATGTATGTGCGCGCATGTGTGTGTTTAAAGTGGGTATGCGTAGCCTACTTTGTCAGTTCGTGTCTGTGTCACAACATGACTCCCCCGTCCCTCTTCCTACCCTGGTCCGATTTGCTTCAAGTCAGTCGGTTCAATCACAGGGGTTCATTACAAATATTTAAAACACACATGCTATACGTATATGGGTCACAGCATTATGTGATGCTGTGACCCATATCAGCATAGCATATGGTGTATTTCAGACATGTGTAACGAATTGATCCCCTGTTGTTCAAGGTGGGAAGTCGAGGGGGATTCGAGATTCATTTATATATGATAAGGCGACAGGCCAATAGCTGGTAGTTTGTAATGTGTTAAGGAAAATACATTGCCATGCTTTTTAAATGCACAAAATGTATTTATACGACTTAATTTGGGACCTTATCGCTTCTCTCCTTTCTAAATAACTTTCTTCTTCCTAATGTCTCCCTTGACAATGCCTCGCTTTTGGTAATTTGTTGAGCGTTCGTCCCTGTGATGAAGGCTTTGGGTTCTGTCCCCTGGCCGAGACATACCAAAGTCTTTAAAAATGGTAGTTTATACTCCTGCCTAACGCTCAGCAAATTAGGAGTGGGACGACTGGTTTGCCCGTTGTCAGTATAATGTGACCGGGTGGGGCGTCATGCTGGGTGTCTCCGGCAGTATGTTTCAGTGAGGTAGCACTATAAAGTCGGCATCAGTTCCGCGCTATCACAAGGAGACAACCACGAACATATCGCAGCCTCCCAAAATACACACACATACACTACACGCATGCATCTTGCACCCAGGGGAGGCCGTCCTTAAATGACCTTAGCTGTTAATAGGACGTTAAAAAAAATAAAACCAAACCAAACCAAATCTTCTTTTAATAAAAAAAAAAAGGCTTACAAAAGATGACAAAATCAAGCATTCCATTAAGTCCCTTTTACCTGTACAATGTCTTTTACCATTAGCGTTATTATCCCCCGCTTGGTAACAGAGTTAAATGCCTTACCGGCTCGGCCAAGTTTGATGACCACTTTCAGCGGACTTTATTTGGCGGAGTTATGGCCCCTTGAATAAGGAAAAACGTCATCTGCCGTTTCCGTGCAACAAATGTTGACTGATTTTCTACAAACTTGGTACCAGGGTTAAATGCCCCTAAACACCTCCCATACATCAGAAATACACCTTCCATACATCAGGAATACACCTCCCATACATCAGATATACCCATATAATTAAGTTACCACATATCAGGTATACATGAGGAATTCAGCTCCCATTAATCATGTCCATATTATCTGTAGGTAAGTTTTTTTTTATACCTCATCGATATAAGAGTTGTCTGACTGGTTCATATTGATCACGTGTCTAAGAAATATAGTATCATGTTGCTCTGTTGTGTCGGGTGTTTCCCAGTCATGTTTTCTTATTTGTGGCCTCTCTAGAACAAAAAGCCGAGGGTTAGTTATTAATAGCTCACCTGACATTTTATATTTGATTTAAAACCTGTTGATTACCTTTCACCATTCAAGAAATATCAGCTTAAGAGATCTCAACAGTTTTCATGATATGGCCCACGGAGCAAGTCCTCAGGGGAGGGTCGGTCTCCATTTAAAGCACTATCTAGGTAGCAAGAGTGTTTTCTCTGCATGTCCATCAACATACCGGTATTGAAGGGATCTTAACCGATTTCATGTAAATCTTGGGGACTACACTCTAGCGACAGGGCAGGACCCTGGATCCAATCCTGTAAGCATGGCGGGGGATCTAAATCATTTAAAGTACACATAGCTTTACACCCAAAATTCCTCTATTGGCACCCAAATGTTCTGGCCCAATGAAAGTCTGATCACTTGTTCAGAAAATGAAGCTCGAGTGAAAATAATATTCATCTGTGGGAAACAAAGAATTGTATTTCACTACAGAAAAGGTAAGAAAATACATTGAAAAATAACTTCTTAACTTTAGGTTAACAGGTTTTGTTTAATTTTGTTAATTTCGTCCTATTAACAGCGAATGTCATTTAAGGACATGCTTCCATGTGTGTAGTGTATGCAGAAGACAGGGTATGTTGGTTGTGCTTTGTTATAGCGCGGATCTTATGCCGACTTTATAGTGCTATCTCACCGAAATACCATACTGAAGGCACCCAGCACAGCATTTCGCCCGGTCACATTTAGGAGAATGACAACGGGTAAACCAGTTGTTGCCATTCTCTTAAAAGCTAAACGTTAAGCAAGGAATAACTACCATTTTTCAGGACTTCGGTATATATCCCGGCTGGGAACAGAACACATCCTCACGCGAACGCTTAACATTAAGGCCAAAAGTGAGGTGTTGACAAGCAAGGTGCTAGGAAATAAGAGGTAGTAAGAAGTATAAAGAAAGATAAAGATCCCAAATATTGCAATAGGTGCAGCAGAGTTATTTTGGTCGCTTTTGTGTTCCCAAATAGTGGACACCAAAGCAAATTTCTAATTCTGCATGGTGTTCACGTATTAGTCGCCTCCTACGATACATGCAGTGGGTAACAGCAGATGTTTTCTTTTCCCGATCCCCCGTCCCTGCAGGTAGGGCGTAAGAATTGTACCTGCTGCCCCCATTGCATGATCGTAAGAGGCGGCTAAATTTTGGATCTTATTTTTTCTCTTCTTTCTTACCAACTTTTTCCTTCCTAATATCTCCCTTAACAATGCTTCACTTAAGTTTAGCGTTTGCCCCTGTGAGGAGGGCTTTAGGTTCTGTCCCCTGGCCGAGACATACCAAAGTCTTTAAACATGGTAGTTTCTACTCCTGCTTAACGCTCAGCAATTTCAGAGTGGGACGCCTGCTTCGCCCTTTGTCAGTATAATGTAACCGGATGGGGTGTCCTGTATTTAATAATATTAAACCCAAACCCAAACCTCTGGGACACATTACCATATACACGCATACACAACACACATGGAGGCACGTACTTACATGATATTAGCTGTTTATAAGACATTAAACCATTTACATTCGACCTACCTATAGATTACAATACAGTATGGATACGATAATAGCCATCCAATAACTTATCAATACTAATCGGACCATATTTTGACAAAAATGTTCATAAACATTTTTATAGACAGTCACAAAGTCACGGTAGTGAGATGAATGTAAGACACACATGTGATCGTGTCAATAACTCTGGTATTTAGATACAGTATGCAAAATATGAATTTACCAACACCAAACATCGTTAAAATTTGGTAAATATACGTAATCGTCATCGCAGTTTTACACAGCATTTCACAGCGGAAATATCAAGGACGTACGTACATATGTCAAGATTTATGGTGTTCGTTAACATGTCCGTTATGTACGTATGGGGTTTAAATTTGATTTCGTCTAATATGCATGTCCCGAATTATGTCAAGTGTATATCCCTTTTAAAATCAGAATATGAATTAAGATCTGAAATTAAATTGAAACAATTCGAATACGATGCAAACTTGGCCAATATCATATGATCAAATGACTAGAGGTGTCGATGCAGAGATCCCTCTTACTACTCAACGGAACTAAAAAGAAAATCCATCGTCACACAATCGTGGATCCGCGCCGTGAAACATACTTCGCGATTAAGAGATTTTCGGATCGCGAATATTTTCCTTTTGGAAGTGTGTTTCAACGCCAATAATTCGTCCCGATATCACAATAAATTCGACAAGGTTTGCTAAACTTGACTTTGCTAATTTGTCTCAAAAACAGTCAACTCCTGGGTGTTTGAGACTGAGTGTGGCCTATTCCTTTCGACGATAAAATCTACTCACCGTCACCACCATTAGACGGCGACTTCATATACATGTCCGACCTACTTACATGACCAATGTCTGTACATTTTTATCACAGATACTTAAAAGGACTAACTCGCGAAAATGTACTACGGGCAGGTTAGCTAATAACCAACATCACAATAAAAGATGCACCAGTAAAAATGTCGGACGAATTCGTATGGGTCAATGAAAAGGAAAATATCATTTTTGTGAAAACAAAAAATCACTTTGTCATCTGTTTTACAAATGTAATGCCGTTACGGATGATCTGGGCCATCGTACGGAGATGTTATTACGCACCTTTTGTAAAATGAAGACATAAAGGCACCACGTGAAAAATGATAGTGTGCAAAAAAAGCCTTTAAATGTTTGGATCATCTTGGTCACCTTGCGTATCAAAGGCTTATCGACACGAAAAAGTAAGTTTTATCTCCTATTGCTGGCCCCAACGACCTCTTTTGTGTCGATGGGCCGTTAAGGATCAAATAATTATGATGATAATATTAACAAGTACTTATTGTAATTGGGGACCATTACAGATGTCCCCCAAAACTGCCCCCATAATCGCAAAGATGCATCAGAAAAGGTTTGCAAAGCCTTAATACAAATACAATATACCTTCTTAATTTTAGTGAAATCAAATAATATCTCAATTGCGACCACTCAGAAGCCTCAGTGTAGTTGATATGGCAATGAAACATATGCGATTGAATTCGCAGTCCACTAATACCCCTCTATACCAATTTTCATAAAAAAAATATATATGTTAATTTCGACCAATCAGAGGCTAGGAAATGGCCGCCCTATGTTGAGTTATAAAACGTACACTGCAGTTGTATTTGTAGTGCCATACTGCAAATATGCATCAAATTTCATCCAAATCAGACAGTATTTACATTTTTACCCATCAGAGGGGAAAAATGGCGGCCATTTTGTTGAAATGTAAAATCTAAGCTACAGAAGTGATCATTGTCCTATGATACACCTACATACTAAATATGATCAACTTTGGACAATATTTTAATTTCGACCAATCGGAGGCCAGGAAATTCGGGGCCGAGTGATCGAAATTAGACAATATTTATATTCCGACCAATCAGAGGCCAGGAAACGGGAGCCGAGTGATCGTAGTCCAATAAATTCACCTACATACCAAATTTGATTGAAATCGGACAATATTTAAATTTCGACCAATCAGAGGTCAGGAAATGGCGGCCATTTTGTTTAATCACAAAACATATACAACTACAGTGTTTGTTTGTTTAATCACAAAGCAAACACCGCAGTTGTATTCGTAGTGCCATACTACACCTATGCACCAAATTTCATCCAAATAGGACAGTATTTAAATTTTGACCAATCAGAGGGTAAACACGGCGGTCATTTTGTTGAAAAGTGAAATCTAAGCTACGGAAGTGATCGTTGTCCCATGATTCACCTACATACCAAATTTGATCGAAATCTGACAATATTTAAATTTCGACCAATCAGAGGTAAGGAAATGGCGGCCATTTTGTTTAATCACAAAACAAAACGAACACTCATGTAAAGTTTCGTTGAATTCCGCAGAGAGGTAAACCTTTAAATCCTTCTTCTACTATAGGGATTAAGGGATTTTATATACATTAAGGCTGGAGCATCCTTGGGCCAAGGGGACTCAATTTTGTATAAGCAGTGGGTGTGGTACCCCAAAAGGCAGAAGGGCGGGGCCCAATAGGGGAAATAGAGGTAAACCTCTAAAATTTGTCTTCTACCATATATAGTGATCAAGGGATTTCATCCTAATTTAGTCTGTAATATCTTTGGGCAAAAAGGACTCAANCCCCCCACCTAGGGGCAGAAGGACAGGGCCCAAAAGATGAAATATATTGGCGTTTTTTTTAAATACTTCTTCTTCTGTAGAAATGACAAGATTTGGTTCAAATTTGGTATGAAGTATCCTAGACCCTGCAGGTAGGGCGTAAGAATTGTACCTGCTGCCCCCAATTGCATGATCGTAAGAGGCGACTAAATTTGGGGCCTTATCTCTTCTCTCCTTTCTAAATAACTTTCTTCTTCCTAATGTCTCCCTTGACAATGCCTCACTTTTGGCCATTTGTTGAGCGTTCGCCCCTGTGAGGAAGGCTTTGGGTTCTGTCCCCTGGCCGAGACATACCAAAGTCTTTAAAAATGGTAGTTTATACTCCTGCTTAACGCTCAGCAAATTAGGAGTAGGACGACTGGTTCGCCCGTTGCCAGTTTAATGTGACCAGGTGGGGCGTCCTGCTGGGTGTCTTCGGCAGAATGTTTCAATGAGGTAGCACTATAAAGTCGGCATCAGTTTCGCGCTATCACAAGGAGACAAACACGAACATATCGCAGCCTCCCAAAATACACACACATACACTACACGCATGCATCTTGCACCCAGGGGAGGCCGTCCTTAAATGACCTTAGCTGTTAATAGGACGTTAAACAAAATCAAACAAACAAACAAATCCTTGGGTGAAGGGGAACCAATTTTGTATAAACGGTGTATCTGACCCCCTGGGGGAAGAAAGGCAGGGCTCAATAAGGGATATAGAGGAATATATTTAATTACCTTTTTTCTTCCGTTAGGATGAAGGTATTTTGACCAAATTTGAACAGTTGCATCCTATGGGGAAGGGAAATCCTTTTGTGTAAATGGTGGATTTGATCCCCCTGGGGCCTGAGAGGTGGGGCCCAATAGAGGTAATTTAGCAAATTCTTGAAAATTCTTCTTCTGTAGGAATAACAGGATTTTGTCCATATTTGTTCTAAAGCATCCTTTGGTGGAGGGAATTAATTTTGTATAAACGGTGGGTCTGTTCCCCCTGGGGGCAGAGGGGCGGGGCCCAATAGGGAAAACATAGCAAATTCTTCAAAAGCCTTCTTCTTCTTTTGGAATGACAGGATTTTGTCCAAATTTGGACTGAAGCACCCTTGGGTGAAGGGGAAACAATTTTGTATAAACGGTGGATCTGACCCTCCTCGGGGCAGTGAGGTGGGGTCCAATAAGGGATATAGAGGAATAGCTTTATTATCCTTCTTCCGTTGGGATGAAGTTTTGTTTACCACATTTGAACAGAAGCATCCTATTTGGAAGGGAAATCAATTTTGTATAATAGATGGGTTTGAGCCCCCCGGGGGCAGAGGGACAGGACCAAATAGGGAAAATAGAAAAATAGCTTTAAAATCATTTTTCTTCTGTAGGAGTAGAAGGATTATGTCCATATTTGGTCTAAAGCAGCATTGGGCGAAGGTAACCTGATTTTGTATCAACGTTGGATCTGACCCACCTGGGGGCAGAGGAGCGGGGCCAAATAGGGGAAACATAGCAAATTCTTCAAAATCTTCGTTTTCCCGTAGAAATGACAGGATGTTGTCTAATTGCATATAAACATATCCCCTGACTAACCATGTAATACATGTACACTACCAGCAACATCTAGTTATTCCAATTTCAATTTTGCTAACATTTCCGGGTGAGCGATACAGGCCATCTGGGCCTCTTGTTTATAATGATGTTTCTGTGGGATAAAGAGGATATTTTGTATGTGCCTACAGAGGAAAACAACTAATAATTCAGCAGACATTAGCCCCTGCAGCCCATTCATTTCTAACCCGTGTTCTAGGGAAGAGTCAATCTGAAGCTCAAGTTTCACTGCAATCTGACTATATTAAAAATTTGAATAATTTTTCTCTTCAAACAAATCTCATATTAATAAACAGGAAAAATATATTGTATGGATCTTGTTAAGCATTGTGTATTAAGATTATTTTGCAAAAACATTGCAAAAGAAGACTGCTAATCAAATGAGGTAATTTATCACAACTTCTAGGGCTGTACTCAAGGAGACGGGCCCTCAGGTTTACAGGAATCGTCATCGCAGATGTGATACCATGCACTAGTTAGTGTGAATGGCTACTGTCGCCAGCACACACGCATTCATTTCACTTTAGCACTCAAAACAAACCAAACAAGTTATGTCACAGAAGCTATCCTGGCTATAAAAAATTGACCACATACCTCCTGGTTGAAGTGAAGTGACCACCACGGCTTTGTTAGACAAACTTGTTGACACCAAACGTATACTTGAAAACACGGGTGTAAGTACAGCAGTAACAATAACGAGAACTTGTACATCCTAGTAAAGCCTATGTCGATACACGTGACTGTTTTCCGTCACGGCTCCATAGCCTTTATTATACAAAACCTCGCCACGTCGATGTATCACTGGCCGCTATGTGTTCATATGATATGTTTTATTATGGTCGCTATTGTGTCCCCAAATACTGGGCACAAAAGCAAATTCCCAATTCTGCAATTCATGTTAATCAATTATTTATTGATGCACTACTGTAAAATAATTACACTTATGAACATATTAGATAAGTTTTAATGTGAATGGAAAATAGGAAAATCATCTAGAAGATATTGCAAAAACAGTTTCTTAACAATTGTCTGTTTTACGTAAAATGAGTGATTCATAAAAAGACTCTCTAAACTATATATAAAACAGATGTCACTCTAAGTCCAAATATTTCGGCATCCTGGCCTTCTTCAAGACCATACTAAGCACATACTTTTGACTTTTTACTAAGAACATTATCCAACTGCATTGTCGTAAAAGACGAATTATTTAGGGGGCCTACAGCATCGGGATAATTTGTTCTTTGCCTTTTGTTAAGAGGACAGTAAAGGGGGCATTGAAGAAGATAAGAATAAACCTGTTTTATCCCATTGCATGTGTATCATAAAAGGCGACTGACAAAATAACGTTTTGAAAAAAAAAGATAAACATGCCAATAAACCATCAGTGGGCATACTGGAGTTTGAAATACTTATCACGACTTCTGTACTGTAATCTTGAAAAATATTAATCTAGGAAGGTAGTTAGGTCGATTGCAAATGGTTTAACGTCTTAACAACAGCTAAGGTCATTTAAATATGTGTCTCCATGTGTGTTGTGTATACGTGTATATGGTAATGTGTCCCGGAGACAGGGTATGTTGGTGTATTTTCCTACTTATGATAGCGCAGACTTGATGACCTTCACCCATATTCAAGGTCACAGGGGTAAAATATGTTAAAAACTTTAAACATCTTCTCCATAACCAAACTGCCCAGGGAGATGATATTTGGCCAGTAGCATGCTTGGGTGAAGGGCTACCAAGTTTTTTCAAATGAATTACCTTAAATTATATTCAAGGTCACAGGGGTCAATTGTCTTAAAAAACCCTTTTAACAACTTCTTCTCAATACCCAAAATGCCCAGGGTGATGATATTTGGCCAGTAAGTAGCATGCTGAGATGAAGGGCTACAAAGTTTGTTCAAATGAATAACCTTTACCCATAGTCAAGGTCACAGGGTCAAATATGTTTAAAAACTTTAAACTGCTTCTTCTCAATAACCAAAATGCCCAGGGTAATGATATTTGGCCAGTAGCATGCTGATATAAAGGGCTACAAAGTTTGTTCAAATACACGACCTCCACCCATATTAAAGGTCACAGGGGTCAAATATGTTCAAAAACTTTAAACAACTTCTTCTCAATAACCTAAATACCCAGGGTGATGATATTTGGCCAGGAGCATGCTGGGGTAAAGGGCTATCAAGTTTGTTCAATTGAATGGCCTTCACCTATATTCAAGGTCACAGGGGTAAAATATGTGAAAAACATTAAACAACTTCTTCAGAATAACCAAAACGCACAGGGTGATGATATTTGGCCAATACCATGCTGATATGAAGGGCTATAAAATTTGTTCAAATGAATGACCTTCATCCATATTCAAGGTCACAGGGGTCAAATATGTTAAAAACTTTAAACAACTTCTTCTCAATAACCAAAATGCCCAGGGTGATGATATTTAGTCAATAGCATGCTGGGATCAAGGACTACTAGGTTTGTTTAAGTGAATGACTTTGACTTATATTCAAGGTCACAGGGGTCAAATTTGTTTAAAGTCGTTAAAAAAACTCTTCTGAATAACTATGAGTCCAAGGATGTTGATACTTTGCAAGTTGCATCCTGAGATGAAAGGCTATAACATTTGTTCAACATAATGACTTTGTTCGACTTTCAATCACAGGGGTAAAATGTTTTTTAAAAAAATTACAGGTTCTTTTAAATGAATTTTAATCAATAATACTGATATTTTGCCTGAAGCTTTATTTTAGATCACTTTTAAGGTTACAAGTGTGAGATTTATACCAGGTGAGCGATGCAGGCCCATTGGGCCTCTTGTTTCATTTTAACAGATAAAATATCTCATCCTGGTACTTTAGTTTACAAGGAACAGACTGTTTGAATGTGGAATGCCTTGAAATTTGGATGAAGAAGGCCAGGGAATATCACAGAAGAAGAATGAAATTATTTACAGTGTTTGTGTTTGATAGTAATAAAACAAACCACATGTTTTCTTATTATATCCATGTGTTGGCATGGTTACATTGACAGCGTGTATGCATAAACACCTGTTTATTGTTAGACCATTTTGATTGACAGATGGAAATCTGTCAGTTGTAGCTTGGTCAATAATTTATTAAACTGAGAATGATCATACAGGAGATGGGTTGACATTCATGTCATTTTGACATATTTCTAGTTCTTTTCTGTCTTACCTTTCGGCTGCGTCTCCCTTAGCACCTGTCTTCAAACATCGTGACAGTTGCAAGGATATCAAACCACAAACAAACAGCGTCATTAATAGAAACTTGAGTATGAGAATTATAAACCACATTGGATGTCATCAATAGACTATTACATTACTAACAGTAGAAAATTCATTACGGCACATATTTTAATTGAAGCGCGAATAATAACGCATGAAATCGATAATGTAAAAGTATTGATATGATACTTCAACTTCTTTCTGTGCACTTTCAATATTGACTAGGTATTGTTTAGGTGGACGGAATTCTTTAGCGTCTTCGAAAGGTATGGTAGATCTCCCTGCATAAAATCACTGACGAAATATTAACGTTAACATGCAAAACGCATTTACATTGAATTATTATTTGTTTATTTCTCCATAAATGAAAGTGTAAAATGGATATATATGCATTATATTTCCAAACATGAACGTAACACATACACATGAACCTTTGAAAACTGTTAAATAGATACAACCAAATTGCACTGCATCAGTATATAAAGCATTTATGGTACGAATATTATAATGTAGACAATTTTATTACGGTGAACACAAGCACAACGTACTTGACATCGACTTAGAATATCTCAATAAATAAAAAAGGTAACGTTTGAAAGAGGCAAAATAAATCCGGCAGTGCAATAGAAGCTAACAATGCTTGAACTCTACCTTAAGTGGTCTCGGATCAATGGTACCTGTATAGTGTATGTGTGGACAGCAATAGCGCGTGTTTATATGAAACATTGTCATAGACACGGAGGGTCCCCTGACAATTATTTCCATACTAAATTTTTCATGACTATTCTAATAATAAACATTGTAGCTGGAAATAAATCTACAAAAACATTTTGTTTTTTATGGTCAGGTTGGAAATTGGCGAGAAATACATATAGGCTTGGTTTTATTTTGTTTAACGTCCTATCAACAGCTTCGGTCATTTAAGGACGTGCCTTCATGTGGCGTTGTGTATGCGTACATGAGTGTATGTGTGCCGGAGATGGGCTTTGTTCGGTATGTTGGTGTAATTATCTGTAATTATTTCAGTGAGGTTGCACTATAAAGTAGGCATCAGATCCGCGCTATCACAAGGAGGCAAACACACACACACACACTCTCTCTCTCTCACACACACACACACACACAAACACACACACACAACTCATACTCCCTCATCAGTGATTTCAGATGTCATCCGATCCTTTAAGTTTTCCATTTTGATCCCCTGAGCCTCTCCACTCCTTCGTCTAATAAATAAAATGATTTTTGTGAGAACAACCTGGATTAATTCCCTGTGTTTGTCATGGTCAGAAAACTCTTTGGATTCTTTCAATTCCTTTGCTTTGTTGTTTAAGAAGTTGTGAAGCAGTTGTATGTCTTCAGTCAATGGAAGAAGCACTGGATTATTAAATTTTGCAAGATGGAGAGTGCCATGGGCCTCCAAAAATATTCTTGTCGTCCATTCTGCTGTGTAGAGTTCAAGAAATCTATCCATTTTGTCATTCAATTCCGAGTTGTAGGTAGTTATGCCTTTGGTTTTCAGGATTTTGGCACATTTGCACAAACTCTGGCCATTTTCAATGTTAAAGTCGGAATGTCAAAAGTGGCAGTTTTTGCATTATGACCTCTGATGGTTTTAGTGGCTTGCACGACCTTTTCCCAGTTTTCTGAATACAGTGATTTTTCAATGTGGTCCACTTTTGTATCAATAGTTGACATGGCAATCTGAAATCGTCCAAGTTCTCGTAAAACCGTTGTGAAATATAATGGGTTGAATATGTCCATCCATTTCATATAGGTGATCACCAAATGCAATTATAATTGCATCATCTTCAACTTTTTCTTTGATCTCGTCCGATTTCATTCTAGACTAAATTTCCCTATGAAGGTCCTGTGATCCTGCTCCGTTTTTCGTTGGTAAGAGTACAACCCCATTGGCAACTGGAGATCGCCTTCTTTGCGAGGGCGATATTTCGGAATTAATTCACCGCTTCCTTTTGACAACACCGAATAATTGTGGTTGTAATCGCCTTCCTTTTGGATTTTAAGTAGAGCCACCTTTCTCTCTTTGTTTTTGTGTGTGCGACGAAGCCTCTCTGACTTTCTCCTCTCCAATGTGCATCGATTCTAGGTTTTGGGGATATTTTTTGATACATTTGTTACAAAACACACAGCAATGTAATTTTGGGACTTTATCTTTTCCTTCCAAACTTTTCTGTACAAAAACGTGTTTCCCATCCTTGACGGAATAAACGGTGGACATTGTAGATTCGTCATTTTCCTCTCCATCAGATTCGCTTTCTACCGTTGCTATCTTCTCGTTCTCAATATCCTCATTTTCCTGCTTGGAATCACACATTTCGTCTTCCTCCCCTTCATCAGACGGTACATAACTAGATCCATCAGAGACACACATGTCTTCTTCCCTCCCCTTCATCAGATGGTAGGTAACTGGATCCTTCAGATGACGCCATTTCTTAGAAAAGAAAAATGTCTTTTCGATACACATACTGAACTTAGAAGTCGTGTGACTTGTATTTTGTTTTCATATAATCATGTTTATTACTGAAATAACAAACAAATCAGGTCTGGACAGCTTCTATATCAGAGATTGACAATTTACGGAGCATTAGCACCAAAACCGCCATTCATAAATACGTGTTGTCTAAATAAAAACCAGACGCCAGATATGAAATGATTCCGGACGATAAAATATTTTCAGTGAATTATTTGGTACAATATTTTATCAAATAACGAAGTTTAATTAGCATATATAATTCTGGTATGTTACAACAAGAGATCCCAAAGGGATCTTGGTAGGGCTGTAACTAGTCGAGTAGCCTTCGATTCGATTCGTTTCGATTATTGTGTGTCGATGCGATTATTTTCGATTCGATTATTTGCATGTGGAAAAGCACCACAGAATTTAAGATTCATTTGATTTCCTTGGTGTATCTCTTGTATAGTCCAGTAATCACAAGTTTACTTCTTATCACCAATCAATCAGTTATCATATGGCATTGTCTTTGTAAGTACATGTATGTCATACTTCTTTCGTTATTATTAATATAATATAGTATTAAAACATCAAAGACAATAAGTAGCTTATATAATAAGTTTTATGTGGACCCCGCATTGTTGCTTAATGACGTAAAACATAAATGGCACACGGTTTTTGGTTTTATCCGCCGTGCCACCTGGAGCTGTCGCGAAGCCAAAATGTTTCCAGACCCCTGACTTTGGGCTTGACGGAGGGGCCATGATCCGTGGCTGTTGATAGTCGGCCATTTTGACACAAGGTTATAGCGAAAAATGTTACGCCAACACTAGTACTGATTGGTAGAAACAAAAGAGATTGACCAATCAAGGTGCTCGTTTTAAAAATGTTTTTAGACTTCGGATTCTCGGAATTTTACCACAGGAAGACGCGAGATCGGAAGGCCTCGAGTGGGAACGTGTTAATATATACGAAATGTCGGAAATGATGAAGCAAGCGTGCTTCTACTCTTTACCGGCTTTGGGCCGGCCGAGGTGTAAGTAGTGTTTTTTTTACTGAAACACTACACAGTGACACTACACAGTGACACTACACAGTGAACGCTATGAATTAACTGAAACAGAATCGAAATCAGAATTTACTAATCGAAAATCAAATCGGCCAACAATAATCGTGAGTAATTCGAACCTCTATGAATCGTTACCCCCCTAGATCTTGGATCCCACCATGAGGATATCAAGGAAAGTTACTAGTAGGTAAATTCTTTTCTCTTCATTTCTCTTCTTTTCTCTTCTTGCAAAAGTGCATGCACATTGCTATGATCCTTTCATTAGGTTAAGGGAAATAGCAATAGCAAACTTGACATGCAAAATCATGTCCAGTCGGCCATTTTGTTTTTCTACCTGCCTCAAAACAGAGTATGCAACACTAGGGACAAATCGGATCCTGCACACCAGGTTTCAACATGATCCCTTCTGTTCAGTAGTTCCTGGGAAATAGTGATAACAAACTTGACAAGCAAAATCCAAGATAGCGGCCATTTTGTATGTCCGATCCAACTGAAATTAGAGCAGGCACAACTGGGGACCAACAAGAATATGCATACCAAGTTTCATCATGATTTCAGTATTATCTTCCAAGAAATAGCAATAACAAACTTTTCATGCAATATCCATATAAAATCAAAGATCCTGGTGGCCATATTCTGCCCGATCCATCTCAAATTGCAGCATGCACAACTAGGGACTAAGGGGATCATATATACTATGTTTCGTCATGATCCGTTTAGTAGTTCCTGAGAAACAGCGGTTACAAACTTGACATATAAAATCAAAGATAGCTGCCTCAAATCATAGTACGCACAACTACCGACCAAGGGGTTCTTGCATACCAAGTTTCCTCATGATCCCTTCAGCAGTTTCTGAGAAATAGCGATAACAAAAATTGTTTACGGACGGACGGACGCCGGACCACGGACGAAAGGCGATTTGGGCTAAAAATATACTTCAGTAAAATGAACCGGATTATATGGACCGGTGCTGTTTATTTATTTACACATCACAAACATTTATCATTGAGAAATGAAGTTCTTAGAGCGTTGACAAAGATTTTCTATAAAATGTAACAGTGACCTTGACGTTGATCTTGGCACCCTGAAATACAAACTCGTTCAAGGTATTCTCATACTTAACTAATATATGAGCATCGTAAAATATTTGTTACGTCCGAAACCGCTACTTTTTACAATTTCAAAACACAATAAAATACAAGGTTGTGGTGGATTCCTCATCACAAAATGATTGCGCATCCAGACCAATAAAGGAAAAGATAGTTCTACAATGACAAATGTAGAAAATATAGCTGTTTTATGTCACATCCCAGGACGCAAAAGGACACAAAAGATGGTTAATTTGGGAGTATATTTCTTTACCATCGGTACTTTGTAGTTAAATTCCTTCAAAATCATGTTAAATGTAAATGACATCTTGCAAATAATATTAATAACTCCCCTTTTGGGTCATCGATGAAGATTTATTTATGTAACAGGACAGCATTTTTGTAATTAACAAGGATTTTTCGATAATTGTAAATAGAAGGACATTTTTCTTTATGTTGCTTTTGATTAAGAAACAGTCAGTACAGATTTTAAATTTAATTTTGAATGATTTGTAATGGATGATTTTATTCAGTAGATGCAATTTTGGTATCCTGTGTTGCATCCCAGATATTTTCGTTTCTTCAAAATGGTTAAAAAAACAACTTTATCTGCACCGCCTGGGGCCAAGATATTGACCACCGGTCAGTAACCTTTACCTGCTAGCGTTTTACTAGTATTACTTAATAGGAAAAGATGCAATAAAGACACAAATCTTGTAGTTCATAATCGGAGTCCATGTTACATCACAGACACATTTGCAGAAATATGATAAACCTACAATATATTACTGTAGCTGACATAAACAAATGAATACTGAACTTGCATCATTTTCTCATTTTACTTTCACATCTATTCCATACGACTCAGCTGGCAAAGATGTAACGAAGATACCAACTTCGCATTTCAGAATCGGAGTCCATATTACATCCCCGATAATTATTGAATAAAAACCGTTGGCACATAGTAAAAGTTGCAGAATATTTCAAAACTCTACAGAGACAGAATATGTCAACATCACAAAATGTTCAAATTCACTGACAAAATATTGAATATATATATACGCGGAAAGATGCAACGAAGACACTAACATGATAAATAGTATTAGTTCAGAACTGGTGTCTATATTACATCTCAGAAATAACTGGCGATAATTAACCACGTGCATATTTACCAAAATGTTTCTCTGTAAATGCATGTTTCCTTTAAATTTCTTATTGTTTAGGCTTATGTGCGCCTGCAAACAAACATCTAGATCAATCAGAATTATAAGTAATTGGCTAGGAGGTAACAATGGACTTTAAACGGATCAACCAATGCAGTCGAAAATTGTCAAACTACTTTGCAGTAATTCGTCAGATGGGTGATCTCCAACTGTTATTTGGAAGTAAAATATATCATGTATTCAATGACTTGACATCACGGCTGTCATCTGTAAATACAGTGATTTGATGTAATAATAATTATTACAAATGCCCTGAATGCATATTAATGTGTGTTTATGTCAAATATGTGCATTTTATAATCATTTTCCAACGTCATTCATAATCCTCGTCCCAAATATTTCAGCATATCATGTATTGAAGATATATTATTATCCGTGAACAATACAGCATCCCCACTGTGAACACCATAAAATGGCATTGTGTCCCCGAAAATTTACAAGAAAATATCAAACTGTACCTTCAAAAATTCATAAATCTATAATTTTTAGTATTTCAACTTATTTAACTGATCTTTAATTTGGCAAACATGATTTGGCAAAATACTGGAAAAGAGCGGACGTAACAAAAATTGTATGACACCGATAGTTTGGTCAAAATCCGTTGAGAAATGAAGCCGCTAGAGTGATAACAAAAAGTGAACATACGTACGTACGTACGACCGAACGAATAAACGGAACGCTATATCCCCTCCACGACTGCGTCGCGAAGGGATAATAAAGTTGATAGTTTATAGTATATGGCAGGTTGTGATGCAGGTAGCAGTATATATACGTGGCAGTATATATAGGTGGCACCAGGCAGTGTATGCAGGTGGCATATTCATGCAATTTCCAAGATGTAAAATTTATTTCTGACGCTGACAGTAACCCCGTGATGGAGAGCGCTGATGTCGCAAGTGTGTGTCACAGTTCCTCAATTGTGTTTGTGACAAGTCCTTATTTGCAAGTGTGTGTCACAGTTCCTTAATTGTGTTTGTGACAAGTCCTTATTTGCATGTGTGTGTCACAGTTCCTCGATTGTGTTTGTGACAAGTCCTTATTTGCAAGTGTGTGTCATAGTTCCTCATATGTGTTTGTGACAAGTCCTTATTTGCAAGTGTGTGTCACAGTTCCTCATTTGTGTTTGTGACAAGTCATTATTTGCAAGTGTTTGTCACAGTTCCTCAATTGTGTTTGTGACAAGTCCTTATTTGCAAGTGTGTCACAGTTCCTCAATTGTGTTTGGGACAAGTCTTTATTTGCAAGTGTCACAGTTCCTCAATTGTGTTTGTGACAAGTCCTTATTTGCATGTGTGAGTCAACGTTTCCTCAATTGTGTTTGTGACAAGTCCTTATTTGCATGTGTGTGTCACAGTTCCTCAATTGTGTTTGTGACAAGTCCTTATTTGCAAGTGTGTGTCACAGTTCCTCAATTGCGTTTGTGACCAAGTCCATATTTGCATGTGTGAGTCAACGTTTCCTCAATTGTGTTTGTGACAAGTCCTTATTTGCAAGTGTGTGTCACAGGTCCCTAATTGTGTTTGTGACAAGTCCTTATTTGCAAGTGTGTGTCACAGTTCCTCAATTGTGTTTGTTACAAGTCCTTATTTGCAAGTGTGTGTAACAGTTCCTCAATTGTGTTTGTGACAAGGCCTTATTTGCAAGTGTGTGTCACAGTCCCTTAATTGTGTTTGTGACAAGTACTTATTTGCAAGTGTGTGTCACAGTCCCTTAATTGAGTTTGTGACAAGTCCTTATTTGCAAGTGTGTGTCACAGTTCCTCATTTGTGTCTGTGACTAGTGCTGGAACGGTTAGCAAAACTTCGGATTTCTGCTCACTCGTACGCTTAGATCGAGATACCAAGATGTAGATGCATGATCACGATGGCCTAGTTTTCATTCGAGACAAACTCAGATTATGAAATGATACATTGTTTACGTAATGCATAATATGCTCTACAAAATAATACTGCTACAATGTACAGAAAGTAAGCAAACAGTACATTTTAAGAGTGTATGTGTAGGTTTATACTCATCGAGCTGAGGTGTGGGTTCGGCGATTTCAATAGAGGAGATGGGGTCTTGCCGTGCAGGACATTGATGATGGTTATCGGATAATTTAAAAGCTAACTGGATAGCACCATCAGGAAACACCAACCGAACCGTGAATAGGATATCCGGTTACCCGTTCTATCGCTACCTGTGACAAGTCCTCTAGTGTAGGCGTGATACGAACATAAATTAATCTACTGTTTGCTTATAATATCCAATTTCAAAATTTAAAGCTTTAGTCTATATATAGCTACCCACTCCATAAATATGATGATGCAATTTTTGTATTTAAATACCAACTCACAAAATCCAAGTTTCAAAGGGTCATTATAACTCAAAATGGGAGTATGTGCTGAAACTAATGCTCGATCTGTAACCCTTTATGGAAAGCCTAAAACTAATTCTCAGTTCAAGTGAGAAACTAAATTAGGCCAAACCCTAAAAAGGATATCTTTGTTTTAATAAAAACAATCTCCAACTAAAACTTTTAGCTAAAGTTCTCAAGTTAAAGCTTCAGCCTATATATAGCTACCCACTCCATGAAGCTGAAAAAAGTTGTATAGTGTTAAATAAGTGCTCCTACCACAAGTGGTCGTAGATGGAGCAGCCATAGTTGTTGGGGTAAGTGTAGTCATGGGAGCAGCCCTAGTCATAGCTGGAGCCGCCATAGTTGTTGGGGTAGGTGTAGTCAGGGGAGCAGCACTAGCAATAGCTGGAGCAGCCACAGTTGTTGGGGAAAGTGTAGTCATGGGACCAGCAATAGTTGTTGGGGTAGGTGTAGTCAGGGGAGCAGCCCTTGTTATGGCTGGAGCAGCCATAGTTTTTGGGGTAAGTGTAGTGGTGGGAGCAGCACTAGTAATAGCTGGAGCAGCCCTAGTTGTTGGGGTAAGAGTAGTCATGGGACCAGCAATAGTCATAGCTGGAGCAGCAATAGTAGTTGGGGTAAGTGTAGTAATGGGAGCAGAACTAGCCATAGCTGGGGCAGCCATAGTTGTTGGGTTAAGTGTAGTCATGGCAGCAGCACTAGTCATACCTGGAGCAGCAATAGTTGTTGGACTAAGTGTAGTCATGGAAGCAGCTCTAGTCTTAGCTGGAGCAGCAATAGTTGTTGGGGGAAGTGTCGTCATGGGAGCAGCACTAGCAATAGCTGGAGCAGCCACAGTTGTTGGGGAAAGTGTAGTCATGGGTGCAGCACTAGTCATAGCTGGGGCAGCCATAGTTGTTGGGGTAGGTGTAGTCAGGGGAGCAGCACTAGTCATAGCGGGCGCAGCCATAGTTGTGGGGGTAAGTGTAGTCGTGGGACCAGCACTAGTCATAGCGGGCGCAGCCATAGTTGTGGGGGTAAGTGTAGTCATGGGAGCAGTACTAGTCATAGCTGGGGCAGCCACAGTTGTTGGGGTAAGGGTAGTCATGGGAGAAGCACTAGCCATAGCGGGGCCAGCCATAGTTGTTGGGGGAAGTGTCGTCATGGGAGCAGCAGTAGTCATAGCTGGAGCATCAATAGATGTTGGGGGAAGTGTAGTCATGGGACCAGCAATAGTTGTTGGACTAAGTGTAGTCATGGCAGCAGCACTAGTCATACCTGGAGCAGCAATAGTAGTTGGGGTAAGTGTAGTGGTGGGAGCAGCACTAGGCATAGCTAGAGCAGCAATATATGTGGGGGTAAGTGTAGTCATGGGAGCAGCACTAGCCATAGCTGTGGCAGCAGCAGTAGCCGTGGAAGATGCCACAGTCTTAGTTTTCGGGGCAGCCGTGGTTTTAGAAGCAGCCATTGTCTCCACTGCAAAATAAAAAATGTTTAATCAATTTAATGACATTTTCCATTGAGTTGCAATTTCCCATACATAACTTTCAGGAAATTAAAATCAACTTACCAGCACAAAATTTGCCTTGACATGTATAACTGATCAGCACAAATTCTGTATATTAATGAGCAAGATGTATTTTTTATGTATTTAAACACTTACTCCCAAGATCTAAGTTTTGATGTATCATTAACTCAAGGAATTTGTGAATTAAATAGCTTCTGTTTATAGAACTTCATACAACATTATGGTACTGTAAAATGAAAGTAAGGGTGAAACAATAGAATGAAAGTATTGAAATTTTCAATATTTTCTTGTTCATGTTGAAATGTAAGTGTTTTCTTCAATATGTATTGAAATTACATTTTCTGAAATACATAACTAGAGTAATATTTTATTAATGAATGGACTGTGGAATGTCTAATATATTTTTCTGGAAAACAATGTTTCTTGAATTTATAAAATCTGGTGCACATTTTTTTCAATTATGGGACAAGACGTGTAATAATTTTACCTCTTCTATTTTTCAAAAACTAAACACAATAAATATTCAATACATATTGAATTGAAGCACTGCATGGTGTATTATTGACCCCTACTTAAAGGCAACAAGAAGTTAGCAGCAACCAACACATTAGAAACAAGAAATATACACAATCTAACATGACATGAGAACCACCTGGCTTTAGTTCAATGATTATAAAACTATAAACTTTATTTATTTTACATTGATCATGTAACAAGTTAATAACTTATATCAATCTCTTTCGATGGCACGGATCTTGGCGAGAGAAGGGTTATTGCTGTGAGAGGAAACCAGAGTACCCGGAGAAAACCCACGGTGTCGAATAGGTAACCCAAACCTTCTCAAGTGCGACGTCGGGAATTAAACCCAGGCCGTATTAGTGAGAGGCGAGTGCACCATCCACTCCGCCATTCGGCCACCCAAGGATTATGATCGATTTGTTTACAATTATAAATTAAATATCCAGGTCTCAGTTTCATGAACGTTCCTTAGCTAAGTAAGGAGCTTCCTTAATTAAAGCAATGCATTTCCAAAGGGGAAATATAAGTTAAGGAGCTCTTAATGTTAAACTAAGGAACCTTTGAGAAAATGGGGATAGTAAGATTTACAACTGTTTGGGCTACAAAATTATATTATTTAACAAAATAAATGGCTTTAGGACTTGAAAAATTCACAGAAAGGCAGCTTTTAACCAGTGAAACCAACTATTGGATTGCACTCCACACATCCATTTGTCACAACTTAGTCCAAAGCATAAATTATATTTCTTATACTAACTTAGGAACACCAAACCTGGTATGTTGAAAAGGCAGAGTGTTGCATACTGAAACAGGTGACTATATATTTGACTCTGACCTCATTAAACGGAAAAACATGTTTGGAGCCTATTTTCCATATTATAATAACTAGATACATCAAACCTGGCTGTTTGAAGATACATCTTGAGATGGCGGAGTGTTGTGAACTGAAAGTAGGTCATCGTGACCTACTGTAAGCCATGTTAATTTCAAATTTTAGATAAATCTTAGGAGATACATTTATGACGGGGATAATTTGTTTTTGCGTAAATACTATAGCTTACTACACCCAAAATAGGGCCAATTCAAAACTGGGTGAATTTGTTTTAAAAGGTTTTTTAGGCAAAAATGTATAAGGGTAAAAATAATACGATTTACAGTATGTTTATTTTTTTACCTTTGACTTGAGACGAAAAAAAATAAGCTTGTCTAAAACATACGTCTCTGCTATACATAATACCCGTCTCGAGACAGCAGAGTGCACGTGTCACATGCAGAAATTTGGTAATATTGATGTACATATTGACCTTTGACCTTAATATGAAGCCTAACACTGTACCCATATTATAATGCCTAAGAATGTGGATGAGGTTGCAATTGGAGATAGAAGCTCACTGACATCCGAATCTCACATCCGGCTTTTGTGAAGGTTTATAATCTGTCAACATTTCCGTTTGTGTTGATGCCTTCCATTTTGGTGACTCTTGATTTTGATTAATGTCTTATGTGTTGACACTGGCATATTTTTTTTATATATTTACTTTAATAATTTAACAATTTAAAGAAAGCATCATTTGAATTTTCCATCACATAAATCACAATAGTGTAGTAAATTCTTTATGCTTATCATCAATACCAATTTTGACAGGCAGTGACTCAAACTCGTCATCAATATGGTAGGTGCATTTTCAAAGTTCATTGTTTAAAATATTCTGTTGATGTCAATGAAAAGCACAACTTATACATAATTTCATATTTTATATCATAATTCATAATACACTATTGATGTCAAGATTTCATTAGAGCGGTGTCGAGGGTGTTCGGACGGCGGATCTGTCCGGACACTATTTTAATTAATCAGTTTACACATATAATACGTGGCTATCGTGACATATACTGTACTTTAAAAGTTACTTTCCAACTCCTTTTTTAAAATGAGAAAAAAGAACACATTTTATTTGGACAATAATTTACTTAAAACAGGCTGTTTATAAAACGTCATGGTATTTACCCTTTTGCTTACGCATATGCCAACATTAGTATAATGCATTCATAAGCCCACAATTTCTTAAATATTGACATTAAACAAAAAAATCCTGTGAAATTTGGAGCTCAAACAGAATGTTATTTTTATTCTGAACCGAGGTTGTTTTTTTGGGTGCGTTCGATTCCCTATACTAAACTCTGAAACAAACGTCATGTAATCATGGCATGTCGGGGCTGTTCGGACACTGCATTTGCATGTGTAATGAAAATATGCAATTGACCAATATTAGTGAACATATAATAATGATAATATGTGGTTCCAAATAATAAAGAATGCATTTAGTCATCACTCGCACCCTCATAAAACATCATCATGAGAAATTAAGTTGGTGATCAGAATTAAAAGCAAAAGTTTGAAATCCAGTTGCGTGTTTAGGTGTTAATTGACACTATTGAGCTAATTTATAATTGCATGCGTAATGAATACACAAATGTGATGACAACATTTTTTATGTAAATTTAAAAATATGTATAATCTCATTGTCAGAAGAATGTTGGATATCAAAATGGATTTATTATGTATTGCCATTTATCATGTTTGAATTATATATTTATATTATTGAAAGTTATTTACACACTTAATTGGAAAAAACAAATTAGACAGGTATCCGATGAGCCTCGATTACCTGTCCGAACACTGCCGATGGTGTCCGATCAGCCCCGCAAAACATTTAATCGAACTCGCCCATATATCCCTCGATTACGTCAGCAAAACAAGCTAATCTCTTCCGGTTATCTGCATCATAATTCGATTTAGCAAATTGACAGATTTGCAGACCCAACGAGTGTTTGATTCACTCAGAAAACATATTTTTCGCTCAAGTGTCGAACAACCCCGACACTATTTTCTGACTTTAAAGGAATGGTACATACTGATATTACGTTTAATTAATTGCAATATACTTGGAATGTGGTTTTCAGAAGCAGTATGAGTCAGGTAGATGGCTTTAACTTTACATTCAGATCTTAATTTATATATCTATAAAGATTGTCACTAAGTTCTGTTTGTAAAAATCTGTGAAATTGCTAATATGAGCATAAGTTGAACATGTCGTTGACCAACACCTGACAATGGTCAGTAAGAACATTAAAAAGAAATGTAAGGATGGAACATTGTAAAATGTCAATGTTATTAAAAATATTAAAATCCTGAAGTTTACCTCCTCGTTTTCGCTGAAATCAAGTTTGTAGTGGTGTTAACATTCTCACTAGACAAACGAAAAGGTTGGGAATTAATCCTATATTTAAATGCTGTTCGTATACATTTTTATTTGCAGAGTTGCCAAACATTAGCTGGTGACTTCCCCTGAAAAAAATGCATTCTCTTTCATTGCCTTCTTCTAAGAAATGAGTGATCCATAAACATTTACCAACCAGCATGGTAATCCTGCTATGTAACCCATGCAAACTCGGTTGCAGTTGGCAGTCACCAGACCATGAACTGCCAACCAACTATGCAACCGCAGAAGAATATAAATGAACGTTCTAGACAATGACTGCCATGTTGCTTTTCCTTCCAAGCGAAGCCATAAAACTTGTTCTGTTGTAAAAGTGTTAACATACATACGATCAATATCTTGTATACAAATATTTATCCCAAGCCACGGTTGAATCTGGTAAAGCAAGGACGTTGCATCATGACATAATGCAGTCTGTACAAAAAGCTCTACATTTGTTTTTACTGGCCCGTCCATACTATGACATTTGAAAGAATTTACTGAATTTCACTGGCCCTACAAAAAATTCACTGGCCTCTGGCTCCGGACCCGGGGAGTGGTTAATTTTGCAGACTGCAGAAAAACTTGCAGATGTTAAACTGAGTCAATATGGCTACCTTATGAACACTGGGAGATGACGTCGCAATAGACCGGAAGCATTCGACTTTTTGGCACATTTTCTTTTAGAAATTGTCTATTACAGTGCGGCAAAAACGCAAACAACTGTATTGGCATTATTTAAATGGTAAATATAAGTATCGAACTGCTTTCAGATCTCATTCATGGTCTATATGAATGCCAACTGGAAATTCAATATGAAGTACTTCATTGTATTTCCCTTCGTCCAGTTGGCATTCATATTGACTGAATGCCAACTGAAAGCACTTCAATGCTTAAAGAGACATTTTCCTATAAACAATGTGATGTATTCTGTATACCTCTCTCATGGACAAATCTGTATGTGTTAGGTTTGCTCGGAGTTTAGTAATCCACACATACACTTTTAAAGTTGCTGCGAGCTCTGCCTGGTGTTTTTCTCTGTAAGCACTTATATGACAACAGTTTATCAGTCTCAGGGACACTTGTCATTATTACAAACATGAATACAGATCTTGGTCACATGAGGAAAGCTAGCATGTTAAAAGTTGGGTAACAAAATAGCACCTCCAAAAGAAATATATTTTTCAGTGCCTAATGCAGCTGTATTTTGTTAATTATCAAGGTTGGATTCTTCCATAATGTTGTCTGGGCTATATCTTGTAAAACATATATACTTATATTTTAGAAAAATGTCTCTTTAATTGACTGGTACAGGGATAATCCTGGGTTTGAGTAATGAGGGGTCATTTTTGTGAAATTTAAAATACAAAGAAAATAGCAGGGGCCATTTTCAGAACTGATGGCCCTCTCCAGGAGTATCGGTACTGAGGAAAGGACTCATTCCCATCAAGTTTGCTAAAGACTAAAACACTAAAACCATTAATGCAAAACCGTAAACGTATGCTGTTGACAGGACGTAAAACTACATGTATACAAACAAACAAACAAACTTGGTGGAATGGGGTTTGGAAAGGAAAACCAAAATTATACGAAGGGTCATAGGTATCAGCATGAAACTTTGGGAAATTGTTTTGTATCTTATCATATGGGTTTATTTAAAGCCATACAAGCTAAATCTCAGGTGAATTCCTCAACACACGACGAAAAAAACACTGAAATCTGCACGTAATTGGACAGACAGGGTCATCAGATAAATGATAAATCTCTCTTCATTCTGCAGACATCTAAGAAATACAACATTCTCCAGTTTAAATTCTGTTCTAGCCTATTCGGTCTTTGCATAATGCATAGTTGTCTTCTCTTGAGAGCAGAAATTGATTGTGACGTCATTTGTGTGCGGGCTAATCGATGTTATTTTCCGTCTTGTTTTCTCTCGCAAACAAATGACGTCACAATCAATACCTGCTCTCAGGGGTGATAACTCATTACGAAAAGACGGAATAAGGTTTCAGTAACATTGAACTGAAATTCATTTTTGTCCTTCCTTTTTTCGCCATTCAAATGGCCCACGCCCATAATTGTAGCATAGTTCATCCAATAGCTGTATATCTTTGATAGCTCGGAATACAATTGATAAAGTACCATCGTTTAACTTTTTCTTTTCGGGGCGCATATTAGGTATCTTGTGGTCATCATTAATGAATCTTCCAAAATTTCCATCGTCAACTTTTGCATCAATCCTGAAAAAATAAATCGAGTAAGTTGATGGGACTCACTACAGTACAATACATTTTGTTAATACTACTACCGTATGTATCCTGCAATAAGCCCAGGGGGGGGGGGGGGGGGGGGGGGGGCAGTGTATAAAGTAGGATCAAAAGTTGGGGGAAGGGATATAGATTATATAGAAAATATATTTGAGTTTTCTGAAAAAAAACATGGATGGGCTTATTACCAGGCATGGGCTTATTGCCGGATAAATATGGTTAGTCCACTAATTACATTATATTTATGCTAAAATTGCATGTCAAAGTTTTTAAATTATGTTCTTTGACTCTTTCAACACGGGTAAAGGAAAAAGTGATCAGACTGTGCATGTAACATCATGTACAAGGAAAATTCAAGCAAAGCCTCTATTAAGCGAGGCTAGTCAAACATATGCATTGAGGATCTTACGTTTGTGCACTTTAATCAAAATACTTATTTGGTGCATGAAATTTTGATGAATTTAATTTACTTATTTTAGCCTGTAGCATCTTTGAAAATTAGTTTCAATGCTTTCAACTTTAATTCAGCTTGTGTTATTGTCTAACTATTACTATACAATCATTAGGTCTGCTAGTGGACTCTTAGTCCCTGAGGTTAACGTGACACTAGTCGGTTCAGTTTTGACATCTCAAGACAGAAAAACACTGACTTGACGGAGTAATAAAATACAAAATTTACTAAAACATTGAATACTTTTCACACTTTTTCATGTATGGCGTAACAGTGTTCTCCCCAGAGTGTTTCAGTAGAATGGTACCACTGTCCATGCTGCTTTAGACTACTATATCATGATGCTTTGCTGTTTTAATCTTTACCATGCTCCTTATCCTATCCTAGACTCATAGTAAATTATTTTTTCCACAAAAGCACTGCTTTAAATATTGTTGGAATGATACATTTAAGTACTCAAATATTATGACAGCCAGAAAAATATTCTCCAAACAACTAGCTCATCGGCTAGAATCCAAAATGCACGAGCCTGAACAAGAAAGTTGCTATCCAAGAGCATTTATGTTTTTTATGCAAATTGGTCAATGACTACCCATTAAAAAAGACTAAAATACTGAGGTCAGTTGGAAAAGGTACAAGCCCGGGCAGTCAGGCTAGTAGGTTTTCTTTTCACTAAAGCTAGTCTGGACAGGTGTTTTCACTACCAGATGGATGATTTTTTTGTCCTGTATGACCATTGTGAAAAGCTATGTGGAAAACAATCAAAACATGAGGTGCAGTCATAATGAATTACAAACAAAATAAATGCATTTAATTTAAAATTACCATTGTTTCTTCCCATTGTTTTGTATTTCAAATATGTATGTGTCGTCTATGCAGGTATCAGGCTCTACATCAGTCCTTCTTCCGACATACTCAAACATGAGCATCCCTTTCGTGACATTACCAAGGGACACTACCCCTCTTCCTGAAAAAAAATTCTTTATGATGTTTTTTTCTTAAACTACAATATGTTGGTATACTTAACAAAATTAATTAATTGGGGATAAAAAATCCTAAAAATTCCAATATTTTCCAAAAATTAATTTTAAAAAGATTTGAGCTATTGTATGCTACTCAACTTTGGGTATTACATGTATACATATGTTTCGTGAATTTCCACAACCTAGTCATTACATTGTGAACATTTCACTTGCCCGGCTGCAAAATTCACTCACCAAGGCGAGCGGATGAGTTATTTTCCCTGTCTCTGTTTAAATTTCATTGGCATGAACATGTATGATTATACACTAGTCTATAATAATACCAGACGGATACATGCAGAATTATACAGGCAGGTCCTGGCTGATCAATGTCTGTTCGTCCAAATCCTGTTTCATTTTCTCTTTGACTAAAACAAATTATTTACAAACAAGATAGATTATTGTAAGGCAATATATAGTCCCCTACAGGCAAGATCTACTCCAGAAAAAGCATTTGTATGGCTAAAGTTCAAGGTTAAAATTTTAAATATACCTGGTAGGTCACCATGATCCAGCTACTTTCAGTATGCGATATTCCGACAGCTGTCATCCCAAGTCAAGATGCAATATTATTGCTTACCAGATTTGGTGTGTAAGGAAGCTTGGTTAACTAAATTATATGGTTATAATGTGGGCTTTAATTCACAATGAATACCTAAAATAAAATTAATTTGCTAACATTTGGTGCCTCCATCTGAAGGATGAACTTTTTGAATTTCTACATTATCTCAGCAGTCAGATGATATGTAATAATACAAGTCACGAAATGTATATACAGAATATGGCATTTATGTTTACACAATTGTATTGATATATATATATATATATATATACACACTTATATGGTAACCAGCGGAGCAATGCATAAAAAATGTGTATGTGGTGTATAAGAATAAAATTCAGTTGTTCTTTATAACATTACTTATAATCGGTTATAACGGATAATTAGTAACTCTTACTAAACCGATAATCAATTAATTTATGAGAATGTTGACCGATTCCCGGGCCAACACTAGTTAAAACCAGCTACAGCTGAAAACAGCGGAATTCTGATAATTTATTAGTAAAGGAGTAAGAAAATAAAAACGAGGACCTGTGTGAGGTCCACATTTGGCACAGGTCCTCATTTGTAGGGTGAGTGTGCTCACAGAGGTCCCTATTTCACACACACACACACGCAACTCACACGGAGGCACGTCCTGAAATGACCTAAGTTGTTAATTGGACGTTAAACAAGCCAAACCAAACCAAGTCTGGCCAAAACCAAGGTCAGTATTCATATACTGCACTTTTGAGCTGAATACCATGTATCTGATATAAATTCTCTCTGTAACTCCTTAAATGAGCCAATTCCTTAAAGTGAGGCACATTAGAGACTTGTATTATTATATTCGAAATGTGTATGTAATAAGGGAAGCTATTATCTTTACTTAAAGTATTCTTTCATTTTTCAAAATTGATCTTTATTTGTTCATACCTTAGAAATAATTGGGTAAAATACAGTATCCCAGGTACTTTCTGATGTTTGTAAAGTTTATCACATCCAAATTTCTATAAAAGGAAGTATTGAAACAAATATTTTGAATGTTGAATTACACATCAGATCATTTTAAAATATATAATACAATTGATAAAGCAAATTAGAATAGTGTTCTCAATTAAATGATTTATGGATGTACATGTACATTGCAAAATGTCATTCGGTTTTATTCCAGACCTAGATTTTCCAAAGTTAAACATCTGCTGACGAGTCATGTGTTCCTACAGCACTGTTTGACATCAACAGACACAGAATAAAATACATTGTTGACGATAATAAGAGTGGCAATAACCTGGCTTTTGATGAAAGTTTCTTGACAGCATACCAAAGCCATTAACACAGGAAGTCCAATTTATCTAGGAGCAAACCAAGAATCAATCATGAAGTCCAATTTATCCAGGAGCAAACCCATGATCAATCAGGAAGTCCAATATATCTAGGAGCAAACCCAGGATCAATCAGGAAGTCCAATTTAATTCGGAACATATCCAGGATCAATCAGGAAGTCCAATTTATCTAGGAGCAAACTCAGGATCAATCAGGAAGTCCAATTTATATAGGAGCAAACCCAGGATCAATCAGGAAGTCCAATTTATCTCGGAACATACCCAGGATCAATCAGGAAGTCAAATTTATCTCGGAACATACTCAGGATCGATCAGGAAGTCCAATTTATATAGGAACATACCCAGGATCAATCAGGAAGTCCAATTTATCTAGGAGCAAACCCAGGATCAATCAGGAAGTCCAATTAATCTAGGAGCATACCCAGGATATCAATCAGGAAGTCCTGAGTGGACACATTTAAGGAAAGATCGCACAACAGCATCTAATTTCTATTCTATTTATACAAGGACAAATTCTACCATTTAAAAACCCAATTTTAGTGAGGTCTTTAGAATATGGTCTATATACAGAACCAAAAGCAAAACAAGTCTTTACAAATACCAACACCAGGATGTAAAAATGTCAGAGTGCGACTTGTTTATTAATTAAACAAATCCTTTCTTAGCAGCTTCACTTGACGTGTTGGTCTCGTGCTAATGTTATGGTGATGGCTTAGCTGAAATCAAATGCCCACTTGTTGTCAAAAATTCAGAGTTTTGCAAGTGTGAAGTACTAAGCTACCAGAAAAGTAGAGAAAAATCACATCTATGTATAATGCCCGAGTGCAGGGTCTGTTAGCAATAACTGGTAGACATTGGTATGACTTTTTTTTGTATATACTGTGAATGGATTTTTTGTACAAAGAATACAATTTGCTGCTGACTTCTCCAGTGTCAATTTGAAGAATCTTGTTGATTTGTTAAATTTGTTTGTCTTTTTCCTTTTCGTTCGTTTTATTTTTTCCTTAAACATGTTTTGTCTACTGTTATTAGCCCTAATGACCTTTTATGTGTTGATGGGTTGTTAAGAATATAATAGTAATAACACTTATAATAATTGTTCAAGGTGTATGTTGTACAAGAATTGTTTATCCAGTCACTAGAACGACGGGAGACAACATTAGCTGTTAAGCCAATCCCAATGGATGTAGATACAGTGTATTCACAATTTCCCTTTTTCTGTCCTGTACGTAAATGTGTCGTCACAGAAGATGAAAATGTCCAAACTTTGAAGGACAGGAGTGTTATGTGTGAGGGTTGTCAAAGTTGGTTTCATTTTAAATTTGCTATGTTAACACAAGCATCACTGGCAAAAGTGAAGATGTGGGATTGTACAGCATGCATGTCAATGCTACATCCATACATATATGCATGTTAAATTGATTGATATACATGTATGTACGATACTTTTATGTTTTGATACGACCGGATTTTGAGGAGTTACCGGTAGAGGTTTCGAGCTCACAGCGCTTACGTCAAAGATTAAGCCAATCAGAATGTCCGATACATGTTACATAGGACCAGGAAGCTGGGGTATCAAAGGGGATGCACGGGCAAAAGCATGGACTTGCTTTAGTTTTGTTTGGTTTAGTATTGTTCAACGTCCTATCAACAGCTATGGTCATTTAAGGACGGCCTATCCTGTGTGCAAGATGCATGTGTGTGGTGTATGTGTGTGTTTTTTGGGAGGCTGCGATACGTTTGTGTTTGTCTCCTTGTGATAGCGCGGAACCGATGCCGACTTTAAAGTGCTACCTCACTGAAACATACTGTCGAAGACACCCAGCAGGACAACCCATCCGGTCACATTATACTGACAACGGGCAAACCAGTCGTCCCACTCTTAAATTGCTGAGGGTTAAGCAGGAGTAGAAACTACCATTTTTAAAGACTCTGGCATGTCCCGGCCAGGGGACAGAATCCAAAGCCTTTCTCACAGAGTCGAACGCTCTACTAAAGGCAAAGTGTGAGGCATTATCAAGGAGACATTAGGAAGAAGCGTAGCCGGAGAGCCGGCCATACCAGGAGGGGAAAATACCTCCACAGAAGCGCTGAAAACAGTGCTACCGACGTACTGAAAGCAGTACACCCACGTTAGGGTAAGCTTAAGGCTTATTAGCTGAAAGTATGTCAGTATTCCGGGAGGGGGTGGTTTTCACTGTAGAATAGTTAGAATTACATATAGGCCTTATTTCCACGTGGTGGCCAATACTTTCTCTACAGTGTAGGCTTTGTTCTGTCTTATATGATATACTACTGTTATTAATGTGCGTATTGTTTGCCATGTTTTAACGGCTAGCTTAGCGTGTGATATCAAATAAACGTCAGTTAACTTTAAAACAAGGTGTTGATTGGTTTATAACTCGGATACTCCTCCACATCTGCCTGACCTGTGTCCGACTGTACAGACGGACGCAGCGGGACGTTCTTTGGTAGTTTTGGGGAAAACGCAACTACTTTAATCTACCGACGCTGGACAGGACCTCCCCACGGATGTCTTATTACAATTATAATTATGGTCTTGATTGTTGGACAATGTAATGTATATGACAATTTATATTGATTAATTACACCAAAGTTATGTTTCCTAACACACAAAGGTAACCATTGTATCATACTGAATACACATGTACCTGGTACAAGTGCCCTAAATACACAGTTCAATCATTACAATGTTGATTAAGGTAAAGACGGTTTGGTCTTATTGTTATTAACGTCCTATTTACAACTGATTGGTAAGTGCGCGGAAACCGATAACACGAGGATACTCTTTCACCTTCATTAGACAAATGACCAGTGAAGCGTAATAATATACACAAATCAAGGTTTGAAATATGTACGAGTTGTCCACAAATCGATGTCGATTCGGCTACGCTGTGAGCGTAGGTACAATCAGTTGTTATATATGTATTCCATAATTATAATGACTCGATTCAGCTACGATTTGTTTAATATTTAAATACATTTGAGTAAGGGTTGAGGTAAACACCATGGTCTGTCAGTGTACCCGAGACATATTTAAACAAAATGGCCTTAGACAAGACAAGCCATTCGGATTGATATGTCTCGCCTGTGCCCCGGTTTGCACCATCAATGCACATATTCGAGAAACTAACATAAATGCAAAAACAAAATACGTGTTGTAGGCGATGCTGACAAAATCAATGGACCATGAAAGGTAGGCTGCATCCAGCATGGGTTGATACGCACTACCTAAGATGCATATATGGTCCAAGTTTAGTTGGTTTAGTACTTACACTTTCAGTTAAACGCAAAAACTTAATGTTGACGCCGCCGCCTTCGCCGGAAAAGCAACACCTTAGTATCGCTTCCGCTACTTGTCACGGCGGGACAAAAAACAATACCTGTTCCCTCTCCCGTTAGACCCTGTGTTTTTAATACTGATCCTTACTTAATTGTTTATATATTAAGAAGTCAAACATATTTGCCCAATCACATGCCCCAGGCTTACAGTCAACCAGAAGACAACTGGAGTACATATACTTAAGACGTCAAAAATAATGACGTCATAAACAAAGTGCACATAATGCGGACGTCTAGAAATTGCGACGTCTTAAAAAGAGTACATGAATGTTCTTGCATTAAATGCGTCAATGAAATATATAGAAAAAAGAAACGGAGCATATTACAAATGCTCAAATGAAAACATTGTTCAATAGTAAAAGTTAAAAACATCTGATTGTAAAAATAAATTTCAAAGCACATAAAGTATATATATATATACAGGTTATATTTGACATGGTCATGTAATTGGAAATATTTGTGTTTCAAAAGCAACATCAACAGCATTCTAAAAATAAAATTTTAAAAAAGCGTAGGAAACGCTACTTTTTCCAACACAAGCATGAAGTCAAAAGTTGAAAATGTAACATTTCATTATAAATCTTAAATAGCACATAGTGCCAATTGCAATATAACACAGGCATGTGCTTATTAATAGATTCCTCAACACTTTCACAAACAAAAATATCCCAGCAATTGCGAGCTGTATGATACATGTTAAAAAATTTGAATTTAACTTTTTATCACAGAGTGATCGACTGATGAATTAATGAGAGTATATTTGGACCCTTCCTCCAAAATCCAACAGTTCTTTACATATGCATAACATATAAGAAAGATGAAGGAAAATATAATGCCATAACATATCTGAATTGTGAGGTATAAATTTAAAACAATTAATCATGTCATAAAATTAATTTGGATTTATATTGGGAGAGTTGTCTCTCTTTGTACAGCAGAATTAATACCGGATCCGGAGAGATGCTACAAGTGACCTCCGTTTTTGCAACGTTTCATGAGGAAAGAAGCTGTTGCCAGTCCAGTGAAAGAAGTTATTAATTTACCCACCCTCCCACCCTTGTAATAGCATTCTGTCGCCAGTTTTTTTTTTTGTCTGTTTTCAGGTGATGTTCGTGGTTTGTGACATTTATTCCTCTAATCGTCATGGTTTGTGGTGAAAGATGTGGTATAAGGTGGTGATCGCCCTGGAGAGACGATTTATTTTATTTGGCATAAAATTCTTGATCACCTGTTTCTTAAATCAATTTGATATTTTAATACACCTCAGGGTTATGCGCAATGAAAGCTAATTTGGGTGATTCTGTGTTCCCACTGGTCACCTCAAATTATTTGTATTCACCATGACAATAATTTGCCAATCATATGAATAAATTTCATAATCTGAAATTTACTGTGTTGTTCAATTTGTGTCTATTTGATAAATATTTATTTGCATTGAACATTTATTTAGCATGATTACATGATTGCCGAGACTCGGTAACTTACAGGGACTTGGCCCAGTTGGAGATTGTGAATAAATTTAAGATTTGTCAACTTCAGTGATTTGTTGAGTTTGTGTATCAAATGCGTCAAAAACTTATATGAAATTAAATGTTAATTAAGTGACACCTCAACCATGCGGGGCACTAACACAGGGGCTCGTTATAAATGTCAAAAATACACACATGCTATACTGATACGGGTCACAGCACATATGTGCGCTGTCATATTTCGATTCATGCACAGGGATTCGGTACAAATGTCTAAGAATACATATATTCTATACTGATTTGGGTCACAGCACATATGTATGCTAAGCTTATAGCCTACTGATACTGGTTTAGTATGGGTCGCTCACGTATTTGTTGTAACCCGTTTCAGTACATTATGGCACGTTTATTTTAGACATTTGTAACGAACCCTTTTGATTCACGTACGTAGCATCTCTAGAATGTGTCCTTAGATTATCAGCCTATAAAGTCGACATCAGATCTGCGCTATCACAAGGAGGCAAATACACCAACATACTCTGTCTCCTGCACACATACACACATGTACGCACATACAACACACATGAAGACACGTCCTTAAATGACCTTAGCTGTTAATAAGACGTTACACACAATAAACACAAACCGAACTGTTTTGGGGGTAAATAGTCGTGTTCCGTATGATCTTTGTATTTTCTGACTTCTCTACTTCCTATTTTTGGTGTTGTCTCCCAAGGCATCTGTCTTCATGTCACGTAATACGAGGACGTTAATGATATCAATGTTTTAAGTGTCTCGGGGACGTTTCGAGTGTTTTGGGGCTCTTTAATTTGGGAGTAAATAGTCGTTTTCCCTATGATCTGTGTATATTCTGACTTCTCTACTTTCTATTAAGGTAGACCCCTATTTTTGGGGCCGCTTAATTATGCTCTGCAAAAATTCAAGATGGCGAAGGCGATGTGTTGATATGTCTATTATCTCTTTTTTTGTCTTCCGAGGCATCTGTCTTCATGTCACCTAATATAAGCATTTAATAGGACGTTTAACAATATAAACCAAACCTTTAGATAATCAAACACATTTCCAATAGAGAAACATATTGGCTGTCATACGGAAACGTTGATGTAGCCTTCCTTTTTGTGTTAATTTTCTGTATAAAAATTGCGTGCGTTGGAATTTTGTTAAAACAAGTTTCCTAGTTTTTAATCGATTTTTTCGGGGACTGCTTATACTCTGCAAAAATTTAAGATGGCGAAGGCGATGTGTTGATACGTCTATTATCTCTTTTTTATCACTTGTACCATAAAATATCGGTTTGTTAGGCAGTTCTTTATTTGGTCCTTGTAAGTTTCCATACATTTGGCCGTGGAAAAAATCCTTATTCGAAAAATCACGTGACTGTGTTTAGCATCAATTCGACTGTTAACAAGCAGACGACATTCTGACATGGAGCAAAACAATCCGTCTTGCATTAACGTTTACTTATTGGTTTTGCACGTGCCGTATTTCTACAGCTCAATATTCTCGTAATTGTTTCTGTTATTTACTAGAAATTATATACTTACCAAGATTTTAGACATTTCCAATTTTTTTTCTCGAATATGTGTACTTGTCAAAAAAGTACGAAAATGCCAAATGGTGGCGCAGCACATGCGCAAAGATCCTATACATCCGGCACCGCGATACCATAGGACCTGCGATATCATAGGAAGGTAAGCAGTCGCCATGTTTGTTGACATTTTCTCAAGCTGTATTTATCAAAGTTTATTGATCTTTAACGGAAATATTGCAATTATAGTAAATGACATTACTAGTAAGAATTCGAATAATATGTATTTTACCTTATCCGTTAAAAGCATTCACCGCCCAAAACCGATGACACCGAGGTAGATATGTTCGATCTACTGTTGGCTCTGTGATATTCATGTGTGCATAGCGATTGTCATTGTATTAAACTACAGACTATCCACAACTCAGTTCACAATAGCCCATTCAATACTTTGGCTTGGTATGTTTATTCAGAATACATCTGCTTATGCGTTATATACTGGGGACAATCGTTACACCTCAATAGTTTTAAATACTAGCCAAGTCTATAATTGATGAAATTATATAAAGGCACCGGCGCACAATGCCAACAAAACATACCAAGGCTACGACAGACGATTTTAGAAGTAGGGTTTGTTGTGAATTGTACCTGTTGTCCCCATTTCATGATCGTAAGAGGCGACTAAATTTGGGATCTTATCTTTTCTCTTCTTTCTAAACATCTTTCTTCTTCCAAATGTCTCCATTGACAATTCCTCACTTTTGGCCTGTAGTAGAGCGTTCGCCCCTGTGAGGAAGGCTTTGGGTTCTGTCCCCTGGCCGAGACATACCAGAGTCTGTAAAAATGGTAGTTTCTACTCCTGCTTAACGCTCAGCAATTTAGGAGTGGGACGACTGGTTCGCCCGTTGTCAGTATAATATGACTGGGTGGGGTGTCCTGTTGGGTGTCTTTGGCAGTATGTTTCAGTGAGGTAGCACTACAAAGTCGGCATCAGTTCCGCGCTATCACAAAGAGTCCAGCCTCCCAAAAACACACGCATACACTACACACATGCATCTTGCACACAGGGGAGGCCGTCCTTAAATGACCATAGCTGTTGATAGGACGTTAAACAATACTAAACCAAACCAAACCAAATGTGCAAAACTCTGTGATTCGTATTGAATAACTTGTGTTTAGATTTTACGGTTTATTATTGACTTACAAGACCTGGCGGTGGCCCACAAGGACAGTAAAACAAGTAAAGTTTAACGTGAACTGGTAAACTCTAAATCCTTCAGGCGAATCTTCACAACTCGAGACTTCTTTGCGTCACATCTAATAACACATGCGCATAAAACGCCATTTCATTGTAAACAAAATGACATGCCGTGGCTAGTGTTAATTGGCGAAAACTGTTACCGCGTCAGCTACGAAGCGAAGAGTTGCCAAATGGTCAAAAGATAGCGAAATTATTACGTTACGGAAGTATTATTGCAGGTGGGAAGTATTCAAATGAAAAAATATCTGCACTATTAATTAGTACGGTGCATGTATTCTCCCGGATAGCCTGTACGAATCTGAATAAAGCTGAAGAGGGATCAACCGAAATGCTGTGTATGTTGTGAATACGTATTTAAAAGCATTAACCTCGCTAGTTTAGTATGTTTGTCTTGGAACACAGATGAACTTATTTCGTTATATAAATGGACATGTGTCGTAAAGAATTTACTTTGCATTTCTTTATACAGTAGTTTATACAAAAGGCAGAAATAAGTGAATGATTGAATTAGTTTGATTTTGCTATGGGGCCCTCCAAGGGATTCCTGTTTTGATATTGTACAGTGCGGCCACTGCGAATAGCAAACATTCTGTTTTCTCCTCCGTCGGTACTCGGGGTTACATGATATGCGAGCGCTATTAGATTTACTGTTTTGTTTTATATTATTCCCGGGTCCAGTAAAATGGTATGATTTTATTGTATTGCTTAATGCAATATGTAAAAAACATCAAAATGACGGTTCAGGATGATAATATTAAAAGAGGTAGAACCTATGTTAGATTACATAACAGAAATACTTTAAAATCTTAATTGTGTCAACAGTTAATGTTTTGACATGATGTTGACTCATAATGCATGAATTAAGTGGTCAAAGACATTGAGTTGTAATAATTTGACAAATATTTCTCATTTTTAATACCTGTCGATGCATACAAGCACTTTATGAAAACAATTTAAAAAGGGTATTCGTCCCGTGAATATTCCCTTTTAAAGAAAGGGTTGTCCCATGGTTGACGGGAGGTGTCTAGTCCCGTGCCCATTTGTACCGGTCTCATCCCGGTAATAGACATTTTATCTATAAACAATGCCGAGATGCCAACATATATTTCCTCATTTGAATATTGGCACGAGTGCAATTAACTTCTAATGCTGAATAATTACTGCTAAGGGGACTCAATGAGTTTCTACATAGACGTAGAATCTTATTTCTTGGTTTCATAATGACGTAAGAAGTTGCCCGACGCCCTTGTTTTGCACCTCGTCCAGATCACCTATGTTTACTGTCTCGTTTCAAAACCGTCACGTGACGTTATCGGTGCTATTTTTCACAAGGCTTTCCCGTACAATTCGAATGGTCAAACTAGACATTTCACTGATTTGGAACGTACTGTGAATATGGGTAGAGCAAGGAAACAAAATTGCCAGTGCAACCCGTGCCGGTTCGGGGAAAGAATAGGCCTGCTGTGTCCCACTGCATGATCGTAAGAGGCGACTAATCTGACCTCGGCAGATTCGGGGGTGGTTTTGTCCTTGTCTTCTATTAAGGGGACATCGAATAGACCTGCTGTATCCCAATACACGTATATCGTTAAAGTCGACTAAAGTGGGGGCCCCTGAAGAATCGGGGTATTCTTCTGTGTCTTTTACGAAGGGGACATGGAAGAGACCAAAGTTGATCTGCTATAACTTTAATTTTCTATCTACTTTTTGTTTTAGGCGTCGTCTGCCTATAGGGTCTGCCCTTAGGCATTCGTCCTCATGTGACCCTGGCTGTTGCGAGGACGTTAAACCCCAAGCGAACGAACATAAAAGTAATCGGCACTGAAGACAACACGTGCATTCAATAACTGAAATATTGTTTTTAACTTCAATAACTGAAATATTGTTTTTAACGGTATGTCCCTGTAAAAGCAGTTCAAGGGTTGTTATGGTTTAGTAGTTGTTTTCATAGCATAGGCCATACCTACATCACACATGGCTACATCTTGCGTAAAGAAGGCCAGCCTTATTGTAATGCATGCGATCAACTATTTACAGTCAAACACGTTATGATTGACAGGGCTGAGTTTAAACAAATACGTGACATATTGTATGATGTACCGTCTATGAAAAGATAATTCGATTCAGTTTCTGGGCAATTAATATATGACTATTTACACTCTATTGAACTTCACAATAAAATATAATGCATTGTGCAGCCAATTTTTTCGATATTGATGTATTTCTAAATCCTTAACATATTTCAAAGTATTCAGTTTTGGTTTGATGTGTTCTTTTTCGTGAATGTCTCTTTGGCTCTCATTGTCGATGGGCCGTTAAACAATAGAAAAACAAACAATTAAAATAAAAAACACAGCAAAATGAGAGATAGATGTTACTGAGTTTTTGGCCGACGTTCATTTTTAGTTCATCTGGCCCGAAGGGCCAAGTGAGCTTATGCCGTTGCGCGGCGTCCGTCGTCAATATTTTACTTTAAACAACTTCTCCGTGATAACCACAAGGCGTAGGGTGATGATATTCGGCCAAAAGCAAACTGGGATGAGGGCTACTAAATTTGTTAAAATAAATTACCTTCACCAATATTCAAGGTCACAGGGGTCAAATATGCTAAAAACTTTCAACGACTTCTTCTGAATAACCAAAAGGTCTAGGATGATGATATCTGGCTAGTATTATGCTAGGATGAAGGGCTACCAAGTTTGATCATATGAATGACCTTGACTTATATTCAAGATCACAGGGGACAAATATGTTTAAATCTTTAAACGAATTCTTCTGAATAACCATGATACACAGAATATTGATATTTGTCCATTACCATGCTTTGATGAAGGGTTACCAAGTTTGTTAAAATGAATAACCTTGACTTATATTCAAGATCACAGTGGTCAAATATGATTAAAAGCATTAAACGACTTTCCTCTGAATAACCATGAGGACCAGGATGATGATATCTGGCCAGTAGCATGCAAGGATGAAGGACTACGAAGTTTGTTTATATGAATGACCTTCAATCATATTCAAGTTCACAGGGGTAAAAGATGTTTAAAACATTAAACGACCTCTTATGAATCGGTCAGGATGACCTATAGTCCAAAATCCAAGATTGCCGCAATGGCCACCATCTTAAAAAAACCCAAATTTAAACTTATCCTCCAGTTCCACTGGTGCCATTGAGCTACACATTGGTGGGGATGTTAAGGAAAGGGAGCCAACAAAGTGTTGTTATTTTTCAGTCCCGTCAAAACTTCAACATGGCAGCCATGGTGGCCGTTTTGTAACATAATTGCCGCCATCTTGAAAAACACTTTTTAAACTTCTGCTCCAGTTTCACTGGTGCCATTGGGGATGTTTTGGGGCCTCGGAAGTTGAACTTAGCTATAATTTGCTTTAAAATGTATTCCTCCTTAATGCTTAAATGGATATTGCAACCAAATATGGTCTGAAATATCATTAGGGGAATAAATGAGGCTGGTTCGACCCCTGGGGGATAGAGAGGCCGGCGCCCCAAGAAAGGAAATTACCTAAAATCCTGCTTTTAAACACTACTCTTGAATGCCAAACGTAGATTACAACAATTTCAGTATGAAACACCATTTAGAAACAATCATTTCTTATATAAATGAGGCAGGTTCAACCACCGTTGACAACGGGACGGGGCCTTAAAAGGAGAAATCTATTCAGATTTAGGTTAAAATGCTTTCTGATAGCATTACTGACAAATGGATACCCACTGCTTTCGAAAACTACCATCATGGAAAACAACTTCTTAGAATATTTCACTGAAAGTTGAAAAGTTACCATTCTCCCTGTTCAGTCTTTGGAGTCAGATGACCGTTTAGGCCCAGGGGCCTGTTATTCATTTGAATGACCTTGACCCACTTTCAACGTCACGTTTAGTCAAATATGTGTAAACATTTATATGACTTAATCTCAATAAACAAAAGGTCTAGGGTGGTGATATGTTGCAAGCTGCATGTTGAGATGAAGGGCTATAAAGTTTGTTCAACGTAATGACCTCGTTCGACTTTCAAGGTCACATGGATCAAATGTTTTAAATTTTATTAACAGGTTCTTTTGAATGACTTAAGGTCATAAATACTGATATTTTGGCAGTAGCTTTATTTTAGATCACTTTTAAGGTTACAGGTGTGAGATTAATACCAGGTGAGCGATGCATGCCCATTAGGCCTCTTGTATCTTTTTCTGAAGGATATGTCTAGAATGTCTAGCAACAGGACTAGATGCAGTATGCTTGCGTATGTTGGAAGCCCGATAATCAATATGTTTAAGCAGTACCATGTCTTTGTCCGTTATGGGCTTGCCTGCAATCACAAGGCTTAATGTTTTCCTGACTCTTACAGCTTTCACGTTCTTCAGATCGCGCCTCTCTGGATTCCAAGAACTCCTGGCACGCTTATGCCGTATTGCGGCGTCCGTCGTCCGTACGCCCGTCAACTTTTTCCTTTGAACGACTTCTTCTGAAGAACTGAAAGACCTAGGGTCATGATATTTGGCCAGTAGGTATCTGGAATGGGGTGCTATAAAGTTTTCTCATTAAAATGACCTTGACCTACTATCAAGGTCACAGGGGTCAAATATGTTAAAAACTTCAAACAACAATATCCTAAGAACCATTTGGACTAGAGAAGACCAGCAGTGTAAATCTTTTTCTTAATTACAGTAGTGAGGTCAAAGATCAACTTTAAGTGCTAGTCATGGGTCAAACAACAACATGGGTTAAAAGCTTTAACAATCTTCTTCTTAAGTTCCAAAAGGCCCAGGGCCATGATAATTGGCCAGTAGGTACCTTGGATAAAGTGATATAAAGTTTCGTCATTAAAATGACCTTGACCTACTTTCAAGGTCACAGGGGTCAAATATGTTAAAAAATTCAAACAACAATATTCTAAGAAGGATTAAGACTAGAGTCATGATAATTAAATATGTTTTGTAGACCAGCAGTGCAAATAATTTTCTGTATTACAGTAATGAGGTCGAATGTCAATACTAAGCGAAAGTCGGGGTCAAACGTTAACATGGGTTAAAAGCTTTAACAATCTTTTCAAGTTCCATAAGGCCCGGGGTCATGATATTTTGCCAGTAGGTACTGGGAATGGAGTGCTATAAATTCCTCATTAAAATGACCCTGACCTACTTTTAAGGTCACAGGGGTCAAATATGTTAAAAACTTAAAACAACAATATATTAAGAACAATTTTGACCAGAGTCACGATACTTAAGTATGTTATGTAGACCAGCAGTGCAAATCTTTTTCTTCATTACAGTATGAGGTCAAAGGTCAATATTAAGCGATAGTCGGGGTCAAAGATTAACATGGGTTAAAAGCTTTAACAATCTTCTTCTCAAGTTCCATAAGGCCCAGGGTCATGATATTTGGCAAGCAGGTACCTGAGATAGTGTGCTATGAAGTTTCCTAATTAAAATGTCCTTGACCTAGTTTCAATGTCCGAGGGGTCAAATATGTTACAAAATTCAAACAACAATATATTGAGAACAATTTTGACTAGAGTCATGATACTTAAGTATGTTATGTAGACCAGCAGTGCAAATCTTTTCTTCACTACAGTATGAGGTCAAAGGTCAATATTAAGCGATAGTCGGGGTCAAAGATTAACATGGGTTAAAAGATTTAACAATCTTCTTCTCAAGTTCCATAAGGCCCAGGGTCATGATATTTGGCAAGTAGGTACCTGAGATAGTGTGCTATGAAGTTTTCTAATTAAAATGTCCTTGACCTAGTTTCAAGGACCCAGGGGTCAAATATGTTACAAAATTCAAACAACAATATCCTAAGAAGCATTTAATCTAGAGTCATGATACTTGAGTATGTTATGTAGACCAGCAGTGCGAATATTTTTCTTTATTACAGTATTGAGGTCAAAGGTCAACTTTATATGTAAGTCGTTAACATGGGTTAAAAGCTTTAACAATCTTCTTCTCAAGTTCCATAAGGCCCAGGGTCATGGTATTTGGCCAGTAGGTACCTTGGATGGAGTGCTATAAATTTTACTCATTTTTATAGTACTTTCAAGGTCATAGGGGTCAAATATGTTAAAAATATCAAACAACAATATCCTTAGAAGCATTAGGTTTAGAGATGATATTTGAGTATGTTATGTAGACCAGCTGTGAAACCTTTTCTTAATTACAGTAATGAGGTCAAATGTCAACGTTTAGTGCTAGCCAGAGTCAAAGGTCAACGTGGGTTAAAAGCTTTAACATTAAAATTCCAAAAAACAATATCTTAAGAACCGTTTAAGAGATGTTAAATTGTCTTCTGTTCTAGTTACCAAATTTGGTCTGAAGTTACCTATATGTCAGTTTCATGTAACAAACGAAACAGGTTAGCAATATAGGCCATCTGGGCTGGGCCTCTTGTGACTCGAATAAACTGATTTATTATATGCGACTTGTATGGCAAAAGACAGAGATGAATCTCTATGCCCAGCATGTTTAATATATAGCTATGGGTTGGGGATCTAATCCGTTTCAAAGTCATGGTCTATAAATTAAGTCCCTAAGGGTGGGATCTGACCCAAGAGTCGATTTTAATATCATGACTGTGTATATATCTTTTTATGCCTAGTAATCGTATATTAGTTATGGGGCGAGAATCTGCAGGTAGGGCGTAAGAATTGTACCTGCTGCCCCCATTGCATGATCGTAAGAGGCGACTAAATTTGGGATCTTATCTTTCTCTCTTCTTTCTAAACAACATTCTTCTTTTAATAATATAATAATTGGAGGTTCTTATATACCGCTTTATCACAACCTAGTTCGTAGGTCGTCTCAAAGCGGTTCACAAATTATTAGCCGTGGTTATAGGGCCTTTGCGACCTGCCAACATCTTTCTCAACTACATGGGGAGCATACAGCCGGTGCTGCCATTTCGGCGCTCACACAATTCCAGCACTACCCAAACACGTACTTATTTACAGCTGAGTAGACTGGAACAAGCGGAGAAAAGTATATTGCTTAAAGAAACAACACATGCTCGTGCCGTGGCTCGAACCCACAACTATTCGGTAACGAGTCCGGCGTCCTACCACTTGACTTCCGTGCCTTCCTAATGTCTCCCTTGACAATGCCTCACTTTTGGTCTTTAGTTGAGCGTTCGCCCCTGTGAGGAAGGCTTTGGGTTCTGTCCCCTGGTCGAGATATACCAGAGTCTGTAAAATGGTATTCTCTACTCCTGCTTAACGCTCAGCAATTTAGGAGTGGAACGACTGGTTCGCCCGTTGTCAGTATAATGTGACCGGGTGGGGTGTCCTGCTGGTTGCCAGTATAATGTGACCCGGTGGGATTTCCTGCTGGGTGTCTTCGGCAGTATGTTTGAATGTGGTAGCACTATAAAGTCTGCATTAGTTTCACGCTATTACAAGGAGACAAACACGAACATATCGCAGCCTCCCAAAACAAACACGCATACACTACACGCATGCATCTTGCACACAGGGAGGCCGTCCTTAAATGACCATAGCTGTTGAAAGGACGTTAAACAATACTAAACTAACAAACAAACAAACAAAACCTTTAAACGACTTCTTATGAATTACCAAAGGCTCCAGGGTGATGATATTTGGCCAGTAGGATGCATGGATGAAGGGCTACCAAGTTTGTTCAAATGAATGACCTTCGCCTATATTCAAGGTTACAGGGGTCAATTGTCTTAATTTTCTTTAGCAACTTTTTCTGTATAACCTAAAGATCGAGGATGATGATATTTGGTCAGAAGGATGCAGGGATAAAGGGCTAAATATGTTGAAATCTTTAAAGGGACATCACGTGAGGAGCCATATTTTTTTAATGAATGTATGTATTGTATGCACTTCCACTTATGTTTCCTCGCTATCCCCATATTCATAGTCCGTTCCAAATGTCCCGTTTGACCACCTGAATTGTTTGGGAAAGCCCTGATAAAAATAGCGCCGATAACGTCACCTGACTAGGCAGTAAACACAAGTGGACTGAGCGAGATGAAACGGTTTCCAAAGGGGTCCCCAGAGAGGGGCCGTCTTCTTACCGCACTATAAACCCAAGAAATATGATTTCTAAGTCCGTATTCAAACTTATTGAACGGTAATTATTCATCACCAGAAGTTAAATGCACACTTGCCAATATTCAGAATTTAAATTTATTTAGCTTTAAACATATTTGTTGCCAATAAAATTGAACAAGGGATGGGGCACAAGTTTTTACAATTTATCACAGCCTTCTCCCTTCATACATTTACAATTAAATGTCAACAATGATAATAGGCATAAACATAAAGTAGGTATTTAAGCATTGAACTGTTATTGTATGGTATTTATGATCTATTTGAATGACACAGCTTTGCAAGCAAACAACCCATAATGCGCTACCATACAAAAACAGTTCAATACTTACATTTACGTTTTCGGTGGATTCTATAAAAGCCTCGTTATTTGACATGTCGTCAGCAACTGAGGAAACCGTGACTGCGAGACGCGTGAAACTCATAGCGTTTGAAGTGAGCGATCTTGCGACGGAGCACAGAAGTTCGTTACAATTGATCAGTGCAGTGAACAGACGATATTTCTGATAAATTGCATGAGCGTTAAAATTGTTTCCATTGCCTTGCCGGCATTGGTGATTTCAACTGATGTGCATTTTGTACGATATTTCAGACCTTGGTCTTGTTTTTGTTGTAGTAAAAGTATTTTTTATTTCATTTTTTATTTTGCACATAAATTTACAATGACATTGTCAAGTCTCACAATGCCCAGCGATATTTCAGCAGACGTCATGTTTGTTTACATTGGATATTGAAGTTCCGGTCAGTGTTGAATTAATACGCTAAGAGATGTGTCTCGTGCTGCATGGTAATTAAAGCCCCATCAACGACACAGCTTTCAAAGAGGCTATATAGTGACAATGCCATGCAAATGTAAAATTATATAAATAAATATTGAATTTATTACCGGAATGTGACCGGTACAGATGGTACGGGGCTAACCACCTTGGAATATTCACGAGACGAATATCCCTTTTCAAATGTTTTCATAAAGTGCATATATGCAATGGCAAACTACACGCGTATAAAAAAAGAGAAACGTTTGTGTGTTTTTTTTATAACATTATACAACTCAAAGTCTTCGGCTAAAACAAATTCTACACCATGCATATAAATTTATGTATACTCTCTTTCCCACTTCACTGTCTCCATTACGCTAACACTCAGTAAGTCATATTACACACAATGAACTGTATGGCAATACCACTACGTGTACATGTAGAATATGTGTCAGATATGGAACCTGTTGAGATACTTGATAATTATATGTTTTCAATACTTTACATAGATCAAAGCATTCTTGTAAATTGACCCTTTTTATGTTGAGACAACTTTTCTTTAATCATTTCCTTTTGTCCGAAACAGAAGCCGTAGTTATCGGCAGCACGCTTCATTTTTATAACGTAAACAAAAGTTTTCCCCCTGTTTTCAATACGTATTCCATTCTATCTATTTTTTTATAGAGAAAAGGTTGATACATGATCATACAGTCTAAGTCAACATGAACTGTTGAAAAATTACGATTTAAAAAAACAAATGTTATGCGATCCTATTTACTAGAAGTAGGTTATCCTTCCTCGGTTATTCATCCTGGTCCGTCATTTTGACATTTTTAATCTAGTTGCGATAACGTAGCTTTCTGACGAAGAGCGATTTTTTTTATTTATTGCGTCGTCGCGCCAGAGGAGGTCGGGTATTAATATTAGTACTAATTTAAATCTTTCATGTAAAAACAAACAAATCGTTTAATTCAGCAATATAATTAAATCATACCATTTTACTAAACCCGGTAATATTATAAATTATGTTAATCTAATAGCGCACGTATCTCATTTGACCCCGAGTACCGACAGAGGAGAGGACAGAATACGCCGTGGCCATCACAACATAACGTTATTCCTTCCTTTAAACCAATACATAATTATAGAAACACAAGGTAAACTCTCTCCGATACATGCCCATTAACATATTAAACTAAGTTCATCTGTGTTCAAACTCAGACAAAGATACTAGCGAGGTTAATAGTTTTAGATATTTATTCATAACATAAGCAGCGCTAGAATTTCTGTCGATTCCATATAGCTTAACCGGCTATCCAGAAGAATTCATGCACCGCACTAACTGCTAGGGCAGTTATTTTCTCCTTTGAGTACTTCCCACCTGCAATAATGATTCCGTAACGTACTCCTTGCGCTATCTTTTGACCATTTGGCAACTTTTTGCTTCGTAACTGACACGGTACAACACTTTTCTTTCGCTTACTTCACACGGCCAGTCATTTTGTTTACAAAGAAATGGTGTGCTATGTGCATGCGTTAAGAGAGGGAAATCCCTGAACAAAACGTTGGTCAGACAGGTAGAAATACCGATGATTATCTTAGATTTAATCATTTTTATGAATCTATTTCAGCCAAATCCGATCGTTGTTTTCCATAAGGAGTCTCACTTGATATCTTTATGTAGTATTTGGGAAAAAAAAAAATAGTTACTTCACCGCGATGCCCCTTTAAACGACTTCTTCTGAATAACTACAGTGCACAGGGTGATTGCTTGTAGATGTGAATGACCATGACACACTTTCATGGTCACATCTTGTCCATAGTGCATAAATCTTTAAGAGACATTTTCTCAATAAACAAAAGTTATAAGGTAGTGATATCTGGCAAGTTGCATTCTGGGATGAAGGGCTATAAAGTGTTTTTAACTTAATGTCCATGTTTGACTTTCAAGGTCACAGGGTCAAATGTGTTTTAATCCTTTAACGAGTTCTTCTGAATGACTTTAAGTCAAGACACTGATATTTTGTCAGATTAATACCAGGTGAGTGATGCAGGACCATTTGGCCTCTTGTTTTTAAACAAGTGACAATCTCATTAAAATTTATTTTCACCGATATCCATGTCAGCTGTATATATAATTCAACTCTTTTTACATATTTATTTCAGAAAACAGTGAATGGAAACTAAAATGGTCGCGATACGCTGGTGTGCAAAGCAGTGGATTTGTTTGACTGTATGGATCTTTGTTCTCTTCTTCGAAAAAACCCCAACAAACAACAGACATCCGTCTAGAGTAGATAAAATTCAACAACCATACATGAATCAGTATATTTTGTGTTTTTATTCAGTATCGCTCCTTGTATCCGTCAGTGCCAGAACCCCTCGAACTGGCACCAATCATGATCGCATGATCTCTCTACTGCCAACATTTCTGCTGATCGGTTAACTGTTTACTCTGCTTAAATTACTGACAAGTAACGCAGAAGTACAACTGCAGGAAAAAATTGATGAATATCACGTTTGTTTGATTTTTATAATTGCGATTTGTGATGTTGTTCTCAAGGATTTCAGAATATATTTTATAGAGACTTTCAACTTTTGTAAGAGACATGGTCTGAAAAGAGTTTGTGTACTAGTTCTTGTTATGACACTGATATCATTCCTGATATTGGGAATTTGGTACCTGTGTGTTACGGGATTGTTCTATGGCCTCGATACACTGCGGATCCTAAACAACGTTCCTTTTAAAAGCATACATTCTGTGGATATTCCTAGAACATCCCAGCATGCAACACAAAAAAGATTGTGCTCAGAAAAAAATATTTCTTTTGCAATGCACAGCGAAGGAAAGGAATATTTGATACCAGAAACAGACTTTACAAAGACGGACAAGATCGCTGATTGGAATGTAACACAAATCACATACAAAGTAATGAAATTAGAGGACAAGGAACTTAAATGTGACTATTCCGTAACGATGCGCGAGTTTCGCATTCGAAACATGGAAATTGTGTGGAAATTTAACGATGTTTTGCTAAATAACAAGTACCGCTATATATCAAAACTGGACAGTACTCTGATTATATATTCAGTTAATGAAAATGACTTTGGTATTTACACTTGCTGGCTAAAGACGACAACTATTTATTCGGACTTTATCAATGTAGTCAGTCTTGAAATTGCGATTTTTACTCTGGAACCACTTCCGGCAACGTTATCGAGGGTTCGTGCTCCTATTGGGTCTCTTATCGAAATGGAATACCCGAGTGCAGAATTCCACAGGAATGTGCATCATGTACAGTGGACATTCGCTCACATTTTACAAGGAAAACCTTTGAAAGCTTCAAAGAAAACATTACCGCATTTATCTGGGTGCACTCTCTTCACGAATATATTTAGATCCTTGATTTACTGTCAATTCCTCAAAATTTCGCCTTGTTTTCGAGTGCCTTATTTGGGAACATATTATCTGGATAACAGTTATTTCATATCTACACTTGTGTCATGTGTAGATCCTAATTTTTTCGGAATGCATTCGCTGCAAATTAACAGAAACGTTTACAACAAAGAAACTTGGGAATCTGAATACGTTTCCGAAGGGACAAATGCTTTCTTCCTCATAGAACCAACTTCACCCATAAATTTACTCATTTGGGGAAGTTGGTTTGATAATAACAACGAAACAGTTACTGTTGAGACTGATGACAATGATATCAATATGCGTAAGACATACATTTCGGATAAATATGAATACGTGTCGGAGTCGGCCGCCATTATATTGTTACTAAGGTTGCTTGTGGAGGGGGTCATTTGCTTCATATTGATAGTGGTATGCGGTAGATACCTGCAAAATGTCTGGAATACAATTAAACACATCATAATCATACCTGTGAAAAACAGAATCCTAAAACAAACACCGTGTCTAAAACAAATCTGTTTGAAAAGACACGATGTGATGATACTTTGTTCCGATGAGGACGGTGACACTGCTGTAGGGGACTGTGTCGCCGATTCCCTTGAAACCTTAGCACTGAAACCATGCTTAGCACACAGAGACCTGACCCACCTAGGCAACAAACTGAAAAATGACGTGTATTTTGATGCAATGAACGAAAGTTCCAAAATTGTTATCGTACTTTCTGAAACATTCCTAAAGGACAACTACCTCCATAACTTTATTTTTCACCTTATGATACCGGAACTTATCGCCGACAAGAAACTATCAGTAAGAGATATGCTTGTGTTAGAAATAGACTGTAACTCGCGACCAGAAGTTGAACAAGCCATTCCCGGTGCCCAGATAATTCAAGGAACATTGCAGAAGAAAACACATCTTGAGACGCAAATAATGTACTGGGCGGTAAAAACATTTCCTGTTTCGATACATTTGCAGATGAAAGTAGTTTTTAGAAAAATAGTTTCGCTTGTCTTAGAATACGATTGATTAACGCTGTTTTTTTTTTTTTTGTATCTCAATGTCAACTTCTAAATACACTTAAACAATAACTCTCAAATCATCATATTGATATTCATTTGGTTTGGTTTGTTTGTGTTTTACGTCCTATTAACAGTTATGGTCATTAAGTGATTTTGGCCACGATTTTTTACATTTGAAAAAAATAAGCGAAACCTGTAATATACAGATTACAATATACAGAGTGGCACGTTTTGGTCACTGGTCCATATGACAGTAGCTAGGGTTCAGGAACTACACCCATCCTATATATTTCTGATTTGTTTTAAATATTTGCTTTAGATATCGGCTAAAATCGGGTTACGAAAATGAAAATGCCCTTCCCAACTTCATTTTTTGTTTGTTTATTTTTTGCATTTCACTTCAAATCAGTAACATGCAAGTATATAAGTGTGAAAGTAGCAAATACTTTTCTCTCTAATGTGTACTGAAATATATGAAAAAGTGTACCGGTCTGAAGCATTATTTGCCTACTCTGTTCAACAACAATGAACATATTTTTTTACAACATCTTTATAAATAATTAAACAGATTCGTCACTCAGGTGTGGCTTAAGTAATTACTCAAAACCCAAGCACAAACAAATATTGTTTCATGTTCAAAATATATTTTTCAGAAAAGATAAAGGTTCGCTAATTTCCACTCAATGCTAGCTTCAAATTATTCTTGAAATTCAAACTAGAAATAGAAAAGAATTCTGGTTATACAAAATAAAACGAAATCAAATCAAATCTTTATACACGATGTCTTGACCTACATGTAGTAGCCTCAGCTCATTCACAAAATTTAAACCCCTGTGAATATTAGCAACTATGCAGTAGCAAAGTGGAAAAAAATATCATCAGAAATTTTTAAAACCTGTTTTACTTTTTTACAAAATATAAATAGTTATGGCTTGGATTCATGGTAAATGTATAGAAAAGCAAACACTATGAGTGATATGACAGGAGTCAATAACCTCAAGACATGACAAAGAAATAAAACGTTCAAATGACAAGACAGCTTAAAGGAACAACATGAACCTCTGTTGAGGTGAAATCAGGTGTACTGGGGGTCAAAGGGAATGTCAAATTAGGTTTCATTGTTGCTATTTGTTTTCATGGAAAAGTTTGTATGCAAATTTAATTGTTTGTTTGATATGCAGAAAGTATATACATAAGGGTTGATGTAACAAATTAAGTTTGATATTAAGTAAATATTTTCAGAATTGATATCCATGTACCTGGGTATGTGAAATATTGTAACAACTAATATCACACATGTATTTTTTTTTATTTCATATGAAAATCACTTATTACTCATAAATCAAAATCTTAAACAATACTATTCAAAAGTTGTTTTCCACAGTAATGGACATTGCAAACAAATTCAACAGCAAACAACTATAGTCAATTTAGTTGTAATGTTTTGATACAAACATGCTTTGTTGAAATTGAGAAGAAAATGAGAAATACAATTAGATATCATCATTTGTCAAAATAACAATAAAATCAATAAAATTAGTCTGAATGTTTTGAAAAATGAAAATGTACTGATTCATTACCATATCTTATAGTCTGTATAATATGATTTACTTTTTTGCCATCAATGTGTTTACAATGGAATCAAATAATATATATAAATCTTATTTTTTCTATATTTACTTCCTTCACATGGACATTTAATCCCTTTTTCTTATATATACCTATATATATATAAAAATTGAACTGAATGATGTTTAACAAATGTACCAGAAGGCCATAAAACCTTTTATCAACAAGATATTTTTTGAAGTATTGAACCACAAAAATAGAAGTACTCACTAATGTTTTATTATAACATGTATGCTATAAATGTTGACACAAGATACTTTTCATATGTACCTTGACGCCAACAATTAGTAAATGTATTTTGATCATTTGAACTCATTCACCTCTGAAATTTCATAATAAACTATTACAACCTTTGAATTGGAACAGTTCAAATGTGTCTTCAGGGATGAATGAGTTTAAGTGACAAAGATCACCATTACTATTTTGATATATCTTTGGGTTTAAGGACATATCAAAGCCCTTATGAAGATATATGGAGTCGGCTCAGTATAATGATAAAACAAAGTAAGTTAGGAATGGTTTTCATCAAATTGTTAGCCCAGATTGGATGGCATGGTGTTAAGTGCTCTCGTATTCTCCACTTGGATGTGAAAGTGTAATGGGTCACCAACTTGATCACATGGATTCTCTTGATCACATGGATTCCCTTGATCACATGGATTCTCAAGTTTCCTCCCACATTCAGATCGTCTGCACTGTTACTTCCATCCAGGCCAATAATAGTGATAAATATAAGTTGGACAAATTTGTTTCATACTTTTAATATAAATACAGATTTATATTTATATTAATTGTTGTGATAGCGGTATCTTACAAATATTAACAGTATAGCTATGAATACCAGTACAAAAACTATGTATCTCTTATAGGTGATAAACTTCATTAATTTTACAACAATTATGAAACAAGTTATATCAACTTATATTAGTCACCGTTGTTGGCCTGGATGTTATCACACAGGTGGGTCTTTATGTGGAAGGAAACTGGAGTACCTGAAGAAATCCAACGTAGTCAATCAGGGAACCATATCCTGGCCATCTTGGCCTATGCCTCTCTTATTAGAATGCCCTGAATTAAGTATTAAAGGATATTTCTAAATCAGCCTAGGAATGAACAATACCTAATAAAATAGTGAAATTTAGTTTTTTCAATGGAATGAAATTTTCCCTTTGTTTTAAAAATAAAGTTAAATCTCAAAACTCATGAAATTTTGGTAAGTGTTACTAATATGACTAGAGATACTGCTGACATACTCTTAAGTTAAAAATAAAGTGAAAAAAAAAGACTAGAATGAATAGCAAAATGTGTATATATTTGGACATAGTTGTGTATAATTGGATATAGTTGTGTATAATTACTTCAAATTGGCAGGCCTATAGCTGCCGTTGTAAGCAAATAAGATGTAGCAGGAACATTAAAAATCCTCGCATGTACTTTTTAGTTTGTGTTTTTTGTGTGTGGTCCAAACTGATGATTAACACTCAAATATTGGTCTCAAATGCCACCGGATAGCACCACATCTCTTCTATGTTTCAAAATGTCTCCGTCCCTTATTAGCCTCCAAAGATGGCTGAAGTGTGCATGCATATGGCTTACAGTCCAGCTACACACCTGAAAGTTCGGTCTCAACATATTTAAGTATATTTATGTGGTACAAAAAACAAAACACGACTAGAATTGATAAAAATATCATTTAGGAATGAATGGTAAACAATGGAAGAAAGAATGTTGAAGGGATGAATATTCAAAACAGCATCTGCAGCATTGCTTTGTTATCAAACAACCAATGTTTCATAAATACATAATTTCTTAATCATATCAAGCCTTCAAATGAAATTCTCTTTGGGAAGAAAATTTAGAAATGGAAGTGGAACCAAAAAATATTTCAAAACAGTGTTAAAGTAAATAAGTATGTAGTTACAACTCACAGCTCACAGGTGATGAGCCATATGCTCTGCATTACAGCTCGCCCCCTATTTGAGAAATAATAATAACATGTTCATTATCTTATTCTCACATTAAGTCAGATGTGATGATGAATTTGATACCTTCATCACATCAATGGGTCAAATATGAATCTGAATCATATGAAATATTTATAACTATATCTGTCACACATTTCAGAGATGGACACCAACTGCGAATTAAGGCCTTTATTGTTATCATTCAATCTATCTAAACTGAACGAAATATCTGATGCAACTTGATTCATAAATGAATAAGTACATATTATTAATTTGTGTTTGAAAGTGATAAACACTCCATGTGACTGAAACATGTTGACTAGCTTTTCATTTCCCCACTGGAGTAACGTGACAAAAACAATTATTGGACTTATAAACATGGTAAAAATATTTCACAAAAACGACTTAACATAATTATATAATCATAATCATGGCAAAATTTTGTGGAAATCAGTTTTCTTTATAGTATACTGACCAATCAGAATTCAGCTGTGTGCTAAAACAGAAACAATTCTCCACTGATTACGATTTTTTCTGATAGCACATTGTAATATTCCAAAACACACATTATAACATTGTATTTTACAGACCTGTAGAAATTTATTTTTTAAAAAGTCTGCGAAAATGAATGTTTGATGGATGAACGGGACCCATCCAATAGTTTCTAGTACAGAAGTTCTGATTGGAGACTGATTACTGTACACATACTGAATTTAGCCCACTGAAATTTTAGCAGACATTATCCTTTTTTAATAGATTAATGCATTGATGAATTGGCGCACCCCGAAATATGCAACAGAGACCTATATACAAGAACTTCAATTGCCGCATTCATAATTTAGTTCAATAATTAAAATGCGAAATAGAGCTGAAATAAGATTATACCACTAAAATAAGAATGTTAACAGTAACATAACTGACATACAGTACAAGAAAGCTTAAACAAAATTAAGAGAGAAAAGTAATCAATGACCCTTTCTCCCTAAATAATAAAATTTTGGTCCCACTGACATTGAAATATAGCACTATGACATGTTTTTAATCTTTAATCAATGCTACATGTTAATTATTACCGTATTTATAATAAATGCATAAAACAACAAAAACAAATTTCTGACTAGCAGTTATGTTTACATCAATATCAATATTTGTATATACTAAAACAGCAAAATACAACATGAAATAGATCATTGGCAAGAATTTCTATGTAAATGGCAAAGATATTAAACACATATACATGTATATATACACACAGGGTTACCAGGGTGACAACAAGACTAGGACGGCATCAATGGACTTTGGACTGATACAAAAATCACACCTTTTGTTATTATGTTCTATCAGAAACGGTCTGACATTGACAGACTTTGGACTGATACAAAAAACTCCTTTTGTTATTATGTTCTATCAGAAACAGCCTGACATTGACAGACTTTGGACTGATACAAAAATCACACCTTTTGTTATTATGTTCTATCAGAAACGGTCTGACATTGACAGACTTTGGACTGATACAAAAAACTCCTTTTGTTATTATGTTCTATCAGAAACAGCCTGACATTGACAGACTTTGGACTGATACAAAAAACTCCTTTTGTTATTATGTTCTATCAGAAACAGCCTGACATTGACAGACTTTGGACTGATACAAAAACCACACCTTTTGTTATTATGTTCTATCAGCATTGGCAAGAATTTCTATGTAAATGGCAAAGATATTAAACACATATACATGTATATATACACACAGGGTTACCAGGGTGACAACAAGACTAGGACGGCATCAATGGACTTTGGACTGATACAAAAATCACACCTTTTGTTATTATGTTCTATCAGAAACGGTCTGACATTGACAGACTTTGGACTGATACAAAAAACTCCTTTTGTTATTATGTTCTATCAGAAACAGCCTGACATTGACAGACTTTGGACTGATACAAAAACCACACCTTTTGTTATTATGTTCTATCAGCATTGGCAAGAATTTCTATGTAAATGGCAAAGATATTAAACACATATACATGTATATATACACACAGGGTTACCAGGGTGACAACAAGACTAGGACGGCATCAATGGACTTTGGACTGATACAAAAATCTCACCTTTTGTTATTATGTCCTATCAGAAACAGTCTTACATTGACAGACTTTGGACTGATACAAAAACCACACCTTTTGTTATTATGTTCTATCAGCATTGGCAAGAATTTCTATGTAAATGGCAAAGATATTAAACACATATACATGTATATATACACACAGGGTTACCAGGGTGACAACAAGACTAGGACGGCATCAATGGACTTTGGATTGATACAAAAATCACACCTTTTGTTATTATGTTCTATCAGAAACGGTCTGACATTGACAGACTTTGGACTGATACAAAAATCACACCTTTTGTTATTATGTTCGATCAGAAACAGTCTGACATTGACAGACTTTGGACTGAAACAAAAAACACACCTTTTGTTATTATGTTCTATCAGAAACAGTTTGACATTGACAGACTTTGGACTGATACAAAAACCACACCTTTTGTTATTATGTTCTATCAGCATTGGCAAGAATTTCTATGTAAATGGCAAAGATATTAAACACATATACATGTATATATACACACAGGGTTACCAGGGTGACAACAAGACTAGGACGGCATCAATGGACTTTGGATTGATACAAAAATCACACCTTTTGTTATTATGTTCTATCAGAAACGGTCTGACATTGACAGACTTTGGACTGATACAAAAAACTCCTTTTGTTATTATGTTCTATCAGAAACAGCCTGACATTGACAGACTTTGGACTGATACAAAAAACTCCTTTTGTTATTATGTTCTATCAGAAACAGTCTTACATTGACAGACTTTGGACTGATACAAAAACCACACCTTTTGTTATTATGTTCTATCAGCATTGGCAAGAATTTCTATGTAAATGGCAAAGATATTAAACACATATACATGTATATATACACACAGGGTTACCAGGGTGACAACAAGACTAGGACGGCATCAATGGACTTTGGATTGATACAAAAATCACACCTTTTGTTATTATGTTCTATCAGAAACGGTCTGACATTGACAGACTTTGGACTGATACAAAAATCACACCTTTTGTTATTATGTTCTATCAGAAACGGTCTGACATTGACAGACTTTGGACTGATACAAAAAACTCCTTTTGTTATTATGTTCTATCAGAAACAGTCTTACATTGACAGACTTTGGACTGATACAAAAACCACACCTTTTGTTATTATGTTCTATCAGCATTGGCAAGAATTTCTATGTAAATGGCAAAGATATTAAACACATATACATGTATATATACACACAGGGTTACCAGGGTGACAACAAGACTAGGACGGCATCAATGGACTTTGGATTGATACAAAAATCACACCTTTTGTTATTATGTTCTATCAGAAAAAGTCTGACATTGACAGACTTTGGACTGATACAAAAAACTCCTTTTGTTATTATGTTCTATCAGAAACAGCCTGACATTGACAGACTTTGGACTGATACAAAAAACTCCTTTTGTTATTATGTTCTATCAGAAACAGCCTGACATTGACAGACTTTGGACTGATACAAAAACCACACCTTTTGTTATTATGTTCTATCAGCATTGGCAAGAATTTCTATGTAAATGGCAAAGATATTAAACACATATACATGTATATATACACACAGGGTTACCAGGGTGACAACAAGACTAGGACGGCATCAATGGACTTTGGATTGATACAAAAATCACACCTTTTGTTATTATGTTCTATCAGAAACAGTTTGACATTGACAGACTTTGGACTGATACAAAAACACACCTTTTGTTATTATGTTCTATCAGTAACAGTCTGACATTGACAGACTTTGGACTGATACAAAAAACTCCTTTTGTTATTATGTTCTATCAGAAACAGCCTGACATTGACAGACTTTGGACTGATACAAAAAACACACCTTTTGTTCTTATGTTCTATCAGAAACAGTCTGACATTGACAAACTTTGGACTGATACAAAAACCATATTCTTTGTTGTAATGTTCTATCAGAAACAGTCTGACATTGACAGAATATGGACTAATACAAGAACCACACCTTTTGTGATTATGTTCTATCAGAAACAGTCTGACACTGACAGACTTTGGACTGATACAAAAACCATATTCTTTGTTGTTATGTTCTATCAGAAACAGTCTGACATTGACAGACTTTGGACTAATACAAAAGACCATACTTTTAGTTTTTAATTTTTCATCTGCTGGATGTCCAAATTACTTGGTTACAAGTTAAGTCGTCATGATAACCACTCAAATAAACAAACGGAAATAGTCCGACATTAACAGACTTTGGACCGACATGAAATACCACATTTTTAGTTATCATGTTTTCGTCTCCTGGATAACCGAACTTCTCTGTAGTGAAAGGGATGTTAAACCACTAAAACAAACAGCTACATGTATGACGTTCTATCGGAAACAGTCACACATCAACACTTTGGACTGACATGAAAACCACCTCAAGTTATTTTCTTTCGAAAACAGTCCGGCATCGACAGGCTTTGGACCCACACGAAAGACAGCACTTTTATGAGTCCGGCATCAACAGGCTTTTGACTCGCAAGAAAGACAAAACTTTTTGTTATGTTTTATTAAAAGTGAGGAGTATGTTTTTTTTCACACATAATCATAAACCTTATTTAATTGGAACATCACATTTTGCTTGTAACCATGACAATAAAACCGTAAATTCTACTACGAAAATATATACACGTGAGACATTACATGTAACATATATTGTGACAACTGTTGTGAGATTTTCCTCTTGGACGACAAAATTATGAATGAAATCCACTCCAATATCTATCTAAAAATATCAATTTCTAAATTGATGCATTTCTTACTATGATTATACAGTTGTAAATTCATAAAAAGATTGAAATGCATCTTTGGAACATTAATGGTAGTTCTGTACAAACATATATCATGATGCCTGGTACATGTAGCTGTTACTACCAGAAAAATGAAAATATATGTTTCATCTCTCTAACCACGGAAGAAAAATATCACAATAAAAAAATATTTGTATCCATCATTGGAAACAGTAAATGCAAAAAATCCTCAGATTCCTTTTAAAATATCAACAATATAATTAAGAAGTATATATTGAAAATTAACTGACTAGTAATCACCTGAAATGCATTGAAAGTGTATTTATATTAAAAACATTTTTTTTCCAGATAGCAGAATACGAATAAAGGGCTACCCATAGGGATATATTTTAACAGATTGCAATTTAACTGAAACGCTGCAGTATGCACATAGGGCTAATGAAATAATGCATACCTATCAACCTATTTTGAACCCCAATATTGGGCCAGTATTAATCAAATGTGTGCTTGACTAAACCAAACCCAGAATTCTGGTAGATACTGGTAGAAATAGAAAATATTTTCCTTTAATTCGCACCAGTCAATTTTTTTACTGGTTTTAATAATGGAAACTCTTAAACGCACACCTAAGAAAAGTACATGCTTTGATGTTGATTAGCAAGGTACAATGTGTGTCTGATGTAAAAAAATAATCAATTTTGGTTAAATCATAGATATTGTTTCAAAACCATATCAATATTTACTCTCAGGCCTTAAATTGGGTTAAGTCTTCAAATATCAAGTCAAAATATTCACAGAATCTCATTTGTTTTAGGCCCTTAATCATGTACATGTTTTAAATTGATTATTACATACAACCATATCTGTAAAGAGGGCAAAAAAACATTTTACTTTTGCCATAAAAATAAAGTTAAATAAAATTACTTCGAGTATACATAGTCTACACACTAGCTGGAATGAATTCAACATGGCACAAAATCATTACATAAATAACGGGCAAAATTTAACTGAAATATATATATACATATGCTTAAAGAAAATGCAAGAATCAACTGGAATATAAACATAGGCCTCTCTTTATATTTTTTGTTTACAGTCATTTTATAGGGGAAATTAATTTGAGGAAAACAACATTTGAAAAAAGAATATCACAATAGTTCTAGACTTCCAGGGCGATATGTACTGCAAACATAGAGATTCGTGGACATAACAAAACTGTGATTTTGTTACTGATCGAAACAATATTCATTTCTGTGTCCAGTTGTCTCCTTCACCTTCTACACGCCAGGGAATATCAGCAGTCCAAACACATGTCTGACCTTGACTCAATGTGCTGCAAGTATTAATGATCCCTGTCCCATTTCAGGCAAAATACTAGAGAGTTCCACTGTAGTCTTCTGTACAACCAGTAACCTCCCTTTGTTTTGGGTTAAACTGTAACACGACTGGGCCATCATCACTGTTTCTACCATTAACTAAGTTAAGGAGCTCAGTTGGCTCGAGACATACTATTATGGTTTGGAGGTCCAGGGTTGGGATATGACTGGCCCCATTGCAGTTTTGCACTCAGAACACTGTTGATGTTTCATTTAGTCTATTTAATGAAAATTAAAAAAAAAAGTTCTTCAAAGTATTGCTTTCTTTACAGAAATGATAAGCTATAGTCATATTGCTAATAGCTATATGCCATAAAAAAGTAACAGTGCAGTGGGATCCTTGATGACAAATTTGCATTAATTACTTTTCAGTAATATCCTGATTTGAAAGTATTTTTCTTTGTTTTTTTCTAAAGCAAACTCTTTACCTAATTTTTCATTTTTTTATCAATGTATTTATAAATGTGACTTAACTGTAATGGCACTGATCTAGAACTAAAGTACTCACAATCATACTCATAAAAATTTGTACAAAAGTTGAACAGTTTTACATAAAAATATAATCTGGATGAATGAGATCATTCCACCAGTTGTCTCCCTTGACTCTACGACCTGGTTCACTAGAACTTCAGTCACTTTTTATTTCAAGACCAGAGTTGCTTCCCTTTGAATGTACAAGTCAAATGAGTCAAAACTATTGCACAGGCTATGAACACTCTGCACCTGTAAACAACACGGAGGTTCACCATAAAAAATCTGCAGTAACCTGTCAGGTAAATCCAAAGCACTTTGCACATAATTTGATTAAACTGCCACATCTTGCTCTGAACAACCACATTATGTCTGCATGACCATGTGACTTTTGCCATCTGGACGTCCGGTCAGGAAATAAGTGGTCATATCTCCTTTGCCCTTGACCTTGACGATGCCGCGGCACTTGAGCTCGTACCCCCGGACAGATAGGATGTTATGCATGTCTTGTGTCACCTAGAAATAAAAACAGCATTTTCTCATTAAAACTCAATTGTTTATAAAAAAAAAAAATAATACCTGATCATAACAGAATATATTTCACCTTCTTTTTAGCATCATATCAATTTCATTTCAATAAAAAAAATCCTAACAAAATATCAAATATGGAATTTCCTCCACAATGCTAGATTATATGTGAAGCAATCTAGTCAAGTGATGGATCAGAGTCAGGCCCAAGACACAGCATCCATTTAGAATCATTGTATAACAAAGTTGTATACTTTAACCCTTTTTGCTTTGCATTCTAGTAACAAAATAGTTCAAACATACTGTACTTTACTTTACTAAAGTGTTTTTTTCTGTTTTCACATCCTTTTAACTATAGCTATGGATGTGCCAGGTTTTTGTGGTGGAAGAACACCAGAGTAACTGGAGAAAAAACATGGACCGATGGCCTCAAACCCACGACCTGGTGTTGGAAGGCTAGTGATTGTAGATCTAGATGGCCAGATGCCTTAACTATAGTAACAATACATGGTGTTTCTAAATTGTGTCTGTATAAGAATTGCTTCCCTTTAAACATATTCCAAATCCTCATAGATTAAAATGTGTTAAAAAAGGAACAAAGATACGTAACATTGTACATAGATGGGCAAGAGACTGAAAGTCTGTATCTAGCATAGATTAGAGCGATATTACATGAAAAGGCAAAGAATTTCTGCAAAACCTTTGGTATCGAAAAACTTACAAAATGCCATTACTTTGCATAAAGTGGACAAATCGGGAAAATCAGATAAATAAGTAAAATGGGGACATTTACAGGAAATCAGAAAATTCGTGTAAGTCAGGGATCAGGAAAAATTGGAAATCAAACACCTAACTTACCTGTATACTGTTGGGTAGTCCGGTACTGTCCATACGACTTGCCACATTCACGCTGTTCCCCCAGATGTCATAGTGAGGCTTGCGGGCTCCAATTACTCCACTGACGACAGGCCCCACATTCATCCCTGAAATCAAAACGGCCAAACTGAACCTTCATTTTGAGAACAAGAGCACCGCAGGGCGGAACAATATATGCCCGTTGAATGCCATATAGTGTTATATACTTTCTTACATTGAAATAAGATCTGCATCATTCTAAGAGTGGTTAGCTGACATGCTATAAAACAAGAGGCCCATGGGCCTTTAACGGTCACCTGATATATTTATACAGAGAGTTGATTTTGTTTTTGACATGAACAGAAATATTATTCAAAGTGACAAAAAACAATAAAACCACCTTATTGAATATCTAGCATACAGATTTCAGACTAAAAAGTATTTGAAACTAGCACCTCTGATTCTAAACAAGGAAAATGAAGAAATTTTAGCACACTGACTCCTTTGAGCCCCACCCTACAGCCCTCGGGGGTAGGGCTGGCTCAAAATTTTCAAAGTATCAAACTGTCGACTCAAGGTTATAATTCCAATCAAGTTATTAACATGTAATATTCAAAGTATCATTTGCCATTATAAACCATAATAAATTTTGCCCCCCCCCCTCTCCTTCCTCAGGGTATAAATGTGAGACCCTAGGGTCATAAACCTTAAGACCCTTCCATCTATGAAGAGTATTTGATTCTACCATATCTGGGTCTTGAGAAGAAGATTTTTGAAATTTCAGTAAATTCGACCCTTTTTGGCCCCACCCATCAGCCCCTGGGGGTCAGTCAGGGCTGATATGTGCTTATTATCAAACTGCTACCTAATACTGATAATGCTAACCCAAATTGAATTACTTCCAATGGAAATTAAACAAATGTTGGTCCAAAATGTGATTTCCCTATATAAACTATAGTAAAGTTTACCCCCTCCCCAGGGGGAAA
>NW_018408788.1:1531657-1580054 GCF_002113885.1 Mizuhopecten yessoensis | reverse complement strand
TTTTGTTGACCTTTGTCCATGGAAGGTCCCTGCAAAATTTCATTGAAATTGGTTCAGCGGTTTTGGAGAAGATTTTTGAAATTTTAGTCAATTTGACCCTTTTTGGCCCCGCCCCTCAGGCCCCTGGGGGCTTGGGACTAAACCGGACCCCATTTTTGTTGACCTTTGTCCATGGAAGGTCCCTGCAAAATTTCATTGAAATTGGTTCAGCGGTTTTGGAGAAGATTTTTGAAATTTTAGTCAATTTGACCCTTTTTGGCCCCGCCTTGCAGGCCACTTGGGCCTGGGGACCAAATCAGTCACCATTTATGTTGAGTTTCGGCCATGAAAGGTTTCTGCAAAATTTCATTGAAATTGGTTAAGGGTTTTTGGAGAAGAAGTCGAAAATGTAAATTGTTTACGGACGACGATGGACAAAAGGCGATCGCAATAGGTCACTTTGTCTCAGGTGACCTAAAAGTGTAGGAGAAAATCTCCGGACAAAAAATCAAATACTGAATTGAACAAAGGGCAATAACTTTTGGGACAATTGTTGAATCAAAATTCTTTTAAGGGAGACACAACTTCATATCATGATTATAATGTATACCAAGTTTCAAAGAGATCAGTCGAAAAATGTAGGAGGAGATTGCTGGACAAACAAAAATTTATGTTGTCCAGCGGAACTTGACGGACGTATAATAAGGAACAAATCACTCTTGTTTGCATCATGAAGTGCTTAGGCTAGTTTGCATCATGAAGTGCTTAGGCTAAAAACGTAACAAGAGGCCCAGAGGGCCTGTATTGCTCACCTGGAAATGTTAGCAAAATTGAAGTTGAAATAGCCAGATGTTGCTGTACATGCATATGGTTAGTCAGGGGTTATATTTATATGCAATTGGACAAAATCATGTCATTCTTACAGGAAAAGGAGAAATTTGAAGAATTTGCTATGTTTCCACTATTGGGCCCAGCCCCCTCTGCCCCCAGGTGGTTCAGAACCAACATTGATACAAAATTAGTTGCCCTTCAACCAAGGATGCTTTAGACCAAATATGGACATAATCTTGTCATTCCTACAGAAGAAGAAGGATTTTAAAGCTATTTTTCTATTTTCTCTATTTGGCCCCGTCCCTCTGCCCCAGGGGTTAAAACCCACAGTTTATACAAAATTGGTTCCCCTTCACCCAAGGGATCCTTGTCCCAAATTTGGATAAAATCCGGTTATTCCTACAAAAGAAGAAGGAGTTTGAAGAATTTGCTTTGTTTCTCCTATTGGGTCCCACCCCTCTACCCTGACCTAATGTTTATACAAAATTAAGTCCCTTCACCAAAGGATGCTTTAGACCAAATATAGACTAAATCCTGTCATTCTTACAGAAGAAGAAGAATTTTAAAGAATTTGCTATATTATCCCTATTGGGCCCCACCCCTTAGGCCCCAGGGGGGTCAGACCAGCCATTTATACAAAATTGATTTCCCTTTCCAATAGGATGCTACTGTTCAAATTTGGTCAAATACCTTAATCCCGATGGAAGAAAAAGGATATTAAAGCTATTCCTCTATATCCCTTATTGGGCCCGCCTCTCTGCCCCCATGGGGGTCAGGCCCACCGTTTATACAATATTGATTCCACTTCACCGAAGGATGCTTCATACTAAATTTGGACAAAATCCTTTCATTCCTACAAAAGAAGAAGGATTTTGAAGAATTTGCTATGTTTCTCCTATTGGGTCCCACCCCTCTACCCTGACCTAATGTTTATACAAAATTAAGTCCCTTCACCAAAGGATGCTTTAGACCAAATATAGATTTAATCCTGTCATTCTTACAGAAGAAGAAGAATTTTAAAGAATTTGCTAGATTACCCCTATTGGGCCCCACCCCTCAATCCCCAGGGGGTTCAGACCTTCCATTTATACAAAATTGATTTCCCTTTCCAATAGGATGCTACTGTTCAAATTTGGTCAAATACCTTAATCCCAATGGAAGAAAAAGGATATTAAAGCTATTCCTCTATATCCCTTATTGGGCCCACCTCTCTGCCCCCAGGGGGGTCAGGCCCACTGTTTGTACATTATTGGTTCCACTTCAATGAAGGATGCTTCATACTGTATTTGGACAAAATCCTGTCATTCCTACATCAGAAGAAGGATTTTGAAGAATTTGCAGAGGGCCCACACTCACTGTTTATACAAATTAAAATGGATCCCTTTTGCCCAACAAGCTTTAGGCCAAATTGGGATGAAATCCTTTAATCCCAATGGTAGATGAAGGATTTTTAAGGTTTTACCTCTATTTCCCCTATTGGGCCCCGCCCCTCTGCCCCCAGGGAATCACACCCACTGTTTATACAAAATTTAGTCCCCTTGGGCCTAAGGATGCTCCAGACTAAATTAGGATAAAAGCCTTTAATTCCTATGGTAGAAGAAGGATTTTAAAGGTTTTACCTCTATTCCCCTATTCGGCCCATGCCCTCTGCTCCCAGGTGGGCCACACCCACCGTTTATACAAAGTTAGTCCCCATGGCCAAAGGATGCTTCAGAATAAATCAAGATTTAATCCCTACGATAGAAGAAGGATTTCAAAGGTTACCTCTTTTTCCTCTATTTGGCCTGCTCTCTGCCTCCAGGGGGGCCACACCCACTGTTTATACAAAATTGAGTCCCCTTGGCCAAAGGATGCTCCAGACTAAATAAGGACTTAATCCCTACGATAGAAGAAGGATTTTAAAGGTTTTACCTCTATTTTCCCTATTTGGCCCCCCCCCCCTGCCCCCAGGGGTGCCACACCCACCTTTTATACTAAATTGATTCCCTAGGCCTAAGGATGCTCCAGACCAAATTTAGTCAAAATCTACTTGGCCGTTCATGACACGTAGCGTTTTTAAGGAAAAGTTGATGGACGGACGACATATGGACGACGGATGCTGCAGTATATGGCATAATTAAGCTCACCATGGTCTTTCAGAATGTATGTATTGTATGCACTTCCACTTATGTTACCACGCTATCCCCATATTCATAGTCCGGTTCAATTGTCCAGTTTGACCACTTGAATTGTTCGGGAAAGCCCTGCTAAAAATAGCGCCGATAACGTCACCTGACTAGGCAGTAAACACAAGTGTTGCGAGCGAGATGAAACGGTTTTCAAAGGGGCCCCCAGAGAGGGGCTGGTAGGCAACTGCAACTTCTTACCGCACTATGAAACCAAGTTATATGATTTTTAAGTCCGTATTCAAACTTATTGAACAGTAATCACTTGCCAATATTCAGAATTTAAATTTATTTAGCTTTAAACATAAATTTGTTGCCAATAAAATTAAACAAGGGATGAGGCACTAGTTTTTTACAATTTATCACAGCCTTCTCCTGTCATACATTTACAGTGAAATGTCAACAATGATAATAGGCATAAACATAAAGTAGATATATTTAAATATATATTGAATTTAGTACCAGAATGTGGCCGGTACAGATGGTACGTGGCTAAACACCGGACAAACCTTTCTGATTTTTCTTATATATTGCCGGGGCAGAGGAGGCCGGGTATTCATATTAGAACAAAAATAATCTTTTAATTCAGCAATATAATTAAATCATACCATTTTATTGAACCCGGTAATATTATAAATTATGTAAATCCACGGACTTCGATAACACGTATCTCGGTGACCCAGAAAATATGCTGTGGGCCATCACAACAGTTATCCCTTGGAGGGCCTCATGGAAAAATCAAACTAACCAGTCACTTATCCCTTCCTTTCGCATAAACCACTGAATAATTATAGAAACACAAAGTAAACTCTCTCCAATTGAATACATGCCCATTAACATATTAAACTAAGTTCATCTGTGTTCAAACTCAGACAAAGATACTAGCGAGCTTAATAGTTTTTGGTATTTATTCATAATATAAACAACGCTAGCATTTCTGTCAATTCCATTTCAGCTTTACCGGCTATCCGGAAAAATACATGTACCGTACTAACTGCTACGGCAGTTATGTTCTCCTTTGAATACTGCCCACCTACAATAATGATTCCGTAACGTACTCCGTGCGCTATCTTTTGACCATTTGGCAACCTTTCGTTTCGTAGCTGACACGGTACAACACTTTTCTTTCGCTTACTTCACACGGCCAGTCATTTTGTTTACAAAGAAATGGTGTGCTATGCGCATGCGCTAGTAGAGGGAAATCCCTGAACAAAACGTTGGTCAGACAGGTAGAAATACCGATGATTTTCTTAGATTTAATCATATTTATGAATCTATTTCAGCCAAATCCGATCGTTATTTTCCATAAGGAGCCTCACTTGATATGTTTATGTAGTATTTGAAAAAAAGACAAAAAATAAGGTTACTTCACCGTGATGCCCCTTTAACTGCATCAAAGATGATGTGTTTACCTTCCAGACTTATTGGAGGATAAATATGAAATTTATGAAACTAATATTTTAAAATATGAACTTTATTTATTTTACAACAATTATGAAACAAGTTATTTCATTATATATTAATCACTCTGGTTGGTCCAGATGTTAGTTTTATTGCGAGAGGAAACCGGAGTACCCCGAGAAAACCTAAGTGGTCGTGCAGGTGACCCCATACCTTTTCACGTCCGATCGGGGAATTGAACCCCGGCCGCCTTGGTGAAAGGCAATTGCACTATCAACTGCACCACCTTAACCAATATTTTACAGTGATTGGCTATTCAAATTTTAAATCAATGTATGCTTTTACTGAAGTATCTCACAGACCTATTCTGATTTTGAAGTTGTTGAAGGAATGCTCGTTGACGTATTGCAGTTGTGCTTGGATGGCGAAGGCATATTCAGCGAGGGCAACAACATGACTCATGTCCGAGAAGTTGGTCTGTGGGGTCAGTCCTGATGCAGCCATATAGGTAGACCCAATTGTTTTAATCTTCTCAATACATCCAAATTTCTCATCCCCAAGTACCTTGGTAACAAAGCAAGAATTCCTCAGTAATAAAAAGTTGACTTTTCAGTGTTAGAGATATTTCAAATTTCTCAGGTGAATAATTATCTTCAAAGAGGCTACAAATTTGGAAAAACGTAACATTAATTAAAACATTATTTTCTTATGATTTTATTCTTGATATGGTTTAATATTCTAATGTTCATTATAATTCTGGAGATAAAGATGCAAGACATTTAGAGTTGAGAAATTAAAATCTAAAATTTCCCAAGATCAGTTATTGAGTAGAGATTGGAAGTAGCTAATGGAGCTTTAAGTAACCCCTGCCCTGCCGGATCAATGACAAAGCTCCATTTTCAATGACGGCTAACTTTATATTTGACAATCATGTCCCCTTTTTGCACTTACAATGTTTCCGGAGCAAAAATTAGAGTTTCAAGGGCCATAACTCCAGGTAAAATAGTCAACTCACAAACTCCTTTCTTCATGCCCATTTACATCATGTACTTAAACTGTGTCTAGTTTCAATAAAGTCCAACAGGCTGTTAAGTTACAACGTTGAAAGGGCCACAACTCCAGGCAATTATGTTTAATATGCCAATTCCTTTCATCATGCACATTTTCATACATTGTACTATTACTGTGTAAAGTTACCAAAAAATTCCACCACATAGTTTAGGAGGAGTTGCGCTCACAAGGATCATAGACAGTCGGACAGATAGACAGATGGACAGAAAGGGTGATTCCAATATATACCCCCCCACCCTTCTCACAAACTTGCGGGGATATAAAAAGTGGAGTCATTTTCCTCCTTTTAAATCATCATCTTATTTAATTTTTAAATACCAACATTCAGCACTGTAATTAGTGTACCTCATCAAAGTCAGCAATGATTTCGTTGAGGAGACGGAGACATTCCACTCCCTCATTGTTTCCCTCCAGCTCCATGTAGAACTCGGAAAAGTTAGTGATGGAGGCAAACATGACCCCCGAGTTCTCCGAATCCAGGTAGTACAGGTCCTGTAACACACCAACAAACACAAGGAACGGTACAAACATACTGATGACTAGGAGACTTCTACAAACTCCTGGGTAAGGTAGAACACCATCTAACTATAATGGCTTATATCTTTTCTGTGGCAATGATCAACTAGTATTATATACAGAGAGACCTTGTCATAGTGCCACCATTTGTTAAGCTAACTTTTGGCATTATGAAGGGATTTAGCCATATATCTAAGGAAAGATATAAAGGAAATATAAGAAAACAGGACTTGACCCTTTCACCAATGTAAATCATAATGGACTAATCCAAATCAATGCATGGTAGAGTTTACTCAAGTAACATAGGGGTGAAAGGGTTAAAAGATGTTGGTGGTATGCAAGGGGGCATTATATTGAGGTTTTATTTTTACTTAATAAACTAAAACTATAAAGAAAATAACAGTGAAACAATGTTTAATTAGAATGATATTCTTGTTTATCAATTATGCTAAACTGTAAACATTTTCTGACTTCTTTATTGTTTAAAAAACCAGGACATTTTGACTCATACTTGCCAACCTTTTGAAATTTCCATGGGGGAGATTCTGCATGCTCAAAATTATAGCATAAATAAAGTGTGAATATACTCCCTAGAGACAAAATAACCCTTTAAAATGACATATTTTGAGTTGTTCTTTCAGAGGAAATTATCAGATCTTAGAATTTAGGAATAGTTTAGCAAATTCACTGGTTGAAAATGCTAAATTTAAGGGTCCAAAATCCTAAATAGGGAGGGTGGCAAGTATGTTGACTAGCTACACTTGGTCAAGGATCCCACATACTGACCTATCTCACATACTGACCTATCCCACAACTACTGAACCCACCAACTGACCATGCTGACTGATGACTAAAACCACTGGCCACAACCACTGACCACGCCCACTAACCTCATCCTTCTTGTAAGTGTTTTTCATGAAGTGTTCAGCTACATTAATTGGCAGGATGTTTGTGACAAGCCTCTTGTTATAGGCTCGCAGACTTTCCATCTCCTCCTTCTCATCCGTCGCCTACAATGGAGATAAGTATAGATTACATTCAAATATAATACCGTGTAATTATACCCAAATTCTTCCATCGCACAAGATGGCCTTTTTATACAGCTTAAAACACAGTGTACTTTCTAACCCAGAGACCTCATGGACTAGAGAATTTTGCCTGTTTACAAAGAGTTTCTGATGGTAGAGTATCTACTTTCTATGCCTTATCTTTGATAGAACCGAATTCTACAGTCAGTTTTGTCAAAAGTCTGGATTGACAAATTACGATTTAGACATTGTACTTTTTCTAAACATTTTCTTCAGGTTGGTATGTATGGATTGTATCATTACAGTATCTTGTAACAGAGGTTATTATTTTTTCAATGCTTCTGCTAGGATTCGAACCTCAGGGACCTCTGGTTTACTAGTCTTATGCTTTACCAAATGAGCTTATTTTCCCTAGACGAGTCTGTAGGAAGTGGCTAGTACTCTGTACCAGGGTAATTATCATATAGAAGTGTTGAAGTATGATGGTTTGATGACTAGTATAGAATGTACTCTGTCAGTTTTATCAGACAAACGACCAGTGAAGCGTATCTACACAAATGTGTATAAAAAGTATGAGTTGGCAATTCAAAGATCGACGTCAGTTCAGCTACACCATATAAGGGTATGTACATTGAGTTGTTATAAATATATGAAATGTCTTTTTGATCGACATTTTGAACATATATAACAGCTACTTAGTCAGCCAAATTTCACAAACAAATACTTCACTGGTTATGCTATATGAACCTGTATACAATACAGGAGTCAAGCCTTGGTTTGTTTGGTTTGTGTTTTACGTCCTATTAACAGCTATGGTCATTTAAGGACGTGCCAGGATTTGGTGGTGGTGGAAAACCGGATTTCCTGGAGAAAAAACAATGACCTATATTTGGCCAGTACCTGGCGACTGCCCCACGTAGGTCTCAAACCCACAACCCAGTGGTGGACGGCTAGCTAGTGGTAGCAGAATGTCAAACGCCTTAACCACTTGGCCACTATGGCTCCTTGGACACATTATGCAATCCTGGAGATTCACTTACAATAATTTTCATTCAGAGTTTTTCTGAATACAAACAACCTTACTACAATACTGAGTGCACCTTTTTATTAATTTCATGGAAATTAAAATAATCTGTACACTATAATTAACTTGTTAATGAAGTTTGGGGACTTCTGTTTTTGCTCAGTTTCTAAATTGTTTCTTCCATTTTCTTCTGCCAGTGAGGTTTCCAGCAATGTGCCAATTTTCTAAAAAGGGCAGAATTTAAGGAAACTTTACATGATTAATGGTAATGGAAGGCAGGGTGTAAATGGCTTTTTGTATTTTAATTGGTCATCCAACATGCAGCCATGGCCTCCAATGGGTTGACATTTAGATCTTGACCGATTTTGATCGGTATGTGTGTGTATAATGACACAGCAAACACTAAACTGCAGCTTTGTTTTTCTGATTAAACAAAAGGGCCGCCATAAACTGGCCTCTGATTGAGTGAAAATTAGATTTTCATTGATTTTGCCCAAATTCGGTATGTATAGGTGTACGCATGTGCTGCGAAAACTACTGCAACTTTCATTAGCATCATTTGTGTCTATGGGTGTAGTTTTGGGGACTTTTGTAATGGCCCCCATGTCAATCAGCACTTGTTAAAATCTGTCTTTTTCTTGCCCATGCTTACCTGTACTTTCCAGAGGAAGTCCAGTCTGGAGGTGGACTCAACCTGTTGTGTCTGTACAAAAAGTATCCCCACTAGCACCACGAGTACAGCTACAGTTTCCCACTTGAGAGGGATAAATGAAACTGGGTCACGGAGCTCTTTACTGAAACACAGATAACACCTGATTGTCAGGCTATGCATAAACATACATTTGAGATTTGTAATCTGAAATAAATTTTACGGTTTGCCTAAACCTGACTGACCTGGAGAAAAGGCCCTTTAATTGATATTTTGAATTTTATTTTCATAAATTTCATTTTTGTTTCAATTAAAAATTCTTCTCTTTTGAATCCTCTTTTCTTGAAAATTACTTAATATATCTCCCTTGTTAGAGAGGCAATCTCATTATAACGCCAAAATTTTGCTTGACAAATCATGGCAATATAACAAAGTTTTAACTCTAAAAACACTCAACCAAGGACCATACTGTCTGTCAAATAGACATATTTTAAGTTATTTTCCTCCAATCAGTGTCTGCAATAATAATATTTTTTGTTTCAGGTTTGGTTGGTTTGTGTTTTATGACCTATTAACAGCTATGGTCATTTAAGGGCATGCCAGGTTTTGTTGGTGTAGGAAAGCCGGAGTTCCAGGGGAGAAAAACCACCGACCTATGGCCAGTATCTGGTTACTGCCACACATAGGTCTCGAACCTGCGACCCAGTGGTGGAGGGCTAGTGGTGGCAGTCTGTCAGACGCCTTAACCACTTGGCCACTGCACCACCCTTTCGTTTCAGACTCTTTTCCAAGAATTGATATACATTCTATGGGTCTAGTTAAATTTGTGATATTTCGAAAAATTCAAAGGTAGGAAAAATTTACTTACCCACTCTCTGCAACCAACAGTAAGTCCCGATTGTCGTATAAATTGACGAAGAATACCTCCACAATAATACAGTATCCAAACAACATGATAAGCAGAACAACTAACTTGAACACACTGCTGGCTTGTACATACACCGCACAGCCAATCATAGCCAGCATAACACAGAAGGTAAAGTGTTCAGGGAAATGTGTCGTCGCGTCTGATTGGTGGCAAATATTGGTTTCAGTAACCCGGGTGATATTTGCCAAGTGCACCAAGCTTATCGTGAAGTTGGATTGGGATATCCCATAATATGATGAAAGACATTCAATGTAACTAGTGGTTCCAAGGAAAAACTGAAATATACAAAACAGAACTATTAAACAGCTATGCAAAGTTTAATCAATTATAGAAAGATGAACACTTAGAGAAGATCCTTTATTTAGCTTGCCTGTCAGTAATCTTCTTCATATAAACCATAATGCAATGAATACCATTTAAAAAAAATCATTGAGATATACCCTCCATATGTCTAAATAGCATCCTCTTATTGGTAAATTTAAACAAGAGGCCCAGAGGGCCTGTATTGCTCACCTGGATACTTAAGCAATCATGGCAAAATATTCTTCAAATGAGATCAAGGGAATATATAGATTTTTCATGCCCAGCAATGTATGGTAATGCGGTGGGGATCTCAACTATTTGCAAGCTTTGACTCAGAAACTAGGTTCTTAGGGTTGTGGCCAGACCCCAGGATCAATTCTAATATCGTGACTGCATTCGTCTCTATATATGCCCAAAAATTGTATATATAGTTTTGGGGTGTGGATCTTAACCATTTTGAAGTTATGACCCAGGGGTTAAGTCTCCAAGGGTGGGGCAGTCCTTAAGGCCATCCTGGAAGCATATGTGCAATCATCTCTCTATACTCAGCAGTTGTATATACGGTTATAGGGTGGGCCTCTCAACTGTTTCCAAGCTTTGACTAAGAAACTAGGTCCCTAGGGGTTCGGTCAGAAACCAGGGTCTATTCTGATATCATGACTGCATTCATCTCTTTATGCCCAGCATTTGTATATATAATTTTGGGGTGAGGATCTCAACAGTTTTAAAGTTATGGCCCAGGGACTATGTCTCCAAGGGTGGGGCCAGACCCTAAGGCCATCCTGGAAGCAAATGTGCATTCTTCTCTTTATACTCAGCAATTGTATACCATGGTTATATGGTAGGGATCACAACCATTTCCAAGTAATACACTTTTTTTGGCCCCTCCCCTTAGCCCGGGGGATCAGCCCCACCAATTGTACAATTTTGAATCCCTACCTCCCATGAATGCTTCCGACCAAATACGATCAATATCCATGGCATAGTTCTACAGGAGTCGTTTATAGCAATATAGCCAAATTGCCCCCTTTTGGCCCCGCCTCAGCCCCACTATTTGTACAATTTTGAATCCCCACCACCTAGGAATGCTTCCAATTAAATTTAGTTGAATTCCAATCAGTGGTTAAGAAGAAGAAGTCGTTTAAAGAAATTGTTGACGTACGGACGACGGACGCAACGGTATGGCATAAGCTCACCTTGGTCCTTTAAACCAGGTGAGCTAATAATTGCAAAAAATCCTACAAACATATTTCATGTAGTTCAAGAAATTAAATACATGTGAAAAATAAAGTGAGTTTCAATTACCAGTGATTCTTATCACAATTAACATTACAATATAATCATTTCCACGGTAAATAATAACAAGATCAACATACCATGGCGAAAATGGATGCCACAAAGAGAACAGAGACAGCCAGCATGGCCACTAGCTGGTTGAGCCATTTATTGACCGCAATCTTAGTGGCGGCTGACCGCAGTCCTTTGGGCGTGTACTGAAAAGTTTCAATAAAACAGTGAAATAAATAATAACGAAAGTCGTTGCCTTTGAAATACACTTTATAGCTGGGAAACATCGGCCCAAATTATAGTACAATCATAGACTTGGAAATGTGTTGTAGATCCCTCGAATCTATAGCCTATTTAAACACACTAGTAATAATAGATGTGGAATCATACTTTTTATTGCTGTTGATAACATTGTATGTAGCAATTCATAAAATTACTGTTTTAGAAACAATACTAACTACAGCATTTCAATCACATTGGTCTATTTTTTTTTTCAAATTATTTTAAGTATCGTCTGTCCTTTTCCCTCCACCTTTTATAAAATATATATAAATTCCAGTATTGATGCGTCAGAAAATATATCAAAGATTTTCCCACTGTATTAATGCTATTGTTATCAATATGTCGCCAAACTGATTTACAAATCAGAAACCTCTTACCTGGGATGACTCGGAGAGGACTAACAGGAACAAAACAATGACAATGATGAAACACGATGGGAAAAATATTGCTAGAATTGTTGATCTGCAACAAAAAGAATTTAGACCTTAACATTTAAGTTTTTACATGCTTTGCGAATGAAATGCAAAGTACTTTTTATTTAAAACTTGACAAGAAACACAGAACTAAACATCAACTGATTCCAATATGAACCGTCACAATGGACAAGGAACTATTGTATGCAAGGAATTTTTTGCCAAGTAAAATGTTTGCCCTTCGACAATAAATCTATTTTAGCCCAACTCATGTAAATAAATTTGCCCTACATCTTTAAATGCTATGTATACTATGTTGTTAACTTATGTTGGCTGTTATGATAAATTTGGCCTCCTTCTGGAAGGCAAAAAAGGGGGGGAAAACAGCAGTGAAAAATGTCTCTATATACAGTGCGGAATGCTGTGCTGGGTGCCTTTGGCATGGTATTTCAGTGAGATAGCACTATAAAGCTGGCATCAATTCTGCACTATCACAAAGAGGCAAGTACACCAACTTACCCTGCCTCCAGTATACACACTCAAGCACGCATTCACAACACACATCACATGGAGGCACTTCCTTAAATAACTCAGCTGTTAATAGGACATTAAACACTATAAAACCAAACACTGTATACAGTAAGTAAAACTAAATGTATAATACAATTACATAGCCACACCATTGGCAAGGACAATGTCTGTTAAACATAACTTACTGAGGTAAGATGACAAGCTGAATGACAGCAATACACATCAGCATCAGGAGTGTACAGCCAAGGTGAGAGGTGAACATGGTGTCCCGCACCTTAGAATACTGCAGATACAAAACTCAGAGTCAGTACAATGTTTGAGGACAAAACTCACAATCAGTACAATGTTTGAATACAAAACTCAGTCAGTACAATGTTTGAGCACAAAACTCTCAGTCAGTACAATGTTTGAATACAAAACTCACAATCAGTACAATGTTTGAGCACAAAACTCACAGTCAGTACGATGTTTGACTACAAAATTCAGTCAGTACAATGTTCGAGTACAAAACTCTCAGTCAGTACAATGTTTGAGGACAAAATTCACAGTCAGTACAATGTTTGAGTACAAAATTCAGTCAGTACGATGTTTGAGTACAAAATTCAGTCAGTACGATGTTTGAGTACAAAATTCACAGTCAGTACAATATTTGAGTACAAAATTCAGTCAGTACAATGTTTGAGTACAAATGTTACAGTAAGTGTAAAATTTACTGTCAATTGTACAATTAGTCAGCTTGGAATATAAAGTTTACTGTGAGTACAAAATTTAATTTGAGAACAAAGTTTGCTATAATAAAATTTATTGTAATCAAATGATTACTTTGTGTACAAACTTTACTAGGAATACAGAGCTAACAATGAGTAAAGAATTTATTGTTATTTTTTTAAACTTAAAATTCAAAATTTAGAGTGAGCACACATTTCTTTTCCTGCATAAAGTTTACCATGAGTACAAAAGTTAACTGTTAAAACAAATGAAACTAGAAATGATGAGCAACAACACCACTGAATCCAGAACAAAATGTAATGTTTGATTTACATCCTACGTGCTGACAATTGTTTCGGCCAAAGAGAGGCCGTCTTCAGACCACAGTTACATGATGTTTGCAACTATTGGTACAATGACAGTAAAAGTTAAAACAAATGTACATAGTTTTACAATGAGTCAAAAGTTTATAATAAGTAAACTGTTTACTGTGAATACAAATTTCATTTTGAGTGCAGAGATTGCTGTGAATATTCAATCTTTTGTGAGCAAAAAGTTATTTGAGAACAAAGTTTATTTTTAACAACCATTTATTTGAGTACACTTTAATTTGAGTACAATGTTAACTGAGTGAGTTTATAACTTGTCGTGAGCAAAACATTTACTGTGAGTACAAAGATTTTTTTGAGTACAATGTTTACTGTGAGTAACAAAGTTAATGGTGAGATAAAATTTATTATGAGCAAAAAGTTAACATAATAACAAACATTTAATGTAAATACAAAGATAATTTTGAATACAAAGTTTACTTTGAGTACAAGGTTTACTGTAAGAATAAAGTTTTATTTGAATACAAATTTATTTTGAGCACAAATTGAGCTACAAAATTATACTGTGAATATAAAGTTTACTTTGAGAGCAAAGTTAACGGTTAAAGCAAAGTTTTATAATTTCTTGACATACATTTGATGATCATGACACACAACAGCAATTTATGTTACTTTAGTATTGGTTTCAGATTTATTTGGAAGTGCAGTGAACAGAGATTTGCAAATGTGAAATATGATATAATATTGAACAAGAGGCCCAAGGGCCTTAGCGGTCACCTGAGTTATATCATAGGTACTGGTAGCTTTATTTTATTGTTTAGATGTGATGTGGAAATCAGCATGTAAACTAAGTGAAATACAATACTTGTCATGTCATCAATGGATAAGAATTTGAAAATATTGGTAAATGTTCCCTTTGGGGCCCCGCCCTAGCCCCTGGGGATGGGGCAGGAATCCTAATTTTACAAAGTAAAACTCTCATTTACCCAAGATGATTCTGACTAAGTTTGAGCAATTTTCTGCTGAAAATGGATAAAATATATACCGAAAAGTGTTATTTCCCTATATAAACTATATTAAACGTTAACCCCTCCCCAAGGGAGAACGGATAGCTCGGGGTCCTGATATTTTCAATTTAAATAAAGCCCCTGATGATCTTTCTTTCCACGTAAAGAAAATCACTGTAGTACCTCTGAGTCTGGAGAAGAAGATTTTTGAAATATTGATTAATTTTCCCTTTGGGGCCCCGCCCTGGCCCCAGGGGTCGGGGTAGGAATCTCAATTTTACAATTTGAAACCATCTACCTCCAAGGATAATTCTCACCAAGTAAAAATAATTTCCTACAGAAAGTTGTCAAAATATACCCAAAAGTGTTATTTCCCTATATAAACTATAGTAAACTTTACCCCCTCCCCAAGGGAGAACGGATAGCTCGGGGGTCCTGAAATTTACAATTTAAGTAAAGCCCCTGATGATCTTTCTTTCCACGTAGAGAAAATCACTGTAGTACCTCTGAGTCTGGAGAAGAAGATTTTTGAAATATTGATTAATTTTCCCTTTGGGGCCCCGCCCTGGCCCCAGGGGTCGGGGTAGGAATCTCAATTTTACAATTTGAAACCATCTACCTCCAAGGATAATTCTCACCAAGTAAAAATAATTTCCTACAGAAAGTTGTCAAAATATACCCAAAAGTGTTATTTCCCTATATAAACTATAGTAAACTTTACCCCCTCCCCAAGGGAGAACGGATAGCTCGGGGGTCCTGAAATTTACAATTTAAGTAAAGCCCCTGATGATCTTTCTTTCCACGTAGAGAAAATCACTGTAGTACCTCTGAGTCTGGAGAAGAAGATTTTTGAAATATTGATTAATTTTCCCTTTGGGGCCCCGCCCTGGCCCCAGGGGTCGGGGTAGGAATCTCAATTTTACAATTTGAAACCATCTACCTCCAAGGATAATTCTCACCAAGTAAAAATAATTTCCTACAGAAAGTTGTCAAAATATACCCAAAAGTGTTATTTCCCTATATAAACTATAGTAAACTTTACCCCCTCCCCAAGGAAGAACGGATAGCTTGGGGGTCCTGAAATTTACAATTTAAGTAACGCCCCTGATGATCTTTCTCTCCACGTAGAGAAAATAATTGTAGTACCTCTGAGTCTGGAGAAGAAGATTTTTGAAATATTGGATAATTTTCCCTTTGGGGCCCCGCCCTGGCCCCAGGGGTGGGGGTAGGAATCCCAATTTTACAATTTTGAAGCCTCATCTACCAAGGATGATTCTGACCAAGTTTGAAAAAAATCCATCCCCTGGTTCTTGAGAAGAAGTTGAAAATGTAAAAGTTTACGCACGACGCACGACGACGGACGATGACGGACGACGACGGACGAAAAGCGATTGGAATAGGTCACTTGAGCAAAGCTCAGGTGACCTAAAAATACATTATCCTTACATCAATATTCCTTAAAAAATCAAAAAAATCCAATTTATCCAATTATTTTTTGTTCCAAGAATAAAATACACATGAATAGAGACTTGAACATTTAATACAGATCTAAGTGTTCTATTTTTAATCTAAGTGTTCTATTTTTAATCTAAGTGTTCTATATTTAATCTAAGTGTTCTATTTTTAATATTTTTAATTCATCATTGTATTCACTACATGACTATCCTAGAAAAGATATACCATGTAGTTACATACTCTTTATTAAACTGTGACAAATATCAGATGATTCATTACGTAAGTTTTATAACTAGTAACAGAACAGCCGTGGTTTAATCAGCAGATGTGTAGGTAGTGACTGAAACGAAGACGTGTCAAAGTGCAGTGTAGAACATGTGCATCGTATACTGTGGACGGGTGTTGATGTCAACGTTACCTATCCGTCTTGTTACACTCACCAATTAAATCTGTCAAATGTCAAATATATAATAATACATTATTAAGAATAAAACACAATTTAAAACAAGCCATTCTGATTGATATGTCTCGCCTATGCCCAGCTTTGACCATCAATGCACATATCGGTGAAATAAATTCAATGTACACGACATTTGAAATGAAACTAACTTTTACTCATTGACCCCTGATATTTCATAATGAACTAGTAGCTATTCCAACCTTTGAATTCGAGGAGTTCACATGTGTCTTCAGGGGTGAATGAGTTAAACGCAAAAACTTAATGTTGATGGAGATGCTGACAAAGTCAATGGACCATAAAAGGTAGGCCACATCCAGCATTTGATGCATGGGCTGATGAGATGTACTATCTACGATTTATCTATGGTCCAAGTTTGGTTGGTCTAGCACTTATACTTTCACTGAAACTAACTTAAACACAAAAGCTAAATGTTGACGCCGTTGCCGTCACCTGAAACTTAACACCTTAGTCTCGCTTCTGCTACTTTGTGGCGGCAAGACAAAAATGGTAATAAGGTTCTCTGAAAATGAACTGAAATTAATATCTTATTCTGTGTTGGATACCTGCAACTTGAATTCCAATTAAATCTTAACTGGTTTCCTATTGTTGTGATAAAGAAACAATGCTTTTCACAATGTCCACACAAAAGGTTGTGATATTTATATTAAATCTTTACCTGGGCCTATATTCCTGAAACCATTCTCGTACTCAAACTCAGATTCGGTGTTCAAGCCCTATTTCTTAGTTTCAGTTATAAACTAAAAAGATTAAACACTTTCTAAAAAAGGTAGGAAAGACTTCAAATCTGAATACAGTTTTCAATGATAACACCTGACTTTCTGGCCGTGTCAAATAATCTAAACAAGTTGCAAGTAATTTGGTTCGAGAACAGAATCCATGTTTGAGCATGAGAACAGTTTCATGAATATGGGCCCGGCCCAGACCATCATGAGGTGTAGTTTTAGCAAAACAGAGAGTAATAAATGAAAAAATAAATCTTTATCATGATTTCCTTTTTACCAAAACATCTTGACTTGCCACTGAAATTGAATCTTCTGGTCTTGCTGATGAAGTAGCTAGCTTATCCATTTTCCTATCTGTTTTGACATTTCTTAATTAAGCTAAGATTTAACTGCAATGAATCAATTTAAAATGTCTTTATTCTCTAAAAAGGTCTGCATCCCATTAGTGACTTTTTATAAACAATTATAGAGAAAATAACAAGGTTAACAGGAAACAACCTTTCATTGTCTTTATAAAGTATGCAAGAGATTGGAATATCTAAATTAGCTTTTCTCAGTTTTCCAGATTTTCATGAAACAATTAAACTCTTTTCAGATTTATTAAGTGAGAATGACAACTTTATAAATTACTTTTCTTGTTATTCAACTAATCATTAAAATACCTCTGTCGACAGCTTCTAGCACTATAGTGTTGACAAGGTGTGGGAATGGTTGTCATAGTGACAGCTTCTAGCACTATAGTGTGGGCAAGGCATGGGAATGGTTGTCATAGCGACAGCTTGCAGCACTATAGTGTGGGCAAGGCGTGGGAATGGTTGTCATAGTGACAGCTTCTAGCACTATAGTGTGGGCAAGGCATGGGAATGGTTGTCATAGCGACAGCTTGCAGCACTATAGTGTGGGCAAGGCGTGGGAATGGTTGTCATAGTGACAGCTTGCAGCACTATAGTGTGGACAGGGCATGGGAATGGTTGTCATAGCAACAGTTTGCAGCACTAAACTGTGGACAAGGCATGGGAATGGTTGTCATAGTGACAGCTTGCAGCACTATACTGTGGACAAGGCATGGGAATGGTTGTCATAGCGACAGCTTGCAGCACCATACTGTGGACAAGGCATGGGAATGGTTGCCATAGCGACAGCTTGCAGCACTATAGTGTGGGCAAGGCGTGGGAATGGTTGTCATTAGTGACAATCTACCTTTTCCTCCAGGTCTTTCTTGCGAAATGTAAGGAAGAATGCTGTGACATGGTCTGAGCGAAGCTTGTCTATACTTCTGGCATCAATAGCACGACCTAAGTACTCGTTAACCTCATCTTCTGGGTTCTTGGACTCAAAGTGATCTCCGAACCCTAGTCTGTAAGGAAAATATGAACCAGGTTTAAACCTTAAAGATATAATCATGATACCTTACATATGCATCCACTTACAATAGAGTTCCACTTCATAACAGACAAATCAAGTATACGTCAGGACTTGTTTACATTAAATAACGAAATGACAAAGATACCCCTGAATTAACACTCAGGCAAGTCTGGATTATCAGATAGTGCTAATCATATTTTTTTTTACTCTATCACAACTCAATGATATCATATTTAATAAATAGAAAATCAAATACCATCAGGACACGTGGGTCCTTGAAGAGGTGTAACTGTACCTAAAATTTAGGGACACTTTGGTATTTTGGCTGATATCATTAATCGGTCGATATCAGCAGAATATTATAAATGGTTCAAACATTTGAGAGTCAGAAGAGGTTCTGATTAAATATCCTCCCCAAACTAGCTTTACTTTTGAAATAATAGACTTCTGAAAATCATATCCAAATATGTATACTGAGTCTGTTGTACACAAGAGTTAATTAAGGAAGTTTAGTTTTTCGTAATTATTTTTAACTTTAAACTGTCTGTTTTACCATAATAAGCAGTCAATAAAGCCAATGTACACTTAAGTTGACATAAAAGTGAAAATTGCATGCACAAAAATACTACTTTGTATTGCATAAAAATTCCTTGGGCCATTTTCCAACAAGTGTCCTGTTTTAGGTATTTTCTGCTGTTCTGGGTCCAATGACAGTAGAATCCTGAGCAGTACCTACTAGGGACTAACAAATCTAATGACACTGTGTGTGTTGCTTACTTTTGATGAATATTGGCATTAGGATCATCATCAAAACCCATTCTCTTGGCTGCAGCACTTTTCCCTCCTCCCTGAGGTGGTCTTCCCCTAGCAGATTTCTTCGGGGAAATTTTCGGCTTTTCCTGTTTTGAATACATTAGGTCAGATCAATTAGTTGTCATCATGAACAATAACTTATGGACCCGCCCTTCAGGGTTAGATCCATATAACTTACATGTACTGATTGTCTATGACAATGGACCCTGCCTGCAAAATATTTTAATAAATCATTTCATTGGTTATGTAGAAGATGTCAAAACAGTAACTGTTAACTGTTTACCGATGCACGATGCAGTCGACGCACCACAAATGATGGAAAAATGGAGATAGCAATAGGTCACCTAACTTCGTCTTGGGTGACCTAATAATCGATAATGTTAAAGCAATGACAGAAAAACCTTCTTGAAATTGAAAGTCGAACAGAAAAATCTCATTCAGATCAACAGTTCAGCAGAAAAATCTTTAATCGTCAAACGAAACATTATCATTTAAATTAATGATTATCTAACAGAATTTTTTTAATCAAAATCGACAGCCAGACAAATGTCATTCAAATTAACTGTCAAACAAAAGCAACTCTTATTCAAATTAACAGTGAAATGTTCAGATTGACAGTAAATTGTGTTTCACCTTTATCCGCTGTTGTTCCCCGCGGATAAGGTAAGTGGTGATTTTGTTGTCACGGAGATAAGTATTCCTCTCCCCACCATTGCCAGGCTCCACATCGTAACACTCATTCAGGAACCCCAATGTTTCCTCCGTTATGTGCACCAAACTATCAAACAAAACATTTAACTAGTTTTTATTTATTTGTATTATAAGGCCTTATCGTATTTAAGGAGAATGTTACTCAAGAATATTTTTGGCTTCATGTTGGTGTTTTTTCCTCTGAGAACACCAGCTTTCATCCACCACTAAAACGGACGGACACGTTGGCCTTAAATGACCTTAGCTGTTAATAGGATGAAAAACACAAACAAGAGGCCCCATGGGCCTGCATCGCTTACCTGGTATAACTATCACACTTGTAGCCTTAAAAGGGATCTAAAGTAAAGCTATAGGCAAAATATCAGTGCTTATGACCATAAATCATTCAAAAGAACCTATTAAAAGATGTTAAAACATTTGACCCCTGTGACCTTGAAAATCAAACAAGATCGTTACAATGAACAAACTTTACAGCCCTTCATCTTAGGATGCAACTTTTCAAATATCACTACCCTTGACCTTTTCTTTATTGAGATTAGTTCATTTAAAGGTTTATACATATTTGACCAAATGTGACCATGAAAGTGGGTCAAGGCCACTCAAATGAACAAGCTTAGTAGCCCTTTATCCACGCATGCTACTGGCCAAATATCAATATCCTGGGCCTCATGGTTATTCAGAAGAAGTCGTATTAAGATTTTAAACAAATTTGAACCCTGTGACCTTGAATATAAGTCAAGGTAATTTATTTTAACAAAATTGGTAGCCCTTCATCCAAAAATGTTACGGGTCAAATATAATCCTCCTGCGCCTGTTGGTTATTCCGAAGAATTTGTTACAAGGTTTCAAACATATTTGACCCATGTGACCTTGAAAATGGGCAAAGGTCATTCATTTGAACAAACTTGGTAGCCCTTCATCCCAGCATATGCTTATGGCCAAATATCATCACCCTGGGCCTCTTGGTTATTCAGAAGAAGACAGACGACGGACACCGCACCATGACATAAGCTCACTTGGCCCTTCAGGCCAGGTGATCTAACAAACCCCTTTTTGACAGGGGATCCTTGACTATCTGTTCAAGCCAATGTCTTTATAAAGAGACTCTTTCTATGTCTGGCTTTAATTTTAGGTAATTGAGATACTTTATGTCAGGAGAAACAGAACCATGCACAAAAATAAGTGAATGCATGGACCAATGAAAATCAAGATATACCAATCTGAAGGACGCTGTCTTACCCAGGAACACCGCCTGCCTCCATTGTGTTGGCCAGGGTGACATCGTTGGACCAGACATCAAACTGCCACTTTCTGAGTCCCAGGACCCCACAGTGGACACGCCCACTGTGGATTCCGACCCTCATGTTAACATCTGCCCCAGTCACATCTCTAACTAATCTGGAAATTAAAATCAGACATACAGAAATTATTTCAAGGTGGTATTTATCACTTGTATTGACAATTTTATATATACAAAAATAGTTTCTCATCAAAAAAACTAAAAGTACAAAATAACCTGAATTGTGCAGAACCAAGAAACAAGATCTTGGCAAAAAATTGTGTCAGTCCAGAACCCACACTTGAGCATGAAAATGTCTCATGAATGCAGGTGCTGTACTCAAACCTTACAACTTACTTCAATCACAAGACAAGGTCAACATGATTACCGTGGGGTGGAACGATATACGCCCTTCAAATGCCATATAGTGTTATATACTGATCTGCATCATTCTAAGAGTGGTTAGCTGACATGCTATAAAAAATGCAGGAGAAAATCTCCGGACAAAAAATCAAATACTGAAATGAACAAAGGGCAATTACTTTTGCAAAAATCGTCGAATCAAAATTCTTTTAAGGGAGACACAACTTCATATCATGATTATTAAGCCTAATAAGTTCAAAGAGATCCGTTAAAAAAATGTAAGAGGAGATACCATAATATTCCCGTAAAATTTGACGGGCGTACAAAAAGTCAAGTCTAGACATTATCAAGACAACAGGAAATTGAGTTAAAGCACAGAAGAGTTTAAGCATGAGACCAGTTTAATGATATTGGCCCTTGATTTCATCTCATCAAACTTTAGGGGTCACGCTATAGCCCTCCACCACTGGATCCCGGGTCGAGACCTACATGTGGCAGTTGCCAGGTACTGGCCGAAGGTCGGTGGTTTCTCTCCGGGAACTCCAGCTTTCCTCCCCCACCAAAACCTAGCTGGCTTGTCCTTAAATGACCATAGCTGTTAATAGGACGGAAAACACAAACAAACAAACCAAACTTACGAGATGGCCTGTATCATGTCGAGCCCCATCTCCACACAGCAGTGAGCGTGGTCAGGACGGGGATCGGGCAGTCCACTGACGCAGTAGTAACAATCACCCAGGATCTTGATTCGTAGACAGTGATTGTCCGCAGCCAGGCGGTCAAATCGTGCAAACAGTTCATTGAGTAACTGGACAAGTTCCTGCGCCGTACACTGGGACGATAGCTGGGTAAACCCACACATGTCCGCAAACAGGATACTGTCAAGTACAAAGATATTGTATAAACTTAGAAGGTAGCTTGAAACACACACACACATACTGTATACTGGCCGGAAAGTTTGGCTGCAGTTTCATTTTCACCTTTTTCTTATTATATAGTCATAGTAATTAAATGCAAAAGACAAATATAATTTTCGGTGAAAATTATTATAGGATTTTATTGTCAAAGGGTGACAGTTTGACTTGTCAATTCCTGGTATACAGTATTATAAAATGTACTGTCTAAACGTGACAGTGACCTCCTGGACCACAAAATTTCGCCAGTTTTGACAAAAATACAGACATTAGTCCATTTCAGAGTTAAAGAGTACACAGAATTTTATATAATTAACTCATTCACCCCTGAAGTTTCATAATGAACTATTCCAACCTTTGAATTGGAAGAGTTCAAATGTGTTTTCAGGGGTGAATGAGTTAAAAAGAACAGATATTGATGTAAATTTTAAAACTAGCAGCTGCTTGCACCTTTCACAGGGCTAATTAATATTTATTTATTTCCATCAATTCAATTTGTGACATATTACTTTGATATCAATATGTACATTTGACATATGTGTTTGATGCTGGGCTGATATTATTTTACATTAAAACACCTGCAGGTATCAGACACTTTACAAATAGGAGACTTGAAAAACACATAAGAAAGAATTAACTTTATTTTACTGTGATTGTACAGCTTCGGATTGAAATGTATATCTGTATTGGAAAAATTATACAATAATATACATTATATACAATAATGATATTTTTTTCCTTGAACTTCAAATTCCTCACAGGAAATCAGCATTGCATAATTTAAGCCAGAACTTAACTTGAGCTTTAGAGATAGTCATGAAACTGCAGGGGCCAGATTCAGTATCGAAAAATTACACTAAAATTAGATTACTGAGAAAAGATGACTCAGTTTATCGTATATTCGTTTTATAAGCCATCCCTCCCCAAAACATTGATCATTGATCATCAATAAATATATAGAATCTTAATTAAGTTTCCCTTTCTTTAGAATTATGATTGAAAAAAGTCTAAACTTTTCTTTCATTTTGGCAAGCATTTGGTGAGGTAAACAAAACTGTCAAAGTTTTAATCGTAAATGATGTATATGAAATATAAGATGTTTTCGACTTTTTTTTCATCACTTGATCGAGAAGACATAATCTGGAGGGCTTTTCATATCATGATAAGTCATATGATATGGGTTCATTAAATGCATAATATGACAGGAATGTATATCTAATAAGATGATATAAGCTAGAGTAATTAGGGAGTTTGCACAGAATGAAATATCCAGGTGAATCTTCAAATACATGACAAATATCAAAGTAGATTAAAACATTTATAATGTAATGAAATACGATTGTGAGATGTTCGGTCGATGTAATTTACTCGTAACACGGCCTAAATGAATTGCACACAGTGCTGGGTTTTTCGGTCACGAACCCGTCATTACATACCGGTAAACAGGAAGCTACGAACACACAACATCCATCCACTCAATCACCAACGTTTATTGCCATCGTAATTTAATTGACGAACTCTCTGGCGAGTATTGATTATGGATGACAATGTACACTCTTCGCTAATCGATACCCATCCTTCATCGTTCATCCTATCGATCACACTTTCCAACCGAACCCTTTCACCCCTAGGTAACTTAAGTAGACTCTACCATAGCTTTATCTGGATGAGTCCATTGTGGTCCACAGTGGTGAAAGGGTTAAAGGATAGTGTACGGAGAATTTGTATGGAAATCCTTTAAGGACCTATATCCCATCGCAGGCAATCATTAGATAATTCCACCCAGGTTTTTGTCGTCCTTACTAAGTAACCTCCCCTTAATTTCCCCTTGAATCTTGAATCTTTGGTTGGGATAGGGAACTTTACCTGCCAATCAGGTTAAGCTCAATTTGGTTAGAGTAACCTTTTTGTGATTGTGGCTCGAGATCGAGGACCAGGGTCAGAGCCCCTTCCTTGCCCCGTTGCATTTTACTTACTCTCAGAACACTGCTGTTGGTATCTTGTTTGCATATTTCATCTGATTAATTTTTCATTTAAGTTCTGCAAGGTTTGAAACTCTTTCCAAAGGCATCAAAATGGAAATGTGAAATGTGCGGATAGAATAATGAAGTCACAATAAACACTTGTGGAGAGAATAAACATGTATTTCATTATAAACACTTAAGTATATTCTCCTATAACAGAGGATTCCTTTGGTGTCCATGTAAAAATTGGGAGACGTCTTTTTGGTTAAAACAAAAGCTTAACCTTCTTCTTCCCCTTGTCGATTTTTATGTCATTTTAATTATTTCACATAAAAGACTTATGATAGAAAATTTCATAAAAAACATTTATTTCACATAGACTCCAAGATCCATAACAATACATTGTTGTCCAAGAAAAAATTGGAAGTCATCTTATTTTGTTCAAAACCAGAGGCTAAACTTCTTCTTTTCCCCTTAGTGATTTTTTTTGCATTTGATTTCACATAAAACGACACATTCTTAAGAAAGAAATTTTATGAAAAACAATTGTTTCACCTGCACTCTGATATTTCAGTTACAGCCCAATGGCAGGAGTCAAACGTAAGTTCCTTGATGTAATCCACACAACAGGTATTAAACCATAGCAAACATTTTTGACGACATCAAACACTGTTAACGATGAAGCCCACCAGGGCTAATATTTTACTGAAATGATGTCAGAATATTATTACGAATTTATTTGAGTGAATGATGATTATGAAATTGAGGTCGATTAAATAGACTGATATTACCCCTTACAGGACTTCACATTAGAACTATAAATTAAAATCAATCTGCATAACATTTCACTAGAAGGAATTAGTCATTAAAAATTCATTTAAAATTGATCTCAATGGAGCATTCAACGGCAACAGGGATTTTCTAAAAATGGTCCACTTCATGAATTGATAAAATTCCTCATTGCAGATTTCAAAGGGAACAAGCTGTAATTGACAACTTCTCTGATGAGCACCAGATCATATAAAATCTGAGTAATGTCATTCTGAAAGGTAAATAATTGGATATAGTTGCCTAGCAACCAGTACATACATACATCTGTCATGGCGTGATGTTTGATCGCAATTTCTTATCCTTCTCCGAGTATAGCCAGTACATTCCTTTGATATACTTTTGTCATGAATATACTCAAATCATTTAACCTACAGAAATATATACCTGTATACCTATATTGATATATGCCTCAATACCTGTGTAATTACCTGAACAATGTGTCTATCTTTTTACCTGTATGACTGTATTATCAATAGTGTTAAGCTGTATGTCTATATGCCATTAGTGTAGCCTGTATGACAGTTACATGTAAGAATGTATTGTACCTATGGTATAAATGGTTACCTGTTAGTGTATGATTATATGTGTATACTGTTTATTGACGTCTGACGTATGACAGTTACAGGTAAGAATGTATTGTACCTATTGTATAAATGGTAACCTGTTAGTGTATGAGTATATGTGTATACTGTTTATTGAAGTCTGACGTATGACAGTTACATGTAGGAATGTATTGTACCTATTGTATAAATGGTTACCTGTTAGTGTATGATTATATGTGTATACTGTTTATTGACGTCTGACGTATGACAGTTACAGGTAAGAATGTATTGTACCTATTGTATAAATGGTTACCTGCTAGTGTATGACTATATGTGTATACTGTGTATTGACGTCTGACGTATGACAGTTACCTGTAGGAATGTATTGTACCTATTGTATGAATGGTTACCTGTTAGTGTATGATTATATGTGTATACTGTTTATTGACATCTGACGTATGACAGTTACAGGTAAGAATGTATTGTACCTATTGTATAAATGGTAACCTGTTAGTGTATGAGTATATGTGTATACTGTTTATTGAAGTCTGACGTATGACAGTTACATGTAGGAATGTATTGTACCTATTGTATAAATGGTTACCTGTTAGTGTATGATTATATGTGTATACTATTTATTGACGTCTGACGTATGACAGTTACATGTAAGAATGTATTGTACCCATTCTATAAATGGTTACCTGTTAGTGTATGATTATATGTTTATACTGTTTATTGACGTCTGACAGTTACATGTAAGAATGTATTGTACCTATTGTATAAATGGTTACCTGTTAGTGTATGATTATATGTGTATACTGTTTATTGACGTCTCACGTATGACAGTTACAGGTAAGAATGTATTGTACCTATTGTGTAAATGGTTACCTGTTAGTGTATGATTATATGTTTATACTGTTTATTGACGTCTGACAGTTACGTGTAAGAATGTATTGTACCTATTGTATAAATGGTTACCTGTTTGTGTATGACTATATGTGTATACTGTTTATTGACGTATGACAGTTACAGGTAAGAATGTATTGTACCTATTGTATGAATGGTTACCTGTTAGTGTATGATTATATTTGTATACTGTTTATTGACGTCTGATGTATGACAGTTACATGTAAGAATGTATTGTACCTATTCTATAAATGGTTACCTGTTAGTGTATGATTATATTTGTATACTGTTTATTGACGTCTGACGTATGACAGTAACGACTCCATTCATATTTATTATGTTTCATCATAAAATAGGACATATTATACTCAATATATCAATACCATTTACCTGTTTATAATTTTTTGTATATGACTATAACTCTGTATACTATCATTATTATGTACCAGTATGACATATAATATGTCAATACTTGTTTATAATGTTACCATTTACAAGTGTATGCTATCTGTATGAACTATGAAATATATTCCTGTAAACTTTTACCTGTCATAGTTACCTGTGTACTTATCATAGTAACATGCATACCTGTCAAACTTACCTGTATACCTGTCATAGTTACTTGTATACTTGTCATAGTTACCTGTATACCTGTCATAGTTACCTGTATACCTGTCAATAGATACATGTATTCCTGTCAGTTACCTGTATACCTGTCATAGTTACCTGTATACCTGCCAAAAGATACCTGTATACCTGTCATAGTTACCTGTATACTTGTCATAGTTACCTGTATACCTGTCATAGTTACCTGTATACTTGTCATAGTTAACTGTATACCTGTCATAGTTACCTGTTTACCTTTCATAGTTACATGTATACCTGTCATAGTTGCCTGTGTATACTTGTCGTAGTTACCTGTATACCTGTCATAGTTACATGTATACTTGTCATCGTTCCCTGTATACCTGTCATAGTTACCTGTTTACCTTTCATAGTTACATGTATACCTGTCATAGTTACCTGTATACCTGTCTATAGATACATGTATTCCTGTCATAGTGACCTGTATACCTGTCATAGTTACCTGTATCCCTGTCATAGTTACCTGTATACTTGTCATAGTTACCTGTATACCTGTCATAGTTACCTGTATACCTGTCTATAGATACATGTATTCCTGTCATAGTTACCTGTATACCTGTCATAGTTACCTGTATACCTGTCATAGTTACCTGTATACTTGTCAAACTTACCTGTATACCTGTCATAGTTACCTGTATACTTGTCAAACTTACCTGTATAGCTGTCATAGTTACCTGTATACCTGCCAAAAGATACCTGTATAGCTGTCATAATTACCTGTATACCTGTCTTAGTTACCTGTATAGCTGTCATAGTTACCTGTATAGATGTCATAGTTACCTGTATAGCTGTCATGGTTACCTTTTTGGACTGTAACCTTATATACTGTTACTTTTATACCTGTATTGTTACCTTGTATGATTGTATACCTGTTTAAACCATTACCTTTGTGTTACTGTATAGCCATTGTCTATTACCTTATAACTGTATCACTGTATACTGTTACCTGGCTAAAACTATTTCATATGCACCATATAGGAAAATATTACAAAATATACAAGAATATAATCTTATATAATCTATTAACAGTTTAGAAAATATGGATAATATCAATCTGGATCAAGTAGGTGAAAACAAGAAGGATTTGGAAAAAATAAGACAAGTTAAAATGAGGGGTAGCATTATAAGGTCAAATGCAAAATGGGTGGAAGAGGGAGAGAAGCCAACAATTTATTATTTTAATCTTGAAAATGGACATTTTACCTCAAAATTTTTCCAGATGATAGAAAAAGAAAATGGTGATGTTATAAGAAAACAAGAAGATATTTTAAATGAAGTTAAATTATTTTATGAACAACTGTATGCAAGTGCAATAGCATAATCGGAGATGTGGATTTAGATCAATTTCTATCTAATTGTAATGTTCCAAAATAAAACAATGTAGAATCTTTATCTTTAGAAGGAAGTGTAACTTTTACTGAAGCATCAAATACTTAAAACATATGAAAAGTAATAAAAGCCCCGGGTCGGACGGATTTACACTATATATTCCGGTTGATAGTGTTACCTGTATAACACACACCTGTATATAGTGTTACCTGTATAACACATACCTATTTATAGTGTTACCTATATAACACATACCTATTTATAGTGTTACCTATATAACACATACATGTACCTGGATATAGTGTTACCTGTATAACACATTCCTGTATATAGTGTTACCTATATAACACATACCTATTTATAGTGTTACCTATATAACACATACATGTACCTGGATATAGTGTTACCTGTATAACACATACCTGTATCTAGTGCTACCTGTATAACACATACCTGTATAAAGTGTTACCTGTATAACACATACCTATTTATAGTGTTACCTATATAACACATACATGTACCTGGATATAGTGTTACCTGTATAACACATACCTGTATAAAGTGTTACCTGTATAACACATACCTGTATCTAGTGCTACCTGTATAACACATACCTGTATAAAGTGTTACCTGTATAACACATACCTATTTATAGTGTTACCTATATAACACATACCTATTTATAGTGTTACCTATACAACACATACATGTACCTGTATATAGTGTTACCTGTATAACATATTCCTGTATATAGTGTTACCTGTATACCACATACCTGTATATAGTGTTACCTATATAACACATACATGTACCTGGATATAGTGTTACCTGTATAACACATAGCTGTATATAGTGTTACCTGTATCACATATACTTATATATAGTGTTACCTGTATAACATATTCCTATATATAGTGTTACCTGTATAACACATTCCTGTATATAGTGTTACCTGTATACCACATACCTGTATATAGTGTTACCTATATAACACATACCTATTTATAGTGTTACCTATGTAACACATACATGTACCTGTATATAGTGTTACCTGTATCACATATACTTATATATAGTGTTACCTGTATAACACATACCTATTTATAGTGTTACCTATATAACACATACATGTACCTGGATATAGTGTTACCTGTATAACACATTCCTGTATATAGTGTTACCTGTATACCACATACCTGTATATAGTGTTACCTATATAACACATACATGTACCTGGATATAGTGTTACCTGTATAACACATTCCTGTATATAGTGTTACCTATATAACACATACATGTACCTGGATATAGTGTTACCTGTATAACACATTCCTGTATATAGTGTTACCTATATAACATATCCCTGTATATAGTGTTACCTGTATAACATATACCTATTTATAGTGTTACCTGTATAACATATACCTATATATAGTGTTACCTGTATAACACCTATCTGTATAATATTAGTTATATAACTGTATCACTGTATATACTTGAACTTGTATAACTGTATACCTGAGCCTTTATCCATAATTTTATATCCTAACATTTAAACAGCAGTACACCACATGGTCAACATGGTAACTCCGTTCTCACTAATTGATATATCAACTAACACCTTGTTATCAGGGATTCAATATCATATAAACTGGTCCGGAACAATACCGCAGCTATCTTGGAAAAAATGGATACCGTTTGCACGAAGATATTCCTTCCCAGATCTCATCAATTTATTGATCATTAGACAAGAATCACTTTACTTTCATCCATGTAGAAAATGAAATCAGATGTCAGAAAACTAAAACCCTGATATGTCACTTAATTAATCCGACATAAATTAACATTAATGTATTATATAAAGGATCTTACATGAGTGTCCATGTATTGTCATATTGAATTAATTAAATCAGTTCAATAATTTGATATGACATGAACCTTTTAGAAATGTAGTTCAATTCAGGATTTGTTTTAATAATGAACAGGTTTAAATGCAATAAAAATAATGATGACAAAAAATAGATATTTAAATTAGTTTAAAATAGCAGTAAATGTATCTGAGTGATGTAGAGTCAATAAAAGTGGTACCTTAAGTGGCGTAAGAATATGTTCCCATGATTTTTTACCAATCGCAGCACTTTTAGATTTTATTACACTATGTGTAATACCATATACACATATATATGACATGGTCGTATGACACAGTAACATAGGTCATTTATGTGATAAATATAGATTGGTGATAGAACTAATAAATGCCTATAGCTCTATTACATTACTGGTTGATTTGAGGTTACTTGGCGACCATTAGCCAAATGGTAAACAACAATCGATACGCAGATTAATCCCGAGGCATGTTCAGCCTCATTTAGCTTCAGTGACACACATTACGCCAATTTTTTTTTCAAATGAAACGCTAAAGGAAAAATTTGTACATTTTATCTGTGAATAATCATTTGGGTCCAAAAGACATACCTTGGAAACGTTTTTGTTTGCAGTTTTAGTAATTTTGTAAACACACAAAAAATGTATCTGAATCTGTTTAAGCTGAGGAATCTGAAAAGACTTATAAGGATGTACATTAGGGTCTAAAAATACCTTATTAATTAACAGACCTCTCTACTAAAATTTCTGAGATCAAGATAAGGTTCTGCAGAAGACATTTGGTAGAGATCACTTAAGCTGTTCAGTGTGGTCTGCTGCTATCATTACCTCGAATTCAATAACAACAGCGATAGTATTTAATGTGGAGGGGAGTTAAATCATTACCTCTAATGGTAAAAAGGCCCTTAGCTACGTGTTCGTATTACCTGTCACGATTTATAAATATAATCATCACTCTTCTAAATGAAGGAAATGACATCCTATATGTCCGTTTACAGTGGCTTAAGTAAGCACCAATTAGCGTCTAATGATGGCGATAGACCCATTTACTTCCTAGAAGAAGTCTGTTGCCAACTACGTAATACATGTCACAAATTAGGTAGTTTTGTAACACTTTTATTTTTCACAGTCAAGATAGAAACCTGTATCACCTGGCTTTTTCATTGCCTAATCGTCCTTTGTAACGCTTAGAAGTCTCTAGGTTAAGGACATATGCCACTTTGTGTTTTTCATCTCCTTATACTACAAACGAGTTCCTTTAACTTCAATACCTACAGAATCCAGGAAATAGCAACTTGAACAATTCTTCCTTTCAGTATATAAAGATAATATCCAGTAGTAAGCCCATGCCTGATAATAATTAAGCCCATGCCTGATATTAAGCCCTGTACCCCTTACAGATACTATGTGTTGGTTCACCTGGGTTATTGCAGGATATAATTGTGACATACATACATTTTCTAAAATATTGAAATTCAAAATAGAAACGGCATGTTATTTCAAATTTTAATTTAGATTACAATAATATTCAAAACACAATACCCCTTTCTTCATTTGCAACATATAAATATAAACTTTACTTATTTTACAAGAATTATGGAACAAATTATTTCAACTTATATTAATCACTCTTGTTGGCCTGGATGTTATCCTGTGGAGGGTCTTAATCTGGGAGTAACCCGAGAAAACCTACGTGGTCGGGTAAGTGACCCTATAGACCTTTTCACATCAGATCAAGGAATCAAACTCCAGACGCCTTGGTGTAAGGTGAGTGCACTATCCAATGCACAACAGACCAATGCTTCATTTTCAATATTTGCTGACGACAACATTTCCCAATCTCTCGATATATCGCCAAATCTATTTATTATGCCTCAATTATCATGGTGCCAAAATTATATGGACATATTTTTTTTACTAATTACCTATTTAATATTGAGTAAATGTCTAATTGAGCCAATTATGCAGTATTTGAACAAACTAATTAAGGAGCCTGAACAGAAACAGATTTTTTGCAGAGCTTTGAGGGAATCCATCTTGGAACCTACAGCATTGATAACCCTGATGTAGAATGCACCATTAGCTGTGAATAAAATTTAGCCTAAGCACCTCTCAGCAACTCAAGAGCTCTGTAAATAGCTGCCAGATGGTGCGTCTACCCACCACTGGGATTGAAGGTTAAAACTCTCAGGTGGGCGCCCAATGATAACGCAAAATAAAAACGGCAGAATAGGTATTGACGCGTTCATGCAATAATTCAAATCTGTCAAAATCACATACTGTATTAGTGGCAGTTTAAGGCGCTCTTGATGCGTAAAAAATAAACCATGGTTTTAAAAAATACCCAGAATAGTTTCTTAAAAGGCCTTAGAGTCAGACATGCTTTTTATTCACAGAGCCTTTATAAACGTCATCGTTTAATAAAGCAAACCTAGTATTGCAAATGATCCAAAGGCCCTCAATTCTGAATAAAGTTTGGTATAAAAAATACACAAATTGCCACAACTCTGTATATTGTGGTACACAAGAGCTGATATAGATGTCAGTACATGGAATTCTGCAATCCCAAGAGGTACTTACGTACAAAAGTTGGTGAAGTATACCTGATCCTGTCGCTTTGTAAATCCTGTTACCATAGCAACCACAACATGCGGTCTCAGTAAAATCCAAAACCGATCAAACTTATTTTTTTATATTTCTTTCTTACAGATTGCAAACATATGAAAGATTGTCCTTGATTGAGATTTCCAATGTAGACCATACATAGCAATCATATATCTATATAGTGCATGTATTACTGTTAAAAAATCAAAACACTTCAAGGTTTGGTGAATAACATTGACAAGAAGTTTGAAAAACAAGGAATTCCAACATTTCATTTTAAACAATCAAATGTTGTAATTATACCTGGAAAATTTTGTGTTGCCAGTAGTTGGCATTTTGAAGTTGAATAATTTTCTAATAAGTTTATTAAAGGAACTGAAAAGGTGTTGTGAATATTCATTATTATTTTTTTCTCACCAAATAAGAATTATTAATGTATAGTTCAATATCAAGTTCAACCTTTGAACTTGTGACTTGCAGTAAACATTTTGGATACTAGGCAAGGAAGTCCTGGGTGAAATTAGACACTCGTGTTAATTAAGTTATGGTGACCTTGCATATTTTGACCTGAAAAGCAACCCCAAAGATAGTTTTGAGCAAAAAGGCAACTCCTGTATGAAATTTAAGTAAGATTGACCAGTAGGCAACTAAGAAAGAAATAATCTACTTAAAAAAAGGATGACCTTGACCTTTGACCTTTAGGCCTTGAAATAACCAGCAAGATCTATAATGCCAAGGAAGCCAGTTTTCATCCGATTAACATGCTGTAAGGCAATTTAGGATTATTTAAAGCAGAAAGTGATTTTCTATTTTTAGTAATATTGACCACTTGCAAAAATAATAAGGATAGGACTAAGAGTGATTTAAGAAGAAATCCTGTACAAATTTAAATGTCATGATAGTAAGAGAAACAAATATTTCTTTTGAAAAAAAAATCACCTGAAAAACAATCCCATTAAGCATGCAGATTAGGTAGCTTGAAGATTGTCCATTTGATTACCATTTACACTTATCAGATGGAAATGTAATACAGACAGTTGGATCGATATGGTATTGTATAATCCCTTCTGTCTGATCTTCTTAGACACACAGTGGTGGAAAGCATTAGGAATAACTCCATCTTACCGTAGCTTGATTTAAACACGCCCTTTGAATATTAAAACACATTTTTATACAAGTGACAGAATACACATGCAGGGATGGTTGCTTTTGAAGTTGCATGTGAAACACTTCCCCACAGGCCTATAAGAAAAAATAGCCTCAACAAAATCATTGCGTTGCATGTAACTGAAGGCCACTAAAGGCCACTAAAATAGTCCTTATCTTTTCTATTCTAATGCTTTGTTTCGATAAATGCGCCTACCTTAGTTACAGAACAGTCATTGACGCCATTAGCATTTTCTTGACTGTTAAATAGGGCCAACATGAACAAATTGTATTGATGGGCTGTTCTACCATAAACTAACCACTAATAATTTGAAATACAGTCAGGGGAAAAGGTGGTCATGAAAGGAATTTGGTCATACATAGATGTGTACATGTACATTATACACATATTTTAATGTTCTTTTGCATTTTGGGACATATAATACATGATCTCACCTAAGGAACACACATTTGAATCATATAAAGTATACTGGGAACTTTTTGTATCAATTCAATTTTCGCCTTTTCTGCCTGGATGGATTTTATCAGAGAAGGGTGAATAATTGACTCGGCTAATATTTCCCGATCATACAGAATATGTTATACCTTAGAAAAGGTGCAAGCATCCAAGAATGAGTCTCCCAAACAAAATGTTACCACTTCTGATTTCTAGTAAACAGTTACTTTATCATGCATTTTGATTTGTTCTGAATGTTGTTTAAAAATATAAAATCGGAGATTTACAATATTTTTCCGTGTTTGGATGATGAGGATTTTATCTACATGAGTAATTATGTGTAGTGAAAATGTGTTTTTAATATTAATCTTGGTAAATACAAGCCTATTTTGTATTGATTGAGTTTTAAATTAGCAACTACTTGGCCAAAAGACTTAAACATTGACAGGTTTGACAAGCCGATATGTAGATTGACGCTTTTTGGGTCACTAATTACCACAACCTATAGCTATTGTAACACAGATCTAGGACCTTACTTATACTTAAGTCAAGGAATCATTTTTTACAATATCTGACGAAATTATCAGAAAGGACTCGAGAATCAATTATCCCTACTACGTTTCAGCTAATCAACTTCATTATAAGTGTAGCTGTATATCTATGTCAGTAAAGAATAGTTAAGGTGAATATCATATAATGATATGACGTTGTCCAGGGTGTTCTATAGGGTGTTCTAGTTCATTAAGACCAGGTAAATCAATACCTATCTAGTCGATGAGTTAACTCATTCACCCCTGAAATTTCATAATGAACTATTCCAACCTTTGAAATGGAGGAGTTCAAATGTGTCTTCAGGGGTGAATGAGTTAACCCATTTCTTATGACGAGGTCAAGGTCATGCAAGGTCAATTAGTGATTTTAATTATATCACATAGCATTGTGATTAGGGTTAATTGTCAATCCGGAAGAGTTTAGTAACCAAATACTTGAAAATTCTTCCGACCAAAAACCAGTTAATGGGTCAGTTGGTTAATCAACCAATAAATAACAACAGATACGTTGTATATTAAGCAAGTATTCTATTCAAAACATATCATATATTAATGAGAACAAAGATTTACCCATGTATTTTAATTAGTTAACAATTAAAATTNGGGGGGGGGGGGGGGGGGGGGGGGGGGGGGGGGGGGGGTGGCCGCATCATTTGCCTCTTTTGACATGCAGTGGGATACGCAGGCCTTTTCTTTCCCAGACATGAACATGGTGACTGTTTTTATTACACAAACATCCAGCACTTTGATTGGTGCAGAAAAAGAAATGATTGTGTACTCATTGTGTGATATTATTGTGTGAAATCTTAAGAGTCTTTTGGCCATAGCATATTTGACTGTTTTTTTCTTTTTCAGCTCAAACATAATTCCATATTTCAACTTTTGAAAAAGGATGTTCATGTCAGATATAGGGAGGAAGTTTCTGCATCCTAACAATCAAGACCCATACCCTGAAATCTAAATAATAAGTCTGATTAAAAACTAAGCCCACCTTGAAAGTATTAAGCTTCCGATTCCCTGCCGTTAGACAGATCTCAAAAAGAATTCTGCCCTTAACAATAGGCCTTTAACGTCAAGATGAACAAAATGCTGTCAATTGATTTTTTGTATGCATTGTCAGCAATAATTTCAATTTTGTATTGTCTTTTTCTTGTGCTTATCAACATTAATCTCTATGCATGCTCCGCTGTCCGTCTGACCAATGTAATGATCACATTTATGGCCTTGAAATTAAGCTGTTTACATGAAATAAAATAAGACGGCCTTGGAAACAGACCAGCTTTGTAATAAAGTCTGGGATTGGCCTTACTTAAAGAAAGGAAAATTGTGTTAAGATCAAGGAAAGCCGAACTACTCGAACTACTCGGTAGTGAAGTGGATGTAAAACCACTCAAACAAACAAACAAAACATCTGGATTTCGTGATATAATTGTCCGCTTTAAATTGTAGTGGTAAGCAACATTTTCATTAAAAAAAAAAAAGAAGGAAGAAATGGAAATAAATTTGTCAAATTGGAATCATTGTTTAAGATAACCATTTATTACAAGAACAGGTCTGAGACTTCATCTGTTTGTGATTTTAGGCCTCGCCAACCAAAGGCAATACAAGTAAAGTAGCCAAAATGACCGAGGTCGATTTCCAGTATGAAGGATTTTCCAATTATCATCAGAAGTTCTGCCAACAGTACCACATATATCATATAGCTCTTTGAATGATCATTACAAAAATAATCCCAGAAATAACACTGACAGCCTGAAAATCCCTGTCTCAATTGCGCATAAAAGTCATACTTTCTAGTTGTAGTTCTACCATATAGTGACCACTTTCAACTAATTGAAGATTTTGTCACGAAGTTGGGTTTATGCAGCACAAATGACAGACTATATATATTACATAATAGTTAATAATTAATCACTTAGTTAAAGTTAAGAGAAGGAGAATTTAGTTCGAGGAGAGTCCGAGAGAGAGGTCCGAGCAAGCCAGTGATTGGGCAGCCCCCACAGACAAAGCTTGTTCGGAAAAGGGGGAAAAGAAGAGAAGTGGTAAATTAATATGTAAAGTCTGTTGAAGTAACTAATTACTCTGCATCTTCAATTTTATAGGTGTGTCTGGAAAGAGATGCTCTGAAAGAGTTGAAAGTGGGTGCATTAACGATGTCCCATGGTAATTTGTTCCAGTCTAGTATGGTACCAGGAAAAAAATGATTGTTGTCTAGTTAGTGTTTTCGAGTATTGCTGTTGGTATTGGACCTGCGGTGGGAATTTCTAGGAATTCTTCTGGCTCAGTGCATCCTGTCAGTCGAGGATATGGCCACCGTGCCCTGATGTATTTTATAGAACATCTTCAGGCATGCATCTTTCCTACGATCCGACAGGCTGCGCCAGCCAAGAGTACCAATCATATATGTTACACTAGAGGTATTCCGAAAGCGATTTGACACATAACGGACTCATCTCCTCTGGACCATTTCTATTTTGTTGATATTATTTTTGTGTACGGGTCCCAAACAGAGCAAGCATATTATTCTAAAGAGGGTCTTACCAAGGATTTGTAAGCCTGTTCTTTAAATGTTGTTGAGCTAATTTTTAGGTTTCTTCTGAGAAATCCTAGAGTAGAATTTGCCTTGTTGCAAATCTGATCTACATGAGAGTCCCATTTCAAATCTGATCTGAGGGTTACACCTAGGTATTTCACAGAATTAACATGTTTTAACATTTGACCATGAAGAGAATACTTAAAAATAGCAGGTGATTTTTTCTTAGAAATTGTGAGAGCATAACACTTATCTGGGTGGAAAGCCATTAACCATTTTTTCTCCCAAAGGGCTAGTTTGTCCAGGTCAGACTGTAGGGTCCTTGCATCTTTCTCCGACGTAATTGTCAGATATACGATGGTATCATCCGCAAACAGTCTGACCGTGGAGTTCAAGCCAATTGGCATATCATTGATATAAAATAGGAACAGACTCGGCCCCAGCACAGATCCCTGAGGGACGCCGGATAAAACTGGTACAAACTCAGATTTGACGCCTTCAACAAGTACTGATTGGGTTCTATTATTTAAGAAGTTTGAGATCCAGGAAGTAGTTTTATCATCTATACCATAATGACGGAGTTTGTTGGTAAGAAGAGAGTGGCTGACCTTATCAAATGCTTTGGAGAAATCCATAACTAACACATCCGATTGTTTTGAGTTGTCAAGAGTTTTGGTAATATCATCAACAAATTATAAAAGTTGTGTCTCACAGGATCTAAATTTTCGAAAACCATGTTGGCGAGGATACAAAATATTGTGATGATCTGAATGTGTCATGATGTGTGACACTATGACATGTTCCATTAACTTACAACAAATGCAAGTGAGTGAGATAGGTCTGTAATTTACAGGATCATATTTTTGGCCTTTTTTAAATATTGGAGCAATATGGGCGGTTTTCCAATCTTGCGGAACAGTGCCAGATTGTAGAGACGAGTTGAATATTATACTCAAGATAGGGGCAATTTCACTAGCCAATTGCTTCAAAACTCTTGGACTCAAGTTGTCTGGGCCTGGTGCTTTGGAACTATCAAGATTTTTTAATAGTTTTTGAATACCATTTGGGGTAATGAGGGGTTGTTCATGGTTGGATATATCTGATCTGGATTCATATAATTTTCTTTAGAAAAGATGTCAGGAGATATGTTTTTGGATGTAGAGAAAACTGATTTGAATTGCTTATTGAGTAGGTTTGCTTTTGAATAGGAATCTGAAATGAGTTTGCCATCCTCTTTTAGATGGGGGATACCAGTGAAGTCTGTTTTCTTGTGTTTTATGTAGGTCCAAATTTTTTTCATGCATGAGAAAGTTCCATTGACCGAAGTCTCATCTGGAGTAACTATGATTTCTATATATTTCCAATACTCCTGCCGAGTCTTTCTTTGGATGGAATGTTTCAGTTCTTTATATTTCTTTGTTAGATCTTTATCAGCAGACTTTCTTGATTTTTTAAATAATCTGTTGCGTTTACTAATCAAATGTTATACTGCTATAAATATTGTATAAGAGTACGTTATGGTGTTTAGAGGATGTTTACTTCACAATTTAAGGGGTGGGGAAGAATCTGTTTGAAAATCTTGTATGTGTGGGATGTAACAATAAAGGCAGAGTGTTAAAAAGTTCGTTATACTGCTATATTTACATTTCCAATGCAAGTTCCTCTATAAGCATTACCGTTAGATGTTGCATTCATAGGGCTATGAATGCAATTGGATCAGCATCATTTTGAAGTTTTTCCTCTAGCCTCAAATAACATGAGTCAACCGTTAAAAGCAATCATTTTAATGATGTAAGGCTGTTTAAGGAATCTTGTTTCCACTGGCAATATAAACACTTCAATATCAAAAATATAAGGGAATGTCTATTTTTTTTCAATTGAGATTGGTGCCAGAGGATTCCCCGCTCAATCTGAAACAGTCCTTAGGAAGTTAGCAGACGCACTGGAGCACGAGAAAAGGAAGAATAGGACTAAAAAGAAGAGAGCACCCACCATGATCAGAGGATTCCCTGCACAATCTTTGTGAAGAAAGCTAAGTGCCCTAGGGATCAAAAAAGGTGAGAAAATGTGAGCTGTTGGGAGACTTTGAACAGTCAGCAGAGAAAGCATCCAGCTGGCTGTGGGTCAAGAGGGAGGAGAAGAGCTGGCAGTTTACCACTGAGCAGTATAGTGCTTGATAAGCACTGCAGTCCCAGTGCCCAGAAAGGTTTCAGATGCAAATTGTAAATTTAAAAGGTGCAATCTACTGTGTATGTGTTTACATCTATCAACTGTGGACCAAGAACAGAACCTTGCTGCACATCTGTAGTTATATCAAAAGTGGACCAAAAACAGAACCTTGCTGAACACCTATAATTATATCAAAAGTGGACAAAGAACAGAACCTTGCTGCACACCTGTAACTATATCAAAAGTGGACAAAGAACAGAACCTTGCTGCACATCTGTAACTATATCAAAAGTGGACAAAGAACAGAACCTTGCTGCACACCTGTATCTATATCAAAAGTGGACAAAGAACAGAACCTTGCTGCACACCTGTATTTATATAAAAAGTGGACAAAGAACAGAACCTTGCTGCACACCTGTAACTATATCAAAAGTGGACACAGAACAGAACCTTGCTGCACACCTATAATTATATCAAAAGTGGATCAAGAGCAGAACCTCGCTGCACACCTGTAACTATATCAAAAGTGGACCAAAAACAGAACCTTGCTGCACACCTATAATTATATCAAAAGTGGATCAAGAGCAGAACCTTGCTGCACACCTGTAACTATATCAAAAGTGGACCAAAAACAGAACCTTGCTGAACACCTATAATTATATCAAAAGTGGACAAAGAACAGACCCTTGCTGCACACCTGTAGTTATATCAAAAAAAGACAAAGAACAGAACCTTGCTGCACACCTGTATTTATATAAAAAGTGGACAAAGAACAGAACCTTGCTGCACACCTATAATTATATCAAAAGTGGATCAAGAGCAGAACCTCGCTGCACACCTGTAACTATATCAAAAGTGGACCAAGAACAGAACCTTGCTTCACATCTGTAGTTATATCAAAAGTGGACCAAAAACAGATCCTTGCTGAACACCTATAATTATATCAAAAGTGGACAAAGAACAGACCCTTGCTGCACCCCTGTAGTTATATCAAAAAAAGACAAAGAACAGAACCTTGCTGCACACCTGTATTTATATAAAAAGTGGACAAAGAACAGAACCTTGCTGCACACCTGTAACTATATCAAAAGTGGACCAAGAACAGAACCTTGCTGCACATCTGTAGTTATATCAAAAGGGGACAAAGAACAGAACCTTGCTGCACATCTGTAGTTATATCAAAAGTGGAGCAAAAACAGAACCTTGCTGAACACCTATAATTATATCAAAAGTGGACAAAGAACAGACCCTTGCTGCACACCTGTAACTATATCAAAAGTGGACCAAAAACAGAACCTTGCTGCACACCTATTATTATATCAAAAGTGGACAAAGAACAGAACCTTGCTGCACACCTATAATTATCTCAAAAGTGGATAAAGAACAGAACCTTGCTGCACACACAACTACTTGGGTTAACACGTGGCGTGAAGCCCTACAGGACTGTTAGAACTACAGACTGATTTGACCGTAAAGGGATTATAAGAAAATATGTTTATACTAGAAGTGTGAACATTCAACACATCCCCTTCAAACCTACTCGAAGGAAAAAAAGAAGAGCAGAATACACTATTTTTATGATGCTTCATAATATTGAAATAATTCACGAGGTTATCGATCACGTCAACATGAAACTGAGCCGGGAAAAAACATGCACACTAGGCTTAGCGATTTGGTAAAAAAAAAAATCATGAGAAAACCGCTGAGATGTCGAAACATAAGTTGATCGGCGATTCTCTGGCATCGGAATTAGCTACACTTTCTTCGTTTGGTTTCTGTACGGTAGGAGACCTTCATGGGTTTGTTGACTCCAATCAATCAATCGTTGATTAATCGGCGTTATAAACACCAAGCTACCTTTGATGCTACTTTTCCTGTTTAATACCGTTTATTTTAGGATTTTTTCCCAAAAAAATATTTTCATTTTATTTTCATTTTTCTTTCTTTCTTCAAATCTGACCCCAAAAACGTACCTGCGCACTATATCCGAGTGCGCACTATACCCGCAAATTTACGGCTACCCAACTCCACTGAATTACAAAATAACAAATCAATACTGATTTATTTCATGTAGACCATGCAAGAAGCCTCTTTCGCAGCACAAACAAGTTGCATATTCTTCCCCTGGAGACTACTATACTGTTCAGACAACAATGACGAAGCAAACTCATCATCTTCTTTAAAAATCATAAAAACTATAGGATGTCTCACTCTCAGAATGATGATTCCGCGGGGCTTTTGATAAAACATTTAAAGGATGCTTGATCAATGGTTTGTCATTAGTGTTTTATAAAGCTTTCATTAGTTTGATCAACAGCAGATGATCTGACAACTAAACAGATATGTCCTTATAGGGTATAAATAAATCTGCCTACCTGTACAAAACAGGCGTATGAGAATCAAACAGTTTCTTTTCAGGTTCTTATTAATTTCTATATAAAAACAGCATTCCTGCCAACTTTTTGAAATTTTGATGGCCAAGATTCTGCATTCTTTAAATTAAAACATAAATAAAGTGTGTTTATACCCCCTAAAGACAAAATAAGCCTTTAAAATGACATATATTGAAATCACTAGCTCTTACAGAATGTAGGAACAGTTTATCAAATTCACTGGTTGAAAATATTAAATTTAAGGGTCCAAAGTTCGGAGTCTCCCTCCTAAAAAGGGGAGGTTGGCAATTAGTATGATATACAGTCGAACCTCGTTATCTCGAACTCTTTTAACTCGAATATCCCGTTTATCTCGAAGAATTTCTCCGGTCCCGGCCAAATCTGTTCTTTATCTTAGTAAATAAAACTCTGATAATTCGAACCCTGAAAGTCGAAAAACTCGGATACCTCGAAGTAAAATATTGGTTTCAATAGCGTTAATCCAACATAGTATCCAAATTACATTTTGTCACTTGTTAATTCTTTGATACAAATAAAACGCAAAAGTACGACATTTCGCCATTCCGTGTTTATGAACATCTTTCGTAAGTAGACTAGCATGAAATCAGTAAACAAGAATTTACGTTAAAGCTTAGGACTGTAAAGTTAACGGACTGTCAAAACCATGTTATTCATAATAAAAAATAAACTGCATCAATGTTGATCAACAGTAATCTGTACTTACTGCGAGTCCGTTTAATGATTTGTACAGGTAAACAGACGACAGTGCAAACCGGAAAATTGGTCACAAAGCGTGATCATGCATAAAAGAGTTCCACAGTTAAAATCACAACCTAGGACAGCTTTACGGATTCATGTTTTTACAGGAGCCAGTATGGCTTTGAAAGTCGATCGAGAGATTTAAGAACAAAACGATAATTGCTGTTGATTACATTGAGTTGAGGTGTCAGGGGTCATATTTGGCTTTAATGAATCAATGTGTCACATGTACGATATAATTTGTTTGTGTGTTTTCATTTACAGAATCAACTATGCGTACGCTCCACGTCAGTGATTTGTTTTAGACTTGCGCACTTTCATTTCCGCATTGTAAACTACGAGATCAGAGACAGCGGGATAGTTCGGTTTGGAATGTAACAATTCAGAAGTAAAACTTGACGGACTTACAAATACAAATGCAGACCTGGAAAGATTTGCCAAGATCTATACTAGCCAAAAACAACATTAATCACTACGCCCGTCCATATTTAATAACGAATTCACAAAATGGTCCAACCGTTTTGATAGCGTTTAAAAACGAAAGTACATTTTTCTGAAATAACTTACTCTATTTTTGTAAGCGTATTTATTGTAAAATTACATAGCTGTATTTGTTATATTGATTACGTATATCATTTATCGATTGATTAAAGCATTAACTATTAATAAAACCAACAACTGCTAGTGCTATGTCCCAACAGCAAATTTCATACCAAATCTATGAACCCGCATAACTCGAATACTCGGATAACTCGAAGTTTTCCCACGACTCCGTCGACTTCGAGATAACGAGGTTCGACTGTAGTTCTAAACTTTTCAATCTGAAATTCCACTATTCCAGCCCAGAACAGGTTTTATAAGGTATAGATTATGGTGAAGTTAAAATATATTTTTACAATTAAACTGGCATTTATGAAACTTTAGATTTTTTACAATTGTAATCCATATAAAACATTTTTCATGATTTGAAAAAAAAAAGAGAAAAAGGAAAAAAGAAAAACATATAATCAATTGGAATCAAACTCAATACCTACATTGTATCTACTGTCAATCCTCAACTTTCTGTAAATTGTAAATGAACAGTATCAAAATGAAAGTTGAATGAATTGGCATGGGAAGTAACTCTGTAAATTCATAACTGATCTGTAATGCACAGTTTCAAAATGAAAGATAAATGTATTGTCATGGGAAGTAACTCTGTAAATCCAAATTTTAAGTTGAACTAGAACTGTAAGGTAAAGGCTAACTAATACCCCCACTGCTATATAAACCAGAACTGTAAGCCGAAGACTAACTAATACCCCACTGCCATATAAACCAGAACTGTAAGCCAAAGGCTAACTAATACCCCCACTGCTATATAAACCAGAACTGTAAGTCAAAGGCTAACTAATACCCCCACTGATATATAAACCAGAACTGTAAGCCAAAGGCTAACTAATACCCCCACTGCTATATAAACCAGAACTGCAAGCCAAAGGCTAACTAATACCCCCACTGCTATATAAACCAGAACTGTAAGCTATAAGGCTAACTAATACCCCACTGCTATATAAACCAGAACTGTAAGCCAAAGGCTAACTATATCTAAGACAAAGCATTGCAAAGCAATCCATAGTCTCCCACAGTAATGATTTCTTTATTGACTGAGCTGTACACTTATTTAAGTATACTGGTCAGATGAACAAGTTTTGCTAAAATTGTCCTATTAGTTAAGGAAAAGATGCCAGGACAAATATTTTTAACAAAGGGTCATAACTCCTTAAAAAGGGTTGAAATGAAAAAACTACTAGCCTGATGCACAACATCAGGGGGTAATTACAATATCTGTAATCTTTCATTGAAATCGACCCAGTAGTTTATGAGGCAGACAAAGGTTTATTAAACAAAGGGTCATAACTTCTTTTAAAAGGGTAGGAGTGAAAAAGTACTACTTGGATGCACACTGTCCGGGGGCAGTTACCATATCTGTAAAAACTTTAAGCAATTGGCCCAGTAGATGAGAAAAAATTGTCAGGACATAGGGCCATAACTTCATAAAAAAAGGTTGGAAAAAAACTTGGATGCACAACATAAGGGGGTAGTTATCATATCTGAAAACTTTCGTTGAAATTGGCTGCATAGACTTGGAGGAGTTGTCAGTATTTTTCAACAAAGGGCCGTTACTCCCAAAAAAGGGACAGATTGGAAAAAAAACACCTGGATGCATAACTCCATGTGGTAGTTATCATATCTGGAAAGTTTCGTTGAAATCGGTCCATAACTTTAGGAGTTGTCTAAACAAAATGTTTCTACAGACAGACAGACAAGCTGATTTCAGTATATCCCCCCCCCCCCCAACTTTGTTGCGGGGGTATAATGATGAATATTAATCATTTCCATGAAGGGAAGTAACTCTGAGCCAGAAAGACAGTAGACTGCTTCTTCTTCTTTCAAAAGAAATATAGTCTCAGTCAAAAAGAAGTCTGAAGCACTGAGCTCTTTTATTTCTTGCAATTATATAACTTATGTCTACCTTCGAGTTCACTCTACAATCAAACCTCTTTCAAATCCAAATGCTTCAGTTGCCAGAGAAATAATCCAGACTGTAAATAAAGAAAAGCCAATTTACTATAATCTGGCACCCAAAAAGTATAATGTGAATGATTTTCTGCTCTCCATCCTTTGTCAAATGATTTGTTCTATTGCATAATGGACCATGTAAGATTATTCAGGTTATCACAGTTGATAAACCTGTTACTGACGGACAAGCTTTTGTACATTGTAATTTGCACACTGGAGTCGTCAATCAACCAGGATGACACATGACATGCAAAATGTGTGCATTAAATACATTTTCCCTGCATATTTGACTTTAGGACCCAGGATAATGAAAAATGACTTGCAATTTTTCATGTTGTATTTTCATGTAATAACTTACTGTTTTAATATCATGTAAAAGTTGAATAAACTTGGTCAATGGCCCTAAATTAAATAGGACACATCAACAAAAACGTGAAATGTCTGAACATCTGGTCAATATATATATATGGTACATACATACCGAAGTATTGATTGTTGTATGGTGAGTCTAAATTGTCACACAAACAAGAGTTGGCGTATACCGTATTTAACATAATAAGGGCATCCCAGTCCTTTTTCTGAAGAAACCCCAGCAGCCTGAAGATACTGGGTTGGGACCAGTTATATCTTCAGTGTTTCTAGGATATTTAGATGCTTCATCTATTTTTCAAAATATTTCTAAATATCCTAGAAACACTGAAGATATAACTTTCAAATTGCCAATCATGGTTTAACAAAAAAAATTCACATGACAATTCCTATTAATTATCTTTGTTCAAACATAATAAACGCCATATAAATGACCCCCAATTTTTGGTTGTTTCAGGCATTTGACAGAACCGCAGTGTCTTGATGTCTTTGACGATATTCCTGAAGTCCAGGAAATCAAGGATTTTATTTTTGTAATTTTGAATACATCAACAATACTATCATATAAATATCTATTTGTATAATTTTATTATAGTTTCCATGGTAACCAGCTGAAATTTGACCAGATCAATGTCTCTGTACAGTTCATGTTTAGAATTAAATCAGTTCTAAAGTACAAGTGCCTGGATTTCAAGCTTTCCTGATAAACAAACCTCTACAACCAACCAGAGGTCGATTGTAAAAAGTGTTTCCCTGTTATGTAAGCCTGCATGACTGTTACAATCACCCCACAAAGACGTCTTTTATCCCAGAACAGCTGTATCAATTAATGTTCGACACGCTCCCCGTTCATCCTAGCAACATGACATCAGCACTTAGCAACAAGTTATTGGCTTTATTTCTACATAAAAGCAGTTTTGAAAATAAACAAAAAAAGACACAGAAACCAGGGAAAATTAATTGAATAAAATGATGATTCCACATCAAATGAAATATCTGTATCACTGCAAGTTCTAGTGACAACATCAACATCGGGTTATATATAGCACTCAATACAAATCAATTTCGAAATGCTTCGAACTTTAGGTCTCATTAGGTCAATAACGTCACACAGAGTTCCACCAATTAAATTCTACAAAGGCCTTCTCAACTTTGAGTTGAATTTAAAGTTTCACTTTTACAAAACCTGAAATGGATTATAAAGGCTTTTGAACGTATTTCCCATTGAAGTGTAATTGGTTGTAAAGTCTACATTGAATATCTAATTATCTGAAATCTGTATCGTCAATATCTTCACTCAAACTTGTATACCTACATACAGTTGTGGTACAATATACCATTACATATTATTATATACCTAGTGAATCTTACTATAGTGATACAGCCAGTTTTATTACATACCTGGTGATCTTACTATAGTGATACAGTCAGTTTTCTTGTATACCTGGCAAATCTTACTACAGTGATACAGCCAGTTTTATTACATACCCGGTGAATCTTACTATAGTGATACAGACAGTTTTATTACATACCCCGTGAATCTTACTACAGTGATACAGCCAGTTTTATCACATACCTGGTGATCTTACTATAGTGATACAGTCAGTTTTATTACATACCCGGTGAATCTTACTAGTGATCCAGTCAGTTTTATTACATACCTGGTGAATCTTACTACAGTGATACAGTCAGTTTTATTACTTACCTGGTGAATCTTACGTTAGTGATACAGTCAGTTGTATTACATACCTGGTGGTGAATCTTACGTTAGTGATACAGTCAGTTTTATTACTTACCTGGTGAATCTTACGTTAGTGATACAGTCAGTTTTATCACTTACCTGGTGAATCTTACTACAGTGATACAGACAGTTTTATTACATACCTGGTGAATCTTAATTACTATAGAGATACAGCCAGTTTTGTCACATACCTGGTGAATCTTACTACAGTGATACAGACAGGTTTATTACATACCTGGTGAATCTTACTATAGTGATACAGTCAGTTTTATTACATACCTGGTGAATCTTAATTACTATAGAGATACAGCCAGTTTTATCACATACCTGGTGAATCTTACTACAGTGATACAGTCAGTTTTATTACTTACCTGGTGAATCTTAATAACTAGAGATACAGCCAGTTTTATCACATACCTGGTGAATCTTACTACAGTGATACAGTCAGTTTTATTAC
>NW_018408788.1:1518358-1530655 GCF_002113885.1 Mizuhopecten yessoensis | reverse complement strand
AGTGATACAGCCAGTTTTATTACATACCTGGTGAATCTTACTACAGTGATACAGTCAGTTTTATTACTTACCTGGTGAATCTTACGTTAGTGATACAGTCAGTTTTATTACTTACCTGGTGAATCTTACGTTAGTGATACAGACAGTTTTATTACATACCTGGTGAATCTTACTACAGTGATACAGTCAGTTTTATTACATACCTGGTGAATCTTACTACAGTGATACAGACAGTTTTATTACATACCTGGTGAATCTTAATTACTAGAGATACAGCCAGTTTTATCACATACCTGGTGAATCTTACTACAGTGATCCAGCCTGTTTTATTACATACCCGGTAAATCTTAATTACTATAGAGATACAGCCAGTTTTCTTACATACCTGGTGAATCTTACTACAGTGATACAGCCAGTTTTATCAGATTCCTGGTGGTGAATCTGGCTACAGTAATACAGTTAGTTTTATTAAATACCTGGTGTTGAATCTTACTACAGAGATCCAGCCTGTTTTATTACATACCCGGTGGTGAATCTTACTACAGTGATACAGTCAGTTTTATTAAATACCTGGTGGTGAATCTTACTACAGTAATACAGTCAGTTTTATTAAATACCTGATGGTGAATCTTACGTTAGTGATACAGTCAGTTTTATTACATACCTGGTGGGGAATCTTACGTTAGTGATACAGTCAGTTTTATTAAATACCTGGTTGTGAATCTTACGTTAGTGATACAGAAAGTTTTATTACATACCTGGCGGTGAATCTTACGTTAGTGATACAGACAGTTTTATTACATACCTGATGAATCTTACAACAGTGATATTAACCAATGAAAAGCTCCAAACATATTATCTACATGAGGTAACATGATAAGGTTCATCATCACCTTGTGTGTAATTACCCAATTCCTAAGGAGTATAAGAATTACATAAAACAATACAGTGGAATATGTTTTAAGCGACCACCCAAGGGAAATTAAAAAAAAAGTGACCATATTTTGTTCACACAACCGACTATAACCGAACGACACCTTATTCAGACAACTGTAAACAGACGACCGCCCCAAGCGCACGTACAGATCAGATGAATAACTAAACAATAGTCGAGTGATAACTAGGACAGTAAAGGAACAACTAAGAGTGCTTGAAAAGAATTGTCATTTCACTCAGAACAAACGATCGCTGGAGCCTTGAAGTTCTCAACTTACACGACTGTGTTTTCGGTAATTACCATGATTTAAGCTAACTTGTTACAAAATATATTGTTGTTGAAATGATAGCTGTTCCTGTGTTGGTCCAACAGATGTATGTAAACTGCTTACCTTACGTTCTCATGGCGCTGAATGTAGATTTTGTGGAACATAGTATCTTTGGGTTTTCCTGCAATATCTGCTTTCATCTCCATGGCAACATGGCGGGGCAATACCGAGAGCAGAAGCCGTTCCTATGGAGAATACCATATTTATTGCTTTAATGATGTAAGCAATATTTTGAAAATTCTTATATTTGTGCTATTAAAGCTACATCATGGGTTCTATAATCTAATATTAGACTGTCTACAATGAACCATCTTTCTTCATAGACCACCAGAAGAAATAAGAAACCAATATTCTTGAGAGACCATCAGTCAAAATAAGATGATCTTTCACAAGATCACCTGCCATAAAAAACCTGTTTTATTGAGAGACGAAGCTACTATAACCTTTGAAGAGACCATGCATCTCTCCTAAGGAACCACCTGGCCACCTAGTGTGAAAAACCAATTTTACCAGGTTACATCAGATTCTGAGACCATTGGTTACATCAGATTCTGAGAGACCAGAGGTTACATCAGATTCTGAGAGACCATTGGTTACATCAGATTCTGAGAGACCATTGATTACATCAGATTTTGACAGACCATTGGTTACATGGGATTCTGAGAGACCAGAGGTTACATCAGATTCTGAGACCATTGGTTACATAAGATTTTGAGAGACCATTGGTTACATGGGATTCTGAGAGACCAGAGGTTACATCAGATTCTGAGAGACCATTGGTTATATCAGATTATGAGAGACCACAGGTAACCTGGGATTCTGAGAGACCAGAGCTTCCATCAGATTCTGAGACCATTGGTTAGATCAGATTCTGAGAGACCAGAGGGTACATCAGACTATGATAGACCACAGGCTACATCAGATTCTGAGCGACCATTGGTTATATCAGATTATGAGAGACCACAGGTAACCTGGGATTCTGAGAGACCAGAGCTTCCATCAGATTCTGAGACCATTGGTTAGATCAGATTCTGAGAGACCAGAGGGTACATCAGACTATGATAGACCACAGGCTACATCAGATTCTGAGCGACCATTGGTTATATCAGATTATCAGAGACCACAGGTAACATGGGATTCTGAGAGACCAGAGCTTCCATCAGATTCTGAGACCATTGGTTACATCAGATGCTGAGAGACCATTGATTACATCAGATTTTGACAGACCATTGGTTACATGGGGTTCTGAGAGACCAGAGGTTACATGGGATTCTGAGAGTCCAGAGGTTACATCAGATTCTGAGACCATAGGTTACATAAGATTTTGAGAGACCATTGGTTACATGGAATTCTGAGAGACCAGAGGTTACCTCAGATTCTGAGACCATTGGTTAGATCAGATTCTGAGAGACCAGAGTTTACATCAGATTCTGAGAGACCAGAGGTGACATCAGACTATGATAGACCACAGGCTACATCAGATTCTGAGAGACCAGAGGTTACCTCAGATTCTGAGACCATTGGTTACATCAGATGCTGAGAGACCATTGATTACATCAGATTTTGACAGACCATTGGTTACATGGGGTTCTGAGAGACCAGAGGTTACATCAGACTATGAAAGACCACAGGTTACATCAGATTCCGAGAGACCAGAGGTTACATCAGATCCTGATAGACCACATGTTACATCAGATTCTGAGAGACCATTGATTACATCAGATTTTGACAGACCATTGGTTACACGGGATTCTGAGAGACCAGAGGTAACATCAGATTCTGAGAGACCAGAGTTTACATCAGATTCTGAGAGACAACAGGTTACATCAGATTCTGAGAGCATTGGTTACATCAGATTCTGAGCGACCAGAGGTTACATCAGACTATGAAAGACCACAGGTTACATCAGATTATGAGAGACCAGAGGTTACATCGGATTGTAAGAGACCACAGGTTACATGGGATTCTGAGAGACCACAGATTACATGGGATTCTGATAGACCACAGGTTACATCAGATTCTGATAGACCACAGGTTACATCAGATTATGAGAGACCACAGGTTACATCAGATTCTGATAGACCAGAGGTTACATCAGATTCTGAGAGACCAGAGGTTACATCAGATTCTAAGAGACCAGAGGTTACATCAGACTATGATAGACCACAGGTTACGTCAGATTCTGAGAGACCAGAGGTTACATCAGATTCTAAGAGACCAGAGGTTACATCAGACTATGATAGACCACAGGTTACGTCAGATTCTGAGAGACCAGAGGTTACATCAGATTCTGAGAAACCAGAGGTTACATCAGATTCTGAGAGACCACAGGTTACATCAGATTCTGATAGACCACAGATTACATCAGATTCTGAGAGACCACAGGTTACATCAGATTCTGATAGACCAGAGGTTACATCAGATTCTGAGAGACCAGAGGTTACATCAGACTATGATAGACCACAGGTTACATCAGATTCTGAGAGACCAGAGGTTACATCAGATTATGAGAGACCACAGGTTACATCAGATTATGAGAGACCAGAGGTTACATGGGATTCTGAGAGACCAGAGGTTGCATCAGATTCTGAGAGACCAGAAGTTACATCAGATTCTGAGAGACCAGAGGTTACATCAGATTCTGAGAGACCAGATCTAGCGGTTGCATCAGATTCTGAGACCACAGATTACTTGGGATTCTGAAAGACCACAGGTTACATGGGATTCTGAGAGACCAGAGGTTACATCAGATTCTGAGAGACCAGAGGAAACATCAGATTCTAAGAGACCAGAGGTTACTTTAGATTCTGAGAGACCAGAGGTTACATCAGATTCTGTACTAAATGAGGCTTCTGTGTACCTGTTCCTGGTTTTCCCGTTGCGTTGTCAGTCTGGCCTCGATACATTTGCGTGTTTCCAGGAAAGCCTGACGCTGGGCCACCTCTGTAGGATAATGTGTAAAGATCCCCGCTATGTTTGCACAAATGAATAAAAATGAGTTGGCAACAACCTGAAATAAAAACATTATAATTTTACATCTTTTATGCACAGTGTATGATATTAGAAATAGAATTGAGTTATATTGATAACAATTAAAGGAAAGAAATCATACTCATTTACATATTTATAAACCATAAACATTCTTAATATAGCACTCTCAAATTGATCAACACATTATCAAGATTTTAACATAGATATTGGAATATTTATGAATAAGTGCACTATAGAAAAGTATATAGGGCTTTTGATAAGTGCAATCATAAGTTAGCACTAGTTATAGCAGGAAGTATCACCACTAAAGAGTATCAACTACTAAAAAAGGTTCAGTTTACAGTAAAAGTTTAAGATACTCTGTGTCAAGAAAGTAGAGATTTGCCAAAATCGTTTCTAGAGGTTTTATTTTTGAATACTAAATTTAATTTGCGATTGAGAGCTCAGGTTGCTCTTTCAATACTGATGGCAATTTTAACTTACAGAATGAAGATTTAAATATGCAAATTAATCTCCACACAAATTAATGTAAAAATCAATCCCTTGTAAAAATAAAATTAAACAAGAGGCCCAGAGGGCCTGTTTCGCTCACCTGAATATGTTTAAAATAATTGGTATGAAGTAAAGATATAGCACTCAATGGTAGGTGCTGTAAGTACATATAAAATTTCAGAAAGATCCATCCAGCACTTGATATAGAGCGAGAACAAACTTCAAACAGAGACCCATCCCTCTGCCCCTAGGGGGGGTCATACCCACCAATTATACAAAATTGAGTCCCCTTGACCCAAGGATGCTCCAGACTAAATAAGGATAAAATCCTTTAATCCCGATGGTCGGAGAAGGATTTTAAAGGTTTTACCTCTATTTCTCCTATTGTGCCCCGCCCTTCTGCCCCCTGGGAGACCACACCCACTGCTTATACAAAATTGAGTCAACTTGGCCCAAGGATGCTCCAGACTTTTAAAACAGGATAAAAACCCTTAATCCCGATGGTCGGAGAAGGATTTTAAAGATTTTACCTCTATTTCCCCCATTGGGCCCCACCTCTCTGCCTCCAGGGGGGTCAGACACACCGTTTATACAAAATGTGTTCCCCTTCACCCAAGAGTGCTTCATACCAAATTTTGAAAAAAATCCTGTCATTCCTACAGAAGAAGAAGGATTTTAAAGAATTTGCTGTTTTCCTTATTGGGCCCCTCCCTTCTGCCCCCAGGGGGGCCACACTCGCTGTTTAAACGAAATTGAGTCCCTTTTGCCTAAGGATGCTCCAGACTAAATTAGGATAATATCCCTTAATCCCTATGGTAGAAGAAGGGTAATAAAGGTTTTACCTATATTTCCCCTATTGGGCACCGCCCCTCAGGTCCCAGGGGGGCCACACCCACCGTTTATACAAAACTGGTTCCCCTTTACCCAAGGATGCTTCAGACCAAATATAAACCAAATCCTTTCATTCCTACAGAAGAAGAAGGATTTTTAAGAATATTTTGCTATGTTTCCCCTATTGGGCTCCGCCACTCAGACCCCTAGGAGGCCAGACCCACGGTTTATACAAAATTGGTTCCCCTTCACCCAAGAATGCTTCAGACCAAATATGGACCAAATCCTTTTATTCCTACAGAATAAGAAGGATTTTAAAGAATTTGCTATGTTTCCCCTATTTGGCCCGCCCCTCAGGCCCCTGGGACGCCACACCCACGGTTTATACAAAATTGTTCCTCCTTTAACCAAGGATGCTTCAGACCAAATATGGAACAAATCCTTTCATTCCTACAGAAGAAGAAGGATTTTTAAGAATACTTTGCTATGTTTCCCCTATTGGGCCCTGCCCCTCAGGCCCTTGGGGGGCCAGACCCACGGTTTATACAGAATTGGTTCCCCTTCAGCCAAGAATGCTTCAGACCAAATATGGACCAAACCCTTGATTCCTACAGAATAAGAAGGATTTTAAAGAATTTGCTATGTTTCCCCTATTTGGCCCCGCCCCTCGGGCCCCTGGGAGGCCAGACCCACTGTTTATACAAAATTGGTTTCCCTACACCCAAGGATGCTTCAGACCAAATATGGAACAAATCCTTTTATTCCTACAGAAGAAGAAGGATTTTAATGAATTTGCTATGTTTCCCCTATTTGGCCCAGCCCCTCAGGCCCCTGGGGGGCCAGACCCACGGTTTATACAAAATTGTTCCCCCTTTAACCAAGGATGATTCAGACCAAATATGGAACAAATCCTTTCATTCCTACAGAAGAAGAAGGATTTTAAAGAATTTGCTATATTTCCCCTATTGGGCCATCATTTATACAAAATTTGTTCCCCTTCCCATAAGGATGCTTCTGACCAAATTTGGTCAAAATCTGCTCAGTCGTTCATGACTAGTAGCGTTTTAAAGGAAAAGTTGACGGACGGACGGTCGACGGACGACGAACGCTGCAGTATGGCATAAGCTCATCACCATGGTCCTTTGGACCAGGTGAGCTAAAATCTTGTATTAGGAGCTGACTTCATACAAATTTTTGAGGAAGCATCCATGGTCAAGGGCCAAAAGTCAAAATTATACGGTTCCAACTTCTACAGGCCTGGGAAGAAGGGGCAGGTCCAAGGGGGAGGGGGATTGGCTAAAATTTAAAATCTTCTCTATGATACTCTCTATGGATGAAAATGTCTTTTATAAACAGCTACATATTTTTGTAGAAATTTAACAGGGCTTGTTTGAAATTAATGAAATAATTTTCAGAGAATAAGCTCAATCAAATAGGGTAGGTACTGCTACATAGAAAGCAGGGAAAACAAATGGAGGGAAGACACTTATGACAGGTGGTCTCTCAAGATAACCTACAAATATTAGAATAAGTTGCTGTGGTCCTTTGCTTTCTTTCTTTTCTTACAAGACTTTCGATTGTGATATATCAAAGTATTTTAATTACTGTTCTATTGTATATTCCCCCTCCCCCAGGTATACATTTACATATTTGTAACTTTTCATAAAAGTACTTTTCAACATAAATTGTATGACCATCTGCTGATCTACAACATATATGTTTTAATATAAAATTCTAGACTTTTTCCTGATATAGACATGTCTTATTATATCTTTTCTATACATTTTTAACTCTTTTTCCTTAATTGTTATGTTAATAACCTCACAATCCTTTACATATATTTGTAACTCTTTTCCTTATAAAAACAAAAATTGTGTTAGTATCCTTTACATATCTTTACTATTTTCGTTATACAGACAAAAATTGTGTTTATATCATGTAATACTGAAGTGAATTTTATAAAGGTATAAAACATTATCAACTTAAAAAAAACAACTTGTTGATGTAGCTGCTTTAAGTACTAGTTTATAGAAATTACAAAGTCTAAAAAAAAAAATAAGCGCTAAAATTACGGAAAAGTTTTAACCATAGTGTCAATAGTTCCTCTATTTTTTTTAAAAACTAAGACCGACTCTGACATGACCAAAAAGATTTCCGATAATTAATACCAAATTAATTTGTTGTGGCCTTTAGGAAAAATTTCATATAATCTTGATTTTTTTTTACCATTTACATGAACTTGCATAATTATAACAAATCATGTATTGAAACCAAAACAAACAAGAGGCCCAATGGGCCTGCATCGTTCACCTGGTATAAATCTCACACTTGCAACCTTAAAAGTGATCTAAAATAAAGCTACAGACAAAATGTCAGTATTCATGATTAAAAGTAATTAAAAAGAACATGTTAAAAGATTTAAAAACATTTCACCCTGTGACCTTGAAAGTTAAACAAGGTCATTATGTTGAACAAATATTATAACCCTTAATCTAAGGAAGCAACTTGCAAAATATCACCAACCTATCCTTTTGTTGATTGAAATAAGGTCATTTAAATATTTATACAAATTTGACACCTGTGACCTTGAATATAATTCAAGGTCATTCATTTGAACAAATTTGGTAGCCCTACACCCCAGCATAATACTGACCAAATATTATCTCCCTGGGCATTTTGGTTATTCATCAGAAGTCGTTTAAAGTTTTTAACATATTTGACCCTTTTGACCTTGAATATGTGGGGGAAGGTCATTCATTTGAACAAACTTGGTAGCCCTTGATCCCAGCATGCTACTGACCCAATATCAACATCCTCAGCATTTTGTTTAAAGTTTTTTTAGACAATTGACCCCTGTGACCTTGAATATGAACAAACTTAGTAGCCCTTCACTCCAGCATGCTTCTAGCCTAATATTATCTCCCTGGGCGTTTTGGTTATTCAGAGGAGTTGTTTAAAGTTTTTAACAAATTTGACCCCTGTAACCTTGAAAATGCAGGGTGAAGGTCATTTATTTGAACTAACTTGGTAGCCCTTCATCCCAATTTGCTTCTGGCCAAATATCATTACCCTAGGCCTTTTGGTTATTAAGAAGAAGTTGTTTAAAGTAAAATATTGACGCCGGACGACGGATGGACAACTGACGGACAACGAACAGACGGGCCAGGTGAGCTAAAAACCTAAACATTAGGATATATTTCTGTCTCCACAAGTTAATACAAGTAAATCATATATAATTTGACATTTCATTGGAAACACTTTTATCATAAATTGAAATATCAAAGACAGTTATAAAAGGAGTATTAATAGCTTTTTATGACAGTCATTTGTGACAATAATTCTTTAAAATGTCAGTCAAAACTCATCAAATTGTTAAAATGTCACCACAACATGAATAACAGGTGTATTTTTTTCCATTATCAGTGTAAAAGTTTATATTCATATACCTTATTAACATTCTATACATATTAAATATCATATAAATTTCATAACCACATGTAATTTATCAATTACATGTATAGCTGCCTGTTTAATCATTCAACCTTTAACTCATTAGCCATCAATTCCATATTTTAACAAGTGGGTTTATTTCAACAACCCTTTGAGGAACTTGGATCTGTAATTTCCTCATATGATATCAAACATCTTTTATTGAAATAAATTACACGAGAACATTCAGTCAGAAATTTGTTTAACCTCAATACTCTGTCAAAAAAACAGCAAATAGGGATGAATTTTAATATTTCTGTAGAAAGGTGTGGGTTTTTTTACACCCAAATTTACACTGGAAGTTTTCCTTAATAGATGTTTACTAATATAAACATGTTTTAAATTTCATTATAACACCCAAATTTAATACAAAAAATATTATATTTGTATACATGTAGATGTTTACTAATATAAACAAGTTTTATTTATAAATTTATAAACATTTTCTTATTTAACTATAACACCCAAATTTAATACAAAAAGTATTTGTTTATTTGTTTAACTAATATAAACATATTTTAAATATAAATTTATAAACATTTTTTTAAAATTTCATTATAACACCCAAATTTAATACAAAAAGTATTTGTTTATAGATGTTTACTTATATAAACAGGTTTTATTTTGAAATTCATAAACATTTTGTTAATGTTAAAACATAACATATTCTCTCTGTTTGATCCGACACATGTTTTCTCTTTTTAAGGCTCCCCGTCCCATGGCCGGCAAAACACTAGAGAGTTCCACTTAGGTTTTTTTCGTACATATAGTAACCTCCCCTTCATTTTGTTTTTTATATAACTGTATATAGCATAAATGGGCCCGGGGACTACCATTGACCAGCGGCCTGTTTGTTTACGGAACAACTGGTTTGTCCGTTAATAAATGTAACAATTTCGGGTATAAATCCTGGCGGACCTGCAAATGTTTACACAGGCCTTGCAATTGGCTTTGTCAAGGCTCCCCCGAAAGCAGTATCAGATTACTAGATCCAACCTTATTTAATTATTAAAACGAACAACGTGGTCCGACCGGTTTGACCGCTTAAACAAAAACGGCCCAGGTAGCTCAATTGGTTAGTGACATTATAACAATTGGAAGTCCAAAGTTCGAATAGGTTTGAATCTTGGTCTTGGTATGCTGAAGTTTTACACTCAAAACACTTGAATATATTCTGTATACAAATGTACCTATTTCGTTTCTATAATTTTATCATAAAAGTCTTCAAGGTATGGTTTTCTTTTCAGAAATGATTTATAAAAGCTGGAGTCATGTTGACAAAATCAGTTTCAGGTTTTGGCAGTGGTACGGTGGATCCTTAATATTCAAATATACATCAATCCTCTTTTCAATTGTAAACATGTTTTCCTTATTGTTTATTTTTTGGTCAAATTAACCACCATATCATAAAATCTCTATCGTAAATAAAACAATTCATACATTATGACGTAAACATTCCTCTGATTCTAAACATGAAACATTAAAATTTAGCCAGTTATCATGATATTTCCAATTTTTTCTTGTGAGAATTTAACAAAGGAGTAATAAAAGCCGGATTATAAGATTATACAAAATGTAGCTCCAAGCTAGGGATCAGGAGAATAGAATTTTAGGTTCATATCGATTCTTTGACTCGGGTGACGAAGTCTAGCTGTGACACAAAAGGAAATCGTCAAACCTGGACAACTACAGCAGCATCATAAACTTGACCTTATTGTACCGAGTTCATTAACAGGAAATTGATTTGGTATTTTTCTAAAAAAAAGTAATTTTCTATTTAAATTTTGATTGTTATGCTTCTATTTAACAGGAAATCTGGGTTATCATTGCACAGGAAATCAATGTGCATTTATAAATAATGGATTAAGGATTATATCACAACCTAGGGAAAACAGAGGAAGCATTCGATATGTCAGTCAATATATAAAAGTCATTACAATATCACTGTTCAAATATCATATGTATGTTAAAAGATATAAACAGCGAAAAAAAGTAACCATTTAATGAACAAGAAATCCCAGAGGGATCTTGGCGCCCACCTTTGTACCGGCCATCCTCATTAGTTCTTTGTCAGTGCAATCTTTTCTCTTCTTTTCTCTAATCTATTTGATCGAGTCATGTTAACAGTAAATGCACCTTGAGGTAACTTTTGATCTAAACTAAATACTGTTGTGTATAAAAGACAACCTTCAAAGTGAGTTTGTCATTTCATATAGTACTTATATCATTACCGGTAGTTACTAGTACAGTACTTAAGGTGGGAGAAAAAGAATCGACCATTTCAATATAAGAAAGATCTTTTCAGTTCTTCCTTTAGCCATTTTATTTTATGATCAGTCTCAAACTATAACATGCACAACGAGGGATCAAGGGAACGTACATATCAAATTTGAGAAAGTTATTCCTGAGAAATAGTACTAACAAACCTTCAATTTCAAACATCAAAGATGGCTGTCGGTCGGCCATTTTGTTTATCTGATCAGATTAAAAAGTAAACATGAACAATGAAGGATAGTGGGAAACCTGCATATAGAATTTGAGAAAGAACCCTACAGTACTCCCTGGGAAATAGCACTAACAAACCTTAACTGTCAAAATCAAAGATTTTTTTTATCTAATCAGTCTCATACGAAAATATGCATATAACTTCATACCAAGGGGAACCTACATGAAAAATTTAAGAAAGATCCCTCAAGTACTTCCTGAGTAATATAGCCATAACAAATCTTCACTGTCCAAGATGGCTGCCTGTTGGCCATTTTTTTTATCTGACTAGTCTCAAAAGTTAACCTGCACAAAGAGGGAAGAAGGAAAACCTGCATTTTAAGTTTGGGAAAGATCCTTCCAGTGATAACAAACTTTTAATGTCACAATCCAAGATGGTGGCCTGTCGGCCATTTGATTTATTTGATCATTTTCAAAATTAAACATGCACAACTCCAGACCTAGGGAAGCCTACATAAAAAAATTGGGAAAGATCCCTCAAGTACTTCCTGAGAAATAGTGATAACAAACCTTCACTATCAAAATCCAATATGGCTGCCTGTTGGCCATTTTGTTTATCCGATCAGTCCCAAAAGTTAACCTGCACAACTAGAGACCAAGGGGAACCTACATATAAAATTTGAGAAAGATCCCTGTGGTACTTCCTGAGAAATAGTGATAGCACAATCTTCACTATCAAACCTACATGTACATATAAAATTTGAGAAAGATCCCTGTGGTACTT
>NW_018408788.1:1504892-1516683 GCF_002113885.1 Mizuhopecten yessoensis | reverse complement strand
CACAGGTGAATATCATGTTAACAAGTATGTAAGTCAACCTATTGTTTAACAGTCAGCCAGGTGTAACCTATTGTTTGACAGTCAGCCAGGTGTAAAAAATACCCTGTTAGGCCAAGGCATTGTTTACATAATGCGTCCAGGGTGTGACAGAAGGTCCCCAGGGCATTTATCATGAATCATTACCACCATTTACCTGTATTTTTTTTGGGACAGTGGCCAAAATAAAGTGATATTAAGAGAAATCGACATAAAATCAGGTGATAATAAAAGAATTGAATTGCATAGATTATATAGCAGGAAAAACGGTGCATCAAAAAAACATTATAATAACCGAAAAGTGACATTAACAGACATGATATTAAGTGAAATGTACTGTAGCACAATCTTCACTATCAAACCTACATGTACATATAAAATTTGAGAAAGATCCCTCTGGTACTTCCTGAGAAATAGTGATAGCACAATCTTCACTATCAAACCTACATGCACATATAAAATTTGAGAAAGATCCCTCTGGTACTTCCTAAGAAATATAGCCATAACAAGAACTGTTTAAGGACGGACCACGGACCATGGACGCAGGGCGATTTGAATAGCCCACCATCAGATGATGGTGGGCTAAAAAATCTTTTCATCTGGCATTGAGATTTGCTATTCAAAATGGCTTTACATTAATTATGTATAATTGAATATTATTGTATGAACAAGTCTTTCATTTTACATTGAAAATGAACAATTCCTCCCATTGCCATAGCATTGAATATAAGCAAGTCTTCCCGTTGACATTTATCAAAATGTATTATTGGAATTTGTGACTGGTTGGATTCTTATGAAATTTTAAGGAATCAGATGAGAATGTCATTTTTTTCTTCCCATTGACACAGAATATTACCATTAGTCTTTCCATTGACATAGAATATTAACATTAGACTTCCCATTGACAAAGAATATTAGCATTAGTCTTCCCATTGACACAGAATATTACCATTAATCTTCCCATTGACATAGAATATGAACATTAGTCTTCCAATTGACAAACAATATTAACAAGTCTTCCCATTGACATAGAATACTAACAAGTCTTCCAATTGACATAGAATATCAGCATTAGTCTTCCAATTGACAAACAATATTAACATTAGTCTTCCCATTGGCATAGAATATTAACATTAGTCTTCCCATTGGCATAGAATATTAACATTATTGACATAGAATATTAACATTAGTCTTCCCATTGACATAGAATATTACCATCAGTCTTCCCATTGGCATAGAATATTACCATAAGTCTTCCCATTGACATAGAATATTACCATGATATAAGTCTTCCCATTAACATAGAATAATACCATAAGTCTTCCCATTGACATTGAATATTAACAAGTCTTCCCATTGACATTGAATATTAACAAGTCTTCCCATTGACATTGAATATTAACAAGTCTTCCCATTGATATTCCATAACAAGTATCCCTTGGCAAAAAGTACAACTTGAACCTCTACTGAATAGCATCAATTGACCTCTGACCTTATCCTAAAATCTGTGCAAATACATTTTCACAAAAAAAAGACCACAGGTAACCACTTGAATAATCGTTCATTCTCTTATTATTACAGCCGAAATAGCAAGACATAAAAAAGACCAAACACTTGTGATTTCAGCTTTTACCTGCTCTGCCCATGTCAGGTGACAGCAGATCTATATCTCCTCTTATGTATACGTACTCAACACATATTTAAAAAAACATTCACCCAAAAAGTAGCTGCGCACTATAGGTGAGGGCGCAAAGTGTAGGCGAACATTTAAATATAATTATGGTACCTGATTTTGGTACACAACACTTGGCCATCCCGTGAGTTATTTTCACAGAAAATTTTGAAATTGTCGGCGAAAAGTACATAACGCTACAGCCAATATTAATGTTAAGCATATTGAACAAAGGACCATAACTATGTACAGCTATATAGTCCCACATGAGACTCAATTTCAATACAAGTTAATTAATCTGCCATCCAAAGAGGTACTTACATACAACAATTAGGCGTTGATACAACAAATGAAAATAATTATCGTAACTTTTTCAGGTAGAGGTACAAACAGTCAGGTAAATAGATTTTACGAATTGTGGTTAATGAGCCAAATTTGTCAATAGACCATGATCATTGCCTTATGAAAATTAAGTGATTACGAATCATCAATTCACGCCGATACGAAACATTTCAAAGGGCGATACCTCTCACACAAATCACAAGTATAATGTGTTATACCTTTAAAGGAGCTTTTTTATAATGATAATTTCGCATGTCATTATCTTACCTGTTTCCACAGAAAGACATCGGAGTAATTTTTCCCTATTGAGCAGACAATCTGCAGCACAGACATTCCCATTCCGCTGATGACAGCCAGCCTCATTCTGATTGGCAGAAGTGTGTAAAGCATGTAGATAAAGATGACAGTGCTCCACGCGGAATCGGTGGCAGACGAAGGATCCGTGTCTAGGCACATAAGGACTACAAACTCACAAAGCAACACTAGGGTTATATAGCAAATCACAACCATCTGCTGCTGAAAAAACGTCCCCCGGTTACACACAATCTCCAGCACTACAAACGTTACAAGAGCAATCCCAAGGTTAACACCCCTTGCCGGTAATGTGGCGCCACCTATGTAGTAAGAAATTATAGACAGGACACATGTTACACAGAAAAGGGCCATTAATATTGATAAGTTCGTCTGATTTAATTTGAAGAAATATCTCTGAAACAACCATTCTAGTTGGATGTCTTTGAATCTTTTTGATTTGAAAACACTGGCGATAGTTGTGAGGTCGAGGTGCTGTTTGCTAGTTACGCTGTCGTCCCCAACGATTGGCGTCACCTTCGACAAATGTTTCACTTGTTCCTGTTGCTCCTTGTACTTCTCCCGTGCTCGATCCCAGGCTGATTTGCGTGTGCCTGAATTGGCTGTTCCTGGCCTCGAGCTGCCAGGGGAAGTCATTTTGATGTCACCATTTTTGTTTCCAACTAGGAAGACATTGCCATTTTCCTGGATATTTGAAATGGGAACTGCCATGTTTTGTGGCAGAACCTTACTGCTGCGAGGTGTTTTGGCCATGATGATAGATAAATAGATACATTTATGGCCTCATGGGTGTAGAGTCATTTTCTCCCGGCATAACATGTTTCTTCTACCCCATTCTGGAAATATACAGTCAGTAATTAATTAGTAAAACTCTCACTATTTTACAACTTGCTTGAATTGCAGTCATCCTAATCAACATTTTTAATGGTTTTCAAACGAATACTATATATGTTCCAAAAGTACGCAGAAAACTGATATATTTCACAAATGCAAAGCCCAAGTTAAAATATCAGAACACACTGCCATACTAGTGAAATATATAAGGTAGGTAATGGGAAAACCATGAAATATATATGTTAAGCAATATAGAAAAAACAAAGGGACTGGCCCCAGGTTGGTGGTTTTTTCTCCAGGTATTCCCGTCTTCCTCCACCACCAAAATCTAGGTCATTCTTAAATGACCAATAGCTGTTGAAAGGATGTATTATAAGCACAAACATAAAATATATATGCCGAACAAAATGATTACCAGCAGACAAAATACATATGTATAACCTTTAATCACTATGAGACTTTATGAGGCACAGTAGTCTATAGCTAGTGGTAGGACGCCAGGCTAGTGACCGAAGGGTTGTGGACTCGGGTCATGTCACCGCACTGTGTTGTATCCTTGAGCAAGATACTTTACTCTGCTTGTTCTAGTCTACTCAGCTGTAAATGAGTACGTGGTTGGGCAGTGCTAGAATATTGTCGAATGCTAGCTGTGAGCGCCGAAATGGCAGCACCGGCTGTATGCTCCCGAGGGAGTTGAGAAAGATATTGGCTGGTTGCAAAGGCCCTATAACCACGAATAATAATTTGTTAACCGCTTTTAGACGACCTACAAACTAGGTTCTGATAAAGCCGTATATAAGAACCTTGAATTATTATTATCATTATTGTAAAGAGAAAATGTGAGCACGCTCACAAAGATTTACCTCCAGCTGGTGCTTACAATGGTCCTGTTGCAGGAATTAAACTTTCAAGGCCCATAACTCCAAATCGTAAATGCATTTCTTATAATGCGTATCTACATATGATGTACTTTCACTTGGTAAAGTTACAAAAAAATGCAACCCACGGTTAAGGAAGAGTTGCAGGGGTTATAACAAACTTACCTATAAAATGTCAATGAACTTAGACTACCATTGAGTCAATAGAACCCTTTGAACAAACTGTCTGTCTCCCGCGATTCGTCACCTGGGTGAGGTTATATAGAAGTCACTGTATATCAGAGAGTCGTTCTGCGATAAACTTCAGTTAAAAATAACAGGTTTCACTCTAATTTACACATGCACATGTGAATGCAAAGAATTAAATTTACATCTTTAAAATTCAACTTTATCTGAGGTTAAAACATGTATGGTACAGCTAAATTTTCACCTGTACTGTACTTACATGTTTTGCCACACAAGTGAATGGAAAATCAGTATATTTGATATGCGTAAGCATGCAGACATCTAAATCTTCGCCTACCAAGAAGTGAATTTCCTTACCAACTGTTATTTTTTCATTTAGCTGGAAATACAGTTAGGGAAGAATAACTCAATAAAGTTTATATTTACCAGCAGTTTAATGGGAAGCAAGGATAGTGCAGCTAGGATTTATATTTGCCTATTTATCTTTATGAGGACATGGATATGGGTTTGCCCATGCAGCAGGGGGAATGTTGTAGATATGTTTCCATTCTTTTTGATATGTATGTAATTCAATTCCATGGATAAGATATCTAGGCCTACAGACAGATTACATACATTTTAATTACATTTATTTATCTATCGATTATTGAAGTAATATGAGCACTTCATACACTGTTTCCAATTTAAATTAAAACAGTTTAGCAAATCCCTAAAATATCTTTATGACTGATCTTCATGTTTATTATATATACAACTATAAGTAACACTAAATCAAATGCTATCAATTGCAATCAATACTTTCACCAGTGAGTGCTCCCTGAAATTATACATTCTAAATCATTTGAGATGTAACATTGCATTTAATTGGTCAATCAAAATAATTTGCGATAGTATAACCAATATGTGCTGTCTATAAACTTGTCATTTGCATATGAAGCCCAGATGGTAATTGTTAAAGACGTCAATGACCCCAAATGACCCGACATGTCATGAAATTGATCATTAGTGACATCACAAACAATAGCCTGACCCTGAAAAGTCAATGCGTAACTCCGCCTCACTTTGAATGTTCCTGTTATCACCAATCTACAGCAGAGAAACACCGCTTGTGAAGATTACGCCCAAAAACATCTTAAAATCATCATTTTGTATTGTGATTTTAGTTTTAGATGCTATGAATTAAAATGGGGACAATACTACTGTATTTTAAGATTTGTGTCCTTATATCATGATTATACTGTAGCAAATTGAGTTATATTGGGACCCTAAATATTTAAAGTTTTTGTTAGAGGTTTGGCACCCACAAACACAAGCTTAACTCATATACCCCAGAAATTTCATGATGAACTATTCCAACATTTGAATTGGGAGAGCTCATGCAAATGTGTCTTTAGGGGTAAATGTGTTAATGATATACTGGATTAAAGTTGCATGCTATATTGAAGTTAAGCTATAATCATGCAGGTTTATGATAAACATCTGGTTCCAGATCAACACCAGAAACAAGAGGCCTGGCCTAAGGATCACTCACCCGAATCAATCACCTGGTTATTTGGGAAATAAAGTTGAAATCTGCTGAGTAGTACAAGAAGATAGCACCAAGAGGGTCTAAGCCCTTTCATACTCCTTTTTTTTATCCCAATGGGCTCGAAGAATTGACTACTTCTACAATTTGGTTAAAACCTGCCCAGCAGTTCTGGAAGAGATGTCATTTAAATAAAAACTTCAATTCTGACTCCTTTTTACATGTTACTGGCCAACTCTTAGCCCCTAGGAGGGCCAGACCCTTTTATTTGTAAGCTTATATGATTATAAAAAGGATAAAAAATACATAAGAACAGAATTGGAATAGCCTATATGCCTCCAACCCTGGCAACACTAATTATTCCACCCTGCAGGTAGGGCGTAAGAATTGTACCTGCTGCCCCAAATTGCATGATCGTAAGAGGCGACTAAATTTGGGACCTTATTATCTCTTCTCACCTTTATAAATAACTTTCTTCTTCCTAATGTCTCCCTTGACAATGCCTCACTTTTGGCCATTTGTTGAGCGTTCGCCCCTGTGAGGAAGGCTTTGGGTTCTGTCCCCTGGCCGAGACATACCAAAGTCTTTAAAAATGGTAGTTTATACTCCTGCTTATATTTAACGCTCAGAAAATTAGGAGTGGGACGACTGGTTCGCCCGTTGTCAGTATAATGTGACCGGGTGGGGCGTCCTGCTGAGTATGTTTCAGTGAGGTAGCACTATAAAGTCGGCATCAGTTCCGCGCTATCACAAGGAGACAAACACGAACATATCGCAGCCTCCCAAAATACACACACATACACTACACGCATGCATCTTGCACACAGGGGAGGCCATCCTTAAATGAACTTAGCTGTTAATAGGACGTTAAACAATATCAAACAAACAAACAAACAAACACTAATTATTTAATAATGATTCTGGCCATTCTAAAATAATTAAAAAATTGTGTTAAGTTTATTTAATATTCAATTGAATGACTGTTACAGTGAAAAACAGAAAGTGGAAAGTGTCTACCCCCTGGACATCTATACAGCATACATGGTTGTAATGGAGAAAACAACAGAGTGAGGTCACACGTTTTAGGCCTACGTAGGCGATGTAACAGCTGGCTATAACCATTATCACGTCCAGTTATAGGCAGACATACAACCTATAAAAGATTACAGGTTAAAAGTGATAATTATACTATATTAGAGAATAGTACACTATATGTATGTATATTAAACATGCAGTAAACTGAGGTTCGTAATGTTTTTGTAACCATGGTAGCTAATGCGTACCTCATAATCAAGTCGAAATGAAAAAGTCAAACACATTGCAAATAATATCAGGTTATCTATTAAATATACGGTAATGATGTCCTATCACAATAGGTCAATTAGATTGCTCAATAATATAATACACAGGTAGATAATTAATGTCACAATTAATATAGAACATTCAGGTAAAGTACAACAGATATAGATTATTGATGATTGAGCTTGTATTCATGGCAGGTTGATCAATTTTCAGCATAGCTAGACTATATTACAATACATTAACAGGCTGTGAGTGAAGTTAAGGGCAGTTGGTCCTGTCACAGCAAGGACAAGATTGAGAGGGGCATGATCAGATGGGTAGAAAGGGGCAGCAGGGATATGAACAGAGTCAGGAATTCAATTGATTAACTCATTCACCCCTGTGATTTCATAATGGACTATTTCAACATTTGAATTGGAAGAGTTCAAATGTGTCTTCAGGGGTGAATAAGTTAAAGGGGTAGGGTGAAATAGAAAGGTCTGAGTAGGATCAGAATAGAGATGGGAGTGAAAGAAATTTGGGATGATCGAGTAGGACATAGGAGGGGACAAAAGTTTAACTCTGGTGATAAGTATTTAATTGTTCCTGATTGGACCCTCGTCGCCTCACTGACTTACACGAGTAACCACACTAACCAGTAACTGTTGTGCTACTGGGTCATAGGGTACTATGGTTGACCAGGTAGGTAAATTGGATTAACAGAGACAGTTTAAAGATCAGAGGTCAATGCAAGGGTAATCAAATCCTGGTCCGGCCCCTTAATTTGTATTTTTACTCTTAGAACAATTGTTTATTTTTCTATTTAAATCTTTATGATATTTTCTGAAGAATTTCACAAGGCATTGTTTATTATTTATAAATGATATATTAAATTTATGCCTGAGAGTCAACAATGAATAGTTATACAGTTCCAATTGGCAGTCAATTTGGTACAAGGATCCTTAAAGAATGAATTTGCATTAGAAACATGCTATGTTCAGTGATAATACTTACCTAAATGTATATATTTAGTGTAACAGGAAACGGAAATATATTTATTAATAAGCCTGATAACACATTTTAATCTGTCAAATTTAATATCTATGTTAAGCAATTTTCAAAAAGACCTTTGTAGATTATTGGGTAATAAATTTGAAAGATAGAATCGGGTCATTTATATATCGTAATAATCCATCACGGAGAAATTGCCATCATGGTTAGGAAAGTTATGTGATGAACATATCCAGAATTCCTGCCTCAGGAAATGTGGGTAAAATATCTTATTCTGAAAACTTTGCTTAATTATTCACTGTGAGTTATTTGCATGAGGAAGTCATTAATTAATTATGCTGTGAAAGTGTAGTAGTGTATAAAAGAGTGATATACCGCCTACATTGTATATATATATATATATATATATCTATATAAATTACCTGTTTCTCCCTTTATTTTGAATGTTTAGTGATATTCAAACTTTAGTGCTTTTGCATTTTGAATATTGCACTAAATTATGACTGCACTAATTGAAGATTCTGTATACACTTTCCTGTTGCATATGTTGTGAGTGCGCCAATTCATCAATGCCCTTAACCCTTTCACCACTGTAGACCACAATGGACTCATCCATATCAATGCATGGCAGAGTCTTTTAAAGTTACATAGGGGTGAAAGGGTTAACTGTCAAAATTATATCAAACTGCTAAATTTTGAGTCCGTTAAAATAAGCACTTTTACAATATCTGATCGCTTTAATTTATAACCTTTGCAATCATTCTGTAATTTAAGCGTCATGGGCACTTAAAATATTGGCTAAAAGGAGCTGGATGTGGGTGGACGGGTAGGTTGGGGAGGGGGGCACAAGGTGTTAGAATTTAAGGATAATAAAGGTGAGTTATGAAAGAAAAAGGTGTGCAACTTCAACCAGCTGTGTGAGACATTATAGACAATTCAGTGTGGCTGGATCGATCGAGCTTTGAAAATCTTTTTTTTTTGTTCTCCTCTTCAATCCTTTATGGGGAGTCCAGCTGTGATCTAAAGACATTAAACCTCTGCTTTATAGTTTAAAGTAACTATTAATCATTGATTGATCAGGTCTGGGAGGGGGTCTACATAAAATGTAATTTCATATTGTGGGATACATGTATACAAATAAGTCCTTAAATTTTAGTATACATCTTGTCTTCAAAATTTTACAATTGAAAGTAACAAAATGTATGAGATATGCCCCAGACAATGTGACGCACAGAAGGATGAATATTTTCACAAAAGCAGTGGGGGATTAATGTAAATCATAGGAGGACCCTTTTGTTTCACAAACATAACAAGAAACACAGGTATATTTTTGCTTAGCCTGTAATTTGCCGTTATCCAGGACCCAGGTGTATCATTAGGTTCGTTATTGACACACGGAAGTAAATAATGGAATATGGATATTTATACATTAACAAGTTAAATCAATGATTGCAAAGCTCACTGGCAGCAATCATACAGAAATGTTTACATTAAACAGTCTCAAAATATGATTTCCTAAATGTTACTAGAAAATGCATAACACATGTAAAGCTGCATCAGCATGATGTATTTAGTCAATTCCAGTGTAAAGTTAGTAAGTTAATTAAGCACTTTCATTTTTTTTAAAGGTGAAAACACATTAAAATTGGATTTTTAATAAATTTAAAAATGCAAGCTATATAGAAAGTTATTTATTATAAATCTAGTCCTTATGGTTCTGTTGAAGAAGTTTTTTAGAGGAAAAATTGACGACAAGGCACACAGCACTATTGAATAAGCTCACTATATATAGCTAGCACTAATCAAACCAGGTGCCCCGATATACTGCAGGTAGTTTCGGCTTTTAAGACCCCAAGTCTCTAGGCAATGTCTAAATTGCCATCTGGAATTTATGTCTAGTGCCAATTTACAGAATTTAATGCCTTACAATGCAAGTCCAAAGCCCTTTGTGCTACCAGATGATAAATTAACAATCTGTCACCTTTAGTTGATCATTACATGTTAAAAGCAGAAAGGTCTATTAATGACCAGTAAATGTTTAGTCCGATTGTCAAAAGAGTTATTGCAAAGTAGCTAGTAGAGTCAGCATAGTCACTACCAGATGTATCATGGTAGGTGACCCAGATGTATCATGATAGGTGACCCAGAGAAGAATCCTAGGCTTCATATTGTCCCTGCATGCAGTCAGAGCATTTTCAATAGGTCCAAGAGTACCTCTGCCCTCAGCTATTTTACAAGTTGAGTGCCCCCTAATATTGTCCCAGGGCAGGGTCTATAGCTCCTGGTATTTTTCCAGGTCAGTGGCCCCAGCTATTTTACCATGGCAGTGCCCCCTGTTATTTTACCATGGCAGTGCCCCCTGCTATTTTACCAGGGCAGTGCCCCCTGCTATTTTACCAGGGAAGTGCCCCCTGCTATTGTCCCAGGTCAATTTCTCCTGCTATTTTACCAAAGCAGTGTCTCCTAGCTGCTATTTTCTAACTGGCAATATGTTCATATCTCCTGTACATGATGTTTTGTCAACATTTAAGTCACATTTCACACCTGCATTCATAAATACCATTAACTTTAAACTTAAGTTTTACCACGGACTTAGATAACAGGGATTGGCAACACCGCTCTCGTCTAGCGTATGTATTGTCCACCTCTTGTATTTGTGCACCGAACCGTGACGACTTGTAACCCTCTCGCTGGAGCCAATTTACCTGTACTGCGCTTGCGTGTGACCTAACAGACAAGTTTCCGGTATCGATAACCATGTTGTTTACCTAGGTGATGAGAGACCGAGAATGTGACACTGATTTGACAGATCAGTACACAGTGTAACAACCATGACTAAAACAATAGAAAACGAATGCATACATGTGATGATGTCGCAAGCATATCTGTTCATGTCAAGCAGCATCAGGTAAGTATCTGATCGTATGATACATCATTGTCAAATATGACTGACTTTTTATCCCGTGAAATTTATTTAGATTTAGACTTATCGATGAAAGAATTTACTGATAATAAACGTAAAACTTAATATTTCGGAGGTGATAAAAGACGTCTTTGGATATAGGCAGCTAGCTATATTTCGAGGGCATACACAGCACGCTAGAAGCACAGGGGTTCGTTACAAATGTCTAATACACATGTACATATACTATACTGATATAGGTCACAGCACATGTATGTTTATGAAGACCGTGACCTATATCAGTATCAAAACGGTATGTGTATTTTGTAACGAAACCCCTGTGGGGGAAGTGACTTAAAGGGTTAACTTTTAACAATAACTTTGTCCTATTACCTCATTTTAAATTTAAACCATTTATAAGAAAAATACAGAAACATCAGCTGACCTTTTGCCTTTGCGTGTTATTCTCGAAATTTTGAGATAGGTCATTCAATATATGTACCTAAACAATAGAACACTTTTATAAGTTTATATTTCTAGGCAACAATCAAAGGCATTTTTCAAACCTGAATTCATCCATCTTGGCTCCACGTACATGTATATCCTTTGTCTTCATTGATATAGTTTATACAGAAATATATTCACGATTTCTGCGACATGATTTTAGTTAAACATCACAGCAAGTTACATGACAGCCCGGAGCTAATTTTAATGAATTCATTGAATTAAATGTCAATCATTAGCAAGTATATGTATATCATATACATATTTTGGTGCAACTTATTCGAAATTACTCCACATGGTGCATTTTC
>NW_018408788.1:1483973-1504280 GCF_002113885.1 Mizuhopecten yessoensis | reverse complement strand
AACAAATTATTACATAGTTATGATCAATTACCGAGAATTACATGCATTCATGAACCCACCCGCGATCAGTAATCTAAGGCAAAATGGCGGCCATTATTAAAATACACTGATTAGCAACTGATTTCAAAATACAAATACTACAAAATCAGAGATATGGGTTCACTTAAAAAACACCCGAAGCAATAGAAAACATATAAATAAACAATTTGGTTTAGTCCGTATGTCAAAATAATCTATTTATTAGCAAGTAAAGTAGATCTCGATGGCGGGTGTGAAGCCATAAAATAATTCAAGTTGGCAACGCTGTATGTTTACTATAAACTTTCGCATTCTGCGACATTTCTCTGGTATTCGACAAAACAAACATAATCATATTTAAACATAAGTTTAGCAAAGATCACTTACTTTGAAATCCGGACAATGTAACGGTAGAGATAGCCCAAAATATGTTACTTCTGAACGGCAATCAATTTCATCGATGTTTGAAGCGGCGGGTTTTTTCCCCGAATCACGTAAATTCTCACGCTTTCTCGTAGTTTCTCGCAACATCAAGTGCACGGCACATATTTCCTATGCCGAAGAGGCAGTTGCCTTTCCCTCTATTCTAATTCCGTGGTTTTACATAATAGACCAAGAACACACATATGCATGTGCATCCTATGATTTAAAGTGACATCTTAAATTGAGAAATTTGTCACTTTTCTAAAAACAGAAAAAAAAACAAGTATCATATGCAGCATCAAAAATAAAAATAACTTTCAATTGTTCAGTGAATAATGGAATACAATGTTAAATTATCTTTGGAAGATCTCTTTCAGCTATATACAGCTCAACAGTATGGGAGATTTAAGGCTATGCAGAGCTTAACAGTCTCTTCATATTCAGTTCAGTTGAAACGTAACAACAGTTTATATAAATAATACTTTTATAGAACAGTAGTATTTTTGAGTCCAAGGCCCATATTCATTAAACCATTATCATGCTCAAATCAACTTTCTTGTAACTTCCTTAAATGATGTCAAATGATGAAAAAGCCAAATGTAAACAGTGAAAACTGTATTTGGCTTTATGATCACTCTTCAATGTTTCTCCAAATAATTGACAAAGTCAGATTTGTTTTACTACTTGATAACGGGAACAAGAAATTTGGCCTAAGCACAAAATCCCTGCTTGAACATGAGAACGGCTACATGAATATGGGCCATGGTCTCCTAGTTTTCCTGTGGGACTCATCAACTTTCTGAGAACAGACTATATATCTGTAATAAATAAGACCCATCAAAAATCTGTTTTAAAAAATGAAAAATTCTGCAAAAATTTACTCCAAGATAATGGAAAATGGAAAATGTATGGTTTATAAAAAATAAAAGTGGCCTTAATACAGAGGTTAAACTACAACCAACCATATCTCTCTGTACAAAACTGTCGTCACAATTACAGCACAATCAAATGTAGGAGTCAATACAGACGTTAAAAAGGTAGCATTTTTAGCACAAGCTTTTTTAAATATGGGTTCCAACTTTTTTTAATTAAATAAAAATATGATGTCTGACAGCGTGAATAATCAAGATAAATCTTTTGAATAGTTGGGATTCCCCTGCATTTAATGCTCATTAGAGAGAGAAGTCTTGTTGAAAGAAATGCTTAAGTTAGACAGACAGATCATGAGATACAAGAGCAAGCAGTGTTTTTTTTTATAATTACCAACCTGTGACAGTCATGATTCAAATATATACTCATATTTTTTAACTTGACCAGATAAATTTTTTAAAAAACAATTGATTTTATATAAAATGATTTACTGATTTCCAGAATTTTAATGGAAAACGACTCACTTTATGTGAAAAAAAGTAAAATGAAGATAAAACCCAGAGACTGTTACAAATATAACATTCACAGTCACAAATATTTGTTGTTTATATACACTTACCTCATATTACTAATCCCGACAACACAATCACCCGGAAAATCCTTCATGCGATTGATGTTATAAAGAGAATCGTTAAACATGACAACCACGAACACATCTACACTAAGAAATCCATAAATCGGAGAATCGTCTGAAGCAGTGGTGTCACGTTGAGTCGGTGGATGTATATGGTTAATGCCCAGGTTAACATAGAAGCTTGTCACCTAACACATGCTCACCTTAGTCTATAATTAGGGTGTCATTTCACAGTTGTTCCGTATCCCTCCACAACTGGGGTCATTTTATGTAATACTTTATAAATTTACCTGCAGCTGACTAAGGACAGGTCTATATATATAGAAGACCTATATACATGTAGCTACATCTGTAGGTTAAATTTAGGAACATTTGTACATGTAGGATAAAAGAAAAGTGCATGTGCTAATTGTGGCAAACATAATTATAAAAGTGTTGTAACATTTCGTATTAATGTTTTTATTGTACTGGCTCTTTAGCTATGTGAATTAAGGTCTCATTATTGTACTTATGTTACTCCTTGTATATACCCAAATCATATCAGTACCCAAATCGGATCACTTTTTGCAAAAATACTTAAATTTTAAATCAATACCGTAAATGTGTCAACAGATCAGTTATAACAATGATGTGACCTTCAAATAAATAGCCATGCACCATTTTTTGTCTACAGATGATTAGTTTTTAAGTTCAAATAGCACCAGAAAAAAGTAATTCAATCTCAAAAGTCAGTGTTTTGTTTACGTTTTTAGAAAATGGCGGGTGCGATGACTATGCATTGTGTTTTGTAAGAACACCCATCGATATTCTTCCTTTGATACAACCAATATAATTCATCCGCAGACTTGTCAATGAATGAATAAAATGAAGGTTTGGTGATCCGATTGCGGTACTGTCACCTTATAGATACACCTGAAGAACAGAAAACATTAGTGCAGAATGTCACGTGAAACATTCTTTTGTCACTTTATTCATCAAAGACATAATGTCTATATATAGAGAGGATCTGTTATAAGTTTCCCTTCATGTTAGATTTATGATACAAGTTTTGGATTTTTCATGTTTGCCAGCCTCTGGCCAAGTGCAAAATCAATGTAATATGAAGGGAAGCAAATGACAGATTATTTTTATCATATAATTTTACAAAGTAAACTGTATAATTGTGATCTGAAAAGAATATTTTGCACTTGGCCGCCTCTGAAAGGATGAAAATTGTGTCCATTTCACAATGATGTGACGTCACACTGATTGTTCCTATTTGATTGTGACGTCATTTCCGGAGTGATATATTACACACGTTACATAAATATCATTTATGTGATGGCTTTATGACACTGCATAACACGGTATTCAGATGATGAAAATATACATATGTAACAGGAAAGAGAATAGTGTTCTTCCACCGGGGATCGACACTTCGATCTCCAGGTTCCTAGTCGGGCGCTCTACCATTGAGATAAAGGGAAATTCCCTCTAGCTCGAAGCTAGACGGCGACTTTAATCCTATATATATATGTACAATTGAACCCTGCCACATATATATATAAATAGCGGAAGCTTAACGAGGTTTGGTTTGTTTGTCAGTTTTACATGTATGGAATATGCAAGACGTCCTATGTGAGAAACATATATTGTTCTGGAGATTAAAAAACCCAGTAATGCTCAATCCTGGTATAGATCCTAGCTATCAACCTCAAAATCTTTACATTACGAGCAAATCAACATTTTTATTCCTAAGAAATAACTGTAAAAAAGGTTTTATGTATTTTGTTACTCATGAAATGATAGTCATCTTAATGACATGTGACATTATACAGTATAATCATCTTAATGACATGTGACATTATACAGTATAATAATCTTAATGCCATGCGACATTATACAGTATAGTCATCTTAATGACATGTGACATTGTACAGTATAGTCATCTTAATGACATGTGACATTATACAGTATAATCATCTTAATGACATGTGACATACAGTATAATCATCTTAATGACAATTGTGACATTATACAGTATAATCATCTTAATGACATGTGACATTTCGGTAAACCTTCGGTCAGTTCAAACAAAATCAAATAAATATTGTCAATCCTGTTCGAATTACAAGAAATTATAGCCGCTAAAATAAACAGTAGTTCGAACTATCCAAGTCGACATCGGCAAAAATCACAGCAAACAGTCAAGTCGGAACAACGACGGCCTTATTGTGATATATATTTGCAAATCTGGAGATGAATAATGGTATATATATCTTTCTTATATTTACTTACATATTGATAATCAATTATTAAGTTCAATTACAAAGCAGAGACAAGTATGTTGGCCGCAAAGCAGTAGATGTTTTCTCGAGTAATGACGAAAGTTCAGTTGTATTGATCAGAATGCGGAGGGTGGATTGAAACTGCAATTACGGATTAATAATTTGATCGACCACCTGGTAAGATATCTTTGTTTTGGCACATTTATAGGTAAATTATCAATTAAGTTATAAATCAGTGATCGGTGGCCTGGTCGCAATAATATCATGACAATACACACTTCTGTCAGCGATGTGACGGTAAGATTCCGCGCTCCGTGTACTGTTAGGATATAATATATTGATGACAACAATGGTCGCACATGAGTACTACCTGTTATTCAATAGTTAAACGCTGTCAATGCGCAAATACATCAAGTTTAAGCGAGTTTGCGAGGCTATTATTGCATCGCCGATAGCCAACCTCGATCAATAATATAACCTGAGTTCAGTACTCAAGTTGTGTGCTCAAACAATCCGAAACGTGTGTAAGCAGGGTTCGAACTATCACTAGACAGAAGACTATTATTTTTATTGTTCAAAAAGGGTGTTCGAACTATCTGCCTATTCGAACTGACTGGAGGTTTACCGTATACAGTATAATCATCTTAATGACATGTGACATTATACAGTATAATCATCTTAATGACATGTGACATTATACAGTATAGTCATCATCTGAATGAAATGTGACATTATACAGTATAGTCATCTTAATGACATGTGACATACAGTATATACAGTAGTTCCAATATGTCCCACCATTCACACTTACATTATTAGATGCTGAGTTCTGTCTGCGAGATGGCAGGAAAATGTACAATGGCACTTACCATCAACAGGTAAACGGCATCAGCTATGACATGTGAACAATGATTACTATTGATTTGCCATACCTATCCATGATCTTCTGTTCTTGTCCTTATCTCAGTGCCCATGCAAGCTATTAAATACAATGGTAGTATCTGTACTATCTCAATCAAATGGTGTGAAGCTCTATGGTAGGGTTCTATATTATAAGACTCTTTCATGCTCAGGGGTGTAGGATAGGGAAATCCTGAGGGTGGAATTTCCTTATCCTACACCCTTGGGCATGAAAGAGTATTTTTCTCTCATTCCAATCACTAGAATAAGCTCTGAAACCATGAAAATGTGTTTGGACAGGTCAGCATTTTCAAAATATCAATTCCCCCCCGAGCTTTTTAGACGAAAACGAAGCCAGCCAGATTAAGCATATCCCATGCATATTGGCAAACAAAGTTTGTGCAGGAAAATTAATCACATATTTCTTACGTGTACAGTAAATATATGGTAAAAGGTTTTTAATCTCATCCCGTCGCCTTTTCCGCATTTCGACATTGGAGAGTTCCAAATTCGTGATGTCACATGAAATGGAGTGTAAGATAGAAATTTCCTACACCCCTTTATTTTTCTTACCCTGGACAGCTCTATCTCACACAAAGGAAAATGAGAGAAATATCTATATGGTATGTGCTCATTTCTGTGCTACAATAGACATTTGTTGGCCTGGTTAAGCCCAGTCGACTAGGTGATAGTACATGTATAATGATTGGAGGGCCAGTGTTCAAATTATGGTCCACCCTTGTTGCTGTTTTACAAAACACTATATTTTTCATTTTTTCATCTTTGTATCTTTATTCAAAAAAATTCTGTAAGGTATGAATTTCTTTTCAAAATGATTTACCAAATGTATGGTATGCTGAAAAAAAAAACCTTTCCGAAACATACATTGTATATAGTTAGTAACAGATTCTGACATTGGTTTCAGGATCTGTAAGAATCTTAAGCTTTACAAATGTAGCGGAACGGGACTGGGTCGATTGACTGAGTGACCAGGTAGCTCAATTGGTCAGAGGTTCATATATATTGAGTACAGATCTAGAGGGCCCTGGGTTCAAATCCCAGTCTGGCCATACATTGTTGTTCTCCTGTTACATTGGTGCCTGTGACCAACCCTTGTTCTAAGTAGTTGGTGTACATGATGTACTTGGCAAGGGGATACCCGAACCTGGGTTGTAAACAGATGTGTCTTCGAGGGCAAAGACTTAGAGAAAGGAGGGTCTGAAAATGTAGCAAAACTGGACTACCTGGTAGGTCAATCACTATAGCCATATACAATGTACCTGAGGTAGCTCAATTGGTATTCAGTGTCCGTCTAAAGCTCGGAGGGTCCAGGGTTCAAATCCTGATCTGGCCATGCTTTTGTTTGTAAAAAATATATATATCTTTTTAAGCACATGCTGGTAAAGTTCAGCTAGTACTCAGGTCTACTTTGTTTTCTGAATGCATACTCTCCCTATTTTGGAGGGAGACTCTCGAGTTTGGACCTTAAAATTGAGCATTTTCAACCAGTGAATTTGCTTAACTATTCATATAGTCTAAGATCTGATGATTTCATCTGAAAGAACAGCTCAAATCATGCCATTTAAAAGTGTTATTTTCCCCTAGGGTTTACATACATACATTTTACTTATACTTTGAATTCTGAGCATACACAATCTCCCCCATGGATATTTCAAGAAGTTGGCAAGTATGGGAATGGAAGGACATGGTGTAGGTGTAATTAATTACTGATTGATAATTACAATACTACAAAGGTTTAGTGAATGTAAGGCTAAAATTCATAATTTTGGATAACAGCTCCTTGAATTTTGTAAATTAACTCATTCACCCCTGAAATTTTGTAATGTGCTATTCCAATCTTTGAATTGGAAGAGCTCAAATGTGTCTTCAGGGGTGAATGAGTTAAACAATTTGGATATAGCAAATGGCAGACTAGGTGATGATAAAAATATTGGTAAGGTTACTTGCAATGATTCAACTGTCATTGATGATGTGTTATTATCTTCAGATCTGTTCAAACTAGTTAAGAATCTCAAAGTTATTGATTTCAACCCATTAATATCAGATGTCCATTGTAGTATTGAACTCGTCTTACATGGAATTAATAATGAAAACAACAGCCAGGGTGACCCAAGCTTTAATAGCGTGTCTTTTGTCAAATGGAACTGTGAGAAAATTAATATATTTGTAGACGTAATCAAAACGATAATAAAGATGGTGTAAACAAAATTAGTGATACATTAAAACAACTCTATGATACGTACACCTGTGGACCAAATTAATAAAACCGAACTTAACGACATCATGTGTTGAATAGGTAACCTCTTCACAAGGTCAGCTAATAAGGCGTTCGGTAAAAGATATCCAGACAAGCGCAAGAGTAATAGATGTACAACTAATAAAACATGGTATAATGGAAAATGTAGAAAACTGAAAAATGAGTTCCACTTGGCCAAGAGTAAGTATAAATTGTGAAAAATTAAATAAACAAAAAAGCCCCGAGAAATAAGAGTAAACAATGAATAGGTATTTTAAGGAATATCAGCATAAAATAGAAAAGGATATATAAGGGAATCTGCAAATAGTAATCCCAAAAACACAATGGAATTTATTAAATAAATTACCTGGTAAAGCTAAATCTAATAAAGCTGACAAACCAATAAATGAACTTTTTGAGTATTTCAAAAAAGCTGAACAATTCAACTGATGACCGGGATGATGATAACATATATATTCCCAAACAAGAAAATAATACTTTTTACCAAATACTTGATGAAGATATTTCCGAGGAAGAGGTTATACGTGCAGTAAATAATTTAAAACATAACAAAGCATGTAGAAATGATAACATTTTAAATGAGCATATCAAGTATAATATAAAAATATTTTCAGTCGTCAAGTAACCTTTTCTAAACTCTGCCTGAGAAGGAGAAATTAGGTTAATTTCATCAGCTAATTTAGTTAATCTATTATTGATGATATGAGTAAACACTTTCCCCAAGCAAGACACTAGAGTTATAGCTCTCTAGTTGTCCGGGTCGCAAGTTTCTTATTTATTTTTATAAATAAGCTTAATTATTCCAACTGTCCAAGAATCTGGGACTAATCCAGTATTCAGTATACTGTTAAATAGCATTGTATATAATGGCATAAAATTAGTTAATGTTAGATCTCTTGATATGCTCATTTAAAATGTTATCATTTCTGATATATAAAATGACATATATTTTACAAACAAATGAACAAATGCATTTTAAATGGAATAATTACATAAAAGATATATTAAACAAGTTAGGTTTTAGTAATTTGTGGATTTTTCAAAATACATGTACTATGAATAGAAATCATTTCAAAGCTGTAGTTCAACAGCGGTTAAAAGATCAATTTATACAGAAATGGTTCCAAAAGATAGAAAACTCTTCTTGTGGTAAATTCTACTCCATATTTAAGACAAACTTTCAGTATGAATCACATCTAACAAAACTTAGTGAAAAAGATAGGCAAATTATTTGTAAATTCTGAATGTCCAATCCAAATTTCCCAATTCAATAGAGACTGGAAGCTGGAATGCAACTCCAAATCAGATAGAATATACATCTTGTATGTCTTTTTTGTCAAACAAGTATAGGTGATGAACCACGTTATTTGTTTAAATGTCAAAATACTTAAATATCATCAATAAGAAAAATATATACGGTATCCATAATTATTACACTACAAATCCCAGCAATTTTAAGCTAAAAGGAAAGATTTCTATTTGTAATTTAAATGTTTTACCTAAAATTAGTCGTTTTCCAAAGAAAACAATTAAGGCTTTAAGTGACATAAGATAAATGCAGTGCTATGATTCTGTAGTATTATATATGTACATGTTGTATACACAATCTGTACTCACTTTGCTATATGTAATTGAAATGTATTAAGATGTTGACCTCTTGTAACACACTTTGCGTGTCATGAGTGTAAAAATAAATCTTGAAATCTTATAGATTCATTGTAACCCTTTAGTGGACACATATGTTGAGCGTTTGATGGTACATACAGCATATATTTTCAGAAATCATTAATTTGTATGGTTACTGGACTTTTCATCCTAATGATATCTANGGGGGGGGGGGGGGGGGGGGGGGGGGGGGGCTTCAAGAAACCCCTGGCCCACCCTGAGAATTTTCTTTAAAAATCATATATTTTTACAATTTTTCTCCACATGGAAACCCCCCTGGAAATTCGGAACCACCCCTCCCTCACATAGGTCTCTGGATCTGCCACTGGAGTCCTCACCTTTCCTGGCTTATTCATTTAATTTTAAGTTTACTGTCTAAAACATTAGAATTATTTAGAATATATTAATAAGCTAAATTTTGAATTCATACTTAATTAATTTTCACCAAATTAAGAACACACTTATTATATAATATGTGAGCATATTTTGCTCACATGGACTTTTCTGCTCGCAGAAGATAATTTTTCGGCTGACATGCACAAACAAATAATTAAATTTTATCCACACATTGACATTAGGTGATTATAAATCAACTAACATGAAACAATACTATGCAAGATTTGTATGAATGTATACGCTAGTGATATGATTAATGTTCAATGTCTTTTTATAGACAAATAATTTATCAACATTTATATTTTTCATTTTTATTATTTTCTTAGATTCCTGATCACTGACGTGCATGTATTAATATGCTATCAACAAGTGTTCCCTAGCACAACACAGACTAGAACTGTAGAAACAATTCACGTTTGATCAATGAACACCTGTTGGTTACAGTCAAAATCTAAAAGCAGATAATTGAGAATTCAATTAACTTACCTGTGTTTCAATTTACCTGGGTCAGAGAGACGAAACCGAATGTCAGTACATCATAACGGTATATTCCTTCAGTATATGTTTTAAATGTGCCTCTCGTCCCACTTGCCGTCACAATAGGCCAAAATACCTTTCATATGTAAATTACATGTACTGCTCGATCGGTTGCTTTGTGTCAACAGCCAACACCTTTGTAAACCGGAAGTGCTTTTCTCTTCCGGATGGCTTCCATCATTAATGAAGACTACAGTCTAGAGGTAGTCCGAAATACAATGAAAATGGACGCGGGAATGGATGGTTGTTGTTGACATTTTTGTTTTATTTTATGAAATTAATTAGAAAATACTTTACCCTCTACGACAGAAAGTGTATGCCTTCGAACTTTTTTTGCAAATGTATGAACTTAACGTTGCAATGTAGGTTTTGGCGGAAACGTTATATACATATATGCAACTCACTTTTCTTTAGGAGTTTAGCACAACAACTTCGGCCCAGATGTTGCTTGTTGGACGGGTTTAGCAGATCATTTGCGATGAAACGCGTTATCAGAGGCTAAACATGAGACCAAATTAACATAACAAAGAGTAAATTCTGGCAAACCAGGCTACGGGTTAGTATGGTCGGAATGCAGGTTGCAAAATATTTCTATGAAGTTCAGTATTTCGAGTGCTTTTCCGAAGTCATGTCTCACTGTAGGTTGCTAACCCTTGCTCTAACCATTGGGTGCTTGGCAAGGGATACCCCAATCTGGGTTGTAAATAGGTGTGTCTTTTGGGAGGCAAAGTCTTAGAAAAAAAAGGATTGTCAAATTTTAGCACAACCGAGCTGGGTTGATTTGCCAATGATCCAGGATTGGTGGAGCGTCCATCCTACTCTACAGTTCAGGGGGTCCCAGATTCCAATCCCAAACTAGCTGTGTATTTCTCTTTCTCCTAACATGTAATATTTTGTGCTGTTTATCATCATTCTGCTGAGTATATGAAAATAAAGAATTGAATTTGCCCTGGTGTGAAAAACACAGGTGGCCAACTTCATAGGTAGATTGGAGTTATTAATTATCACTCAGGTGTGAAAGGAATCAAATCAGTGCTAGCTCACCTGGTGTTTTTGGGACTTGTATGATTAGTAGGTGTTGACCACACCTATGTATGCCTGTCAAACTTTGCAAACACATGAAAATCTTTTTTTCCTGTTACATTATGAAATACATATTATGTATTGAATATATGCAATTGATACATTTTCTGAAAGGTTTATCAGTAAAAATGTTCATGTGTTTTATGTTTATTCTTATTAACTTGCATTGTACAAATTCAGGACCAGAATCAAACTAATATTAGTTATCACTTGATGACATGATGATATTAAAGTTTAAAATCATCAGCTTGACCTCTTCTGCATATGCTCTGTCGTTTTGGTTTTTCTGTTATAAAAAAATTGCATGTGTAGAAGTGAACACATGTCATACAGTGGTATTTAAATTAAACTTGATAGTTTTTAGATAGAAAGCAAATCTGTTTTTATTAAAATTCTGGATTAATGCTACATAACTAATCACATATTAAACTGTTATTTAGGGATGTTAAGTTCCACTTATATAGCAGGCGTGGCTTAAAGATTTTATGTGGATGCTATGGACACTTTCAATATTAACTATGGCAATACGATAGGTCCAACTGTACTACGTACATTTTAGCTCACCTGACTGAAGTGTCCGTGGTCGTCCGTCAACTTTTCCTGAAGAACAGACAGGCCAAAAGTCATGATATTTGGCTGAAAGCTTCATGGGTAGGAGCCGGAAAAGGTTTAATAACGAAAATGAGCTTGACCTACTTTCAAGGTCACAACGGTCAAATATGTCAAACTCTTCAAATAACTTCTTCTTAAGAACTTAAAGGTATAGAATCTTCATATTTGGCTGGTGGCTTCCTGGGATAGAGCCTGACAAAGTTTGAGAATGAAAATGACCTCAACATTCTTTAAAGGTCACAGAGGTCAACAACATTTTAAACGATATGTTCTGAAGAACCAAAAGGAATGGATTCATAAGATTTGGCTGGTAGCTTCTAGGGATAGAGCCAACAAAGTTTGAGAAGGAAAATGACCTTGACCTACTTACAAGGACACAGGGGGAAATATGTCAAACACTTCAAACAACTTCTGAAGAAGAACCAAAAAGCATAGAATCATATAATAATATTTGACTGGTAGTTTCCACTGATGGAGTCAACAAAGTTTGCGAGTGAAATATTTGTAGTGCAGTATAATTTAATAAGAATATTTTGCTAAATATTCAGGTGAGCTATACAGGCCCTCGGGGCCTCTTGTTTTTCAAAATCTGCCTGTGGACTAGGAATTATTTACCCCTGTTTGACTTATCTCCCTTATTTTGACACTTTGAAATAGTTTTACAATAATTACAAGCACTCGAGTCTCTGGGAGCATCCTCATCATGTCTAAATTATACACTAGTAAGTTGCAAGTTAAATAAATGGAACCTAACTTCCAAAAAGAAGCTGACGCTATAAAATAGTTTTGAAAAATGATTTTGTTAATTTTCAGGAACATTGACACAGCAAGTATTGGTGCAAAGATACACATGTAGATGTCACCTTTGACATGAATAAAAGTTGGGATGAGTTCCTCAGCGTTTTCCAACAATGTGGACAAATTGTGTGGCTTAGTAAGAAAGCTAGAGACAGCTGCCGACCAACCAAGAAGCAGAGCTGATAAAGAAAAGTCCTGTGCATGTCTGAAAGAAGCAATAGGAAGCATTCAAGATGCCTTGAACATATTAAAGTGTAAGGATGTGGATGGGAAAAATTATGAAGGTAATTCATGTAATGATCTTTTGAAATTTCCAATGTTTTTGATTAAGTTACGCTGATCTTTTCCATCATCGTAATGATTGAATTGTGACCCATCCTTCAACCATTTGTCTTCAAGTAATATTTAGATATCGTGATTTTTACCTCACTTGGCCAAGTGAGCATATGCTGTGATGCAGCATCCTTCAAGCATCAAACTTTTCCTTTAAAATGGTTTTAGTTCTTAACAGCTCGATGAATTTTGCCCAAATTCGGTCTGGAGCATCCTTGCCCAAAGGGTTCTCATGATCAATTTGGTATAAACAGAAGGGTACATATGTATATACCTGCAGGCAAAGGCAACTAAATTTTGTTAAAATGGGGGCTGGGTGTCATCATCTTTGGCAGAGGACAGGGCCCAATAGGGGAATTAGAGCTAAAGATTTAATTCCTTCTCCTTATTCTGTACAAATGGAGACCTTGGAATCTTATCTAACTCCCTTGGTCATAACATGGAAACAGTTGAAATCCCCACACCATAAAATATAACCACATACAAAATTTTAAGGCACGAAGAATACACTCATGATGTTCTTGGTGTCTTATCCGGCCAAATGAATTTAGTCCTTCTTGCAGCTTGGATTTCTTGAAATCCTTTGATAAACTGGTAACATTACTCAGCAGGTTTTAAATTGAAAATAAATTACCAGGTAATCACATGAGTAATTAAGCTAACATAAGGCAATATCAGGACTTTCAATGAGAATTAAAGTTGCATTATATATCGGATACCAAGTAGGCAGTTAATTTCAGTTCCGTAATACTATAATTCCATTTTTGTTTTGTTTTATAATATAGATATTGTAACCTGGAAAGCTGAAAACACTGGTATTGTTGGTAAGAATGTTTGATATTATGCGACGGTCTCTCCGTACACAATTTGTTCACGCTTCAATGTGCAGACTGGTGCCTGACAAAACGTGGCCTATCGTCCGTATTGGTATCCAAGTCCTGGACATGTGTTGTTGTTGTGCATATCCTGCTGGCTTTGTCGTGTCTCCCAAACCCCCAGCTTTTACACTCTCTGTTGGCCTGAGCTTAATGGCCACGCTGCTATCCCAGCTACATGTAGATAGCCTGTGTGTGTGTAGTAAAAATTGTCTGTGTGTAGTAGTAGTAGTAGTAGTAGTAGTAAGTAGTAAAATAGTTTATTAAAGTGTCACATGTTTTAACATACATACATAAAATACAGTACATGTATTTACATAAGGTAGTATTAAAACATCCGGCAAATTCTGACCCACGAGACACTTTAAAATCATTAAAAGCTGGTTACATCAGATGTGTTAATTACAGTTGTCAAACCATTATATTCTAGTTCTGCAGTTATTAAAACATTGTCTCCGCTTATCGCGTCTATACATTTTATAAAGAACAGCTGCTAATGGACATTGTAAATCTGCTTCATTCATTAAAAATATGAATTCCTGTTGGGAATTAAATGTTAAGAAAAAAGAATTTAAAATCGTAGCTTGGTCAAATAATGTATTCCTGATTCATCATAAAAATCAGTTCATGTAGTTCCCCATTATTATGTCTTATTAAATACAATTTCATCATTTTTCAATACAATTTATTTTTGCATGAAAAAAAACTCTTTCTTGCATTATTTATATTTAATGCAATGCAGGCACTTGATTGTCTTTCAGATGTATATATATATCTTGTTGAAATAAATTACCTCTACCCATGTTTCTGTCAACTCCTGTGTAATTTTTTCAATTAAACCATGAAACATTTGATACTTTGCAGGTGCTTTGTCAGACAGGGGACTATTGGAGGTAGCTACAAAACTTGGCCATGACTGGAAATTTTTGGCAACTCAGCTTGGCCTGAAGCAGTATGAGTTGGAACAGATTGAGCGAGACCACCCATGTCAGGCTGTCCAGCAGAACAAAATGGCCCTGGTCAGGTGGCGGCAAAAGCAGGTCTCAAAAAATAGGTCACAGTCCACCATTCTCAATATCCTTAAAAAGAAGTTGCAATCCATCAAGCGTCAAGATATTGTCGATTCCTTTGATGGAATGACCTATTCCTCTCAAGGTAAATATTGAGTATATAATGGTACCATAGTGTAAGGGAAATATATAGAGAGCTAAAAATAAGTTCTAGTCGCTTTGATTTTATATGTCTGACAAAAGAGGGGCCGCAATGGCTTAGTGGTTAAGGTGTCTGACCGTCTACGATCACTAACCCTCCAGCACTGGGTCCCGGTGGCTGAGTGGTTAAGGTGTCTGACCGTCTACAATCACTAACCCTCCAGCACTGGCTCGCGGTGCCCGAGTAGTTAAGGTGTCTGGCCGTCTACGATCACTACCCCCCCAGCACTGGGTCGCGGTGGCCGAGGAGTTAAGGTGTCTGACCGTCGACGATCACTAACCCTCCAGAACTGGGTCGCGGTGGCCGAGTGGTTAACGTGTCTGACCGTCTACGATCTCTAACCCTCCAGCACTGGGCCGCGGTGGCCGAGTAGTTAAGGTGGCTGACGTCTACGATCACTAACCCTCCACACCGGGGCCGCGGTGGCTGAGTCGTTAAGGTGTCTGACCGTCGACGATCACTAACCCTCCAGCGCGGGGTCGCGGTGGCTGAGTGGTTAAGGGGTCTGACCGTCTACGATGGCTAACCCTCCAGCACTGGGCCGCGGTGGCCGAGTAGTTAAGGGGTCTGACGTCTACGATCACTAACCCTCCAGCACTGTGTCCCTGGTACTCCACCAACTAATTTTGTAGCATGTATATCTACTAAAATAAATATGTGTCATCTAATTTCAGTCACTCAAGCATTTAAACAAAATCAAATTAGTCTCTTTTTGGTTTGTTTGTGTTTTATGTCCTATTAACAGCTATGGTCGTTACGGAATGTGCCAGGTTTTGGCGGTGGAGGAAAACCGGAGTTCCCAGAGAAAAACCACTGACCTACATATACAGCTAGTACCTGGCAACTGCCCAACATAGGCCTCGAAGCTGTGACCCAGTGGTGGAAGGCTAGTGGTAGCAGAATGTCAGAGGCCTTGAATATAACACCACTTGGCCAACGCTGCCCCTTCAAATTTGTCTCACAAAATCCAAATCAAATATAATTAATATAATTCAAGGTCATGACATTATGTATATTTCCAAAATTAATCATTTTATGTTTGTTCGATTGCCCCCCCCCCCCCCCCCCCCCCCCCCCCAAGAGTGACATTTCATGATATTAAAGCAATGTTTTAATCTTTCCCAAGGTTTATGCTAAGAGTTGATTTAATGGTACAATTCTTGTTGTCATTCTCTAGATACAACTATAGATGAACTATATGAGGAGAAAGAGGACAACAATGGAAATCTGAATACTTCTGTTGATAAGGAGATGGACATTAAAGTCATTGTCGTGGACACTCCATGTCAATCTTACGAGAAAGATGAAAGTTTGAACCAGAATGCTGGTGATCAAAGCCTGGATTTGTTAGATACCCCTGTTGAGAAAAGGGAGTATTCTTATGTAAATGCCAGGGATGGAGAAAGACCAGACATGGAGGAAGAAGAGGCTGGTGATCAAAGCCTGGATTTGTTAGATATTCCTGTCGTGAAAAACGAGAATTTTCATGGAAATGCTACAGATGGAGGAGGACCAGACATGGATGATGAGGACGCTAGCAATCAAAGCATGGATCTATTAGAAACTCCATTTATCATTAAATCAGAAAATAAATGTGATGGTGGGAATATCAGTGCTAGTAGTGATAAGACTGACGATGTTACTACTGTCCTGGATAATCAAGCTAAAGAGAATCAGGAAGGCTGGGACTCGGATGGACTCGATGATCTGGAGAATTTTGATGAGTTCACATTTGAAGTTAATACGAAATCTACGACTGAAGTAGACTCCAATAGTAAACAGGTAAGGTTATACTGCACACCGGTAAGTATTTGCACAGGGATTTTATTTTCAGTGTATAAATACTTTCCACAAAGCAAACGTTTGGTGAACCCATCTTTCAATTTGCTACCAAATGAAATTTGGTGTGAATATTTTATTTGTTATTAATTATTATTTAATATTTGTAGAGTCTACCAGTGGAAAAGGCAACAGGAACAAAGGTCAAGGATGAATTTGATGATTTCAGTGATGAAGAACTGAATGATGACATGTTGACGGTATGTGTTGTTTTAAGTGAGTCAGTTATTCTTATTACTGTATATCAAAAATACTTTCATAAGAACAGAAAAAGTGGCATCGTCTCTAGGCCTTTCTTTCACTTCTTAATTAGTTCTTAGGGAGACTTAAAGTAACAGAAACAGTGACATTGTCTCCGGAAATATTACAAAAAAGATATTTTTGATTTTGTTGTTCCTACACAGGAACTAATTATTCATTTAATGATGTATATAAAATGTATGTAAACAATATTTAAATGGTTGAACTCGTGAAAATATTGCAAAATAAAATAGAAATTATAATCATGTTTGCAAAAAAAGTGGGAGAATCAGTTATTCATTTGTAATATTACAGTATTAAATGTATATATGTAATGACACTGCAGGAGTTAGAGGAGGCAGAAAAAAGCTTGGTCCATGAGAATTCAGGAAGTGACTTGAGTGGTCAAGCTGACCAAATTGAGGAAGATACAGAGGAGGATGGTCAGTTATAATTACTTCTTAAAATTGCATGATAAGACTTAACCCTTACAAATAGTGTGTCTTTGTTTTGCCACCTATTCCCTTAAGGTAAAGAATTTCAACAAGCTAAAGTTACACTATATTATTACATATGTACCAATGTTACTATTGTAAAATATTCGTTCAAGACCATTTAAAAAGAACTACTTCATTAAAAACACATGTTGCCATGCATTTGTCAGAATTTTAGTTCTCAATTTGAGAATATTTAGATGAAAAAAGAAAATTGCAGGGGTTTATCTGGGAACCTTTTCACAACAACGCCTACACTTTACTAATGTTGCCATACAGAATTATACGAGAACTGCATCAAAATGAAAGTGTATGTGAACACTTGACAGGGGAAGTTACTCTAAGCCAGAAAAACGACTTTAGGTTGCTTCATCTTTCATATAGAAGGGAGACTACTCCATGTCAAAATAAAAAACTCTGAGTGGAACTCTTCTTTTCGATTAAAACTGATGCAGTGGTACCCTTTACCTTAACCAATATATCTGACTTCATTTAAGCAGACACATGAATGTCTTTATCCTATATCAGCAGATGGTGTTCCCTGGCAGTTTTGGTTTTGTACGATATGAACTGATGCAATACTAATTTGATTGCGGAAGTTGTCTAAATAGTAAAAACCAACTGGGAATATTTTCAGAATTACCAAATCGGTATCGGGGAGAAAATATCAGAATTTTTGGTAGCATTAAAATTATAATTTAAATATCATAGGGGTGCCCTTATTACTGAAAGAAATGTATATATACTTACTGTTAATATCTTTGTTTTGTTACGAATGGTATGAGAACTTTGTTTTCTGTACAGATTCTGAAAATCAACCAGCAGATAAGAAATATCTGACGACCTTGAAGCAGTACTTTGGGTATTCTAAATTCAGACCGTAAGTGGTGGTTTGTATGCTACTTTTAAAAATAAACATCCCGGGTCGAGTGAAATATGAAATTTCGTCACATCGTTGTACAGACAAATAATACAATGCTAACTCAGTCATAGCTTGACAAAGGGACCAGTCGGTCTTGAAACATTGACACACATTTGATACGTACATTGTTTGTGTATAAAGTGACTGATGAATATTATAAAGATTCAATATCACTGGGTTAATGTTAAAAGACAAATATTAAAATTCTTGCCAGTAAGGTGTGGGCATCATCAGTTGGCTATAAATGCATAACAGTCTTCATCTGGATGCTTGTTTAAATTGGCTTTAGTACTTATTTATTGTAAAGTGAAAAAACAGTTTGACCACAGTCGTTAATACTAAATTTATCTTTTTACAGAATGCAGTGGAAGATAATTAATTCCGTCCTCAATGATCGCCGTGACACTTGTGTAATCATGGCTACAGGTAATGGAGAAACGCTAAGTGTTGTATCAAATTTCATCTGCCAAAATATACACCAAATCAGACTTTTGACATTAAATTCATTGTGTTTTTGTAATTTTGACCTGAAAGTGATGTTTTTGATTAAGGTAAAACCAGTTTTAATTCATACTTTCAGAATTCAGTAATTCTGGGATTTTGAAGGGGGAAAAGCCTGAAAGATATTTGAATGTAAAGTAAACGAGAAACCTTTAATGGGATTCTTTGCAAGTTAATTAAAGGGATCTTGATCATTATTTTGTTCATAAACACCTGCCAAATCAACACCTGCCACAGGTCTTGAACATTAATAGCATGGTAATTTACACCTGTTACAGTAAGAATATGTTGATTTACACAGGTCACAATGAGTGTATGGTAATGAATACAGGTCATGCTAAGTGAAAGGTATACAAGTTATAATAAGTGTACCAGGTATGTTAACCAACAGTTCATTATGGAATTTCAGGGGTGAAAGAGTTAATTTATGCGGATCATAGGATCGCATCGTAACCCTTTATCTCATTCACCCCTGAAAACACATTTGAGCTCTTCCAATTCAAAGGTTGGAATAGTTCATTATGAAATTTCATGTGTGAATGAGTTAAACTCATTGCAGTGTGATTTTTTTTTCTTTTTCAATATATCTTAATACATCTATGCATTCTATTTATCTATGATCTTAGTAATCTGTAGATCAATATTCACATGGTGATATTTTTGCACTTTAATAGATACTCGATGCAGAAAAAAAACAAGAAAATTTCGTCTTTCACATTAGGTGTATGTTATAAACACAGGTCATGGGAAAAGTCTTTGCTACCAGTACCCGCCGTTGTATACCGGTAAAACAACAGTGGTAATATCACCTCTTATCTCGTTGATGCAGGATCAGGTGATGAGACTCAAGTAAGTTATTAACTGTATGGAAATTAACAAAAATTACAACAACATTTTGTAAAAAAAAATATCACACAATGTACTGTGTTGTTATCCAGTGAATATACTTGTGTCATATTTTTTTGGCATATTAACTCATGTAATATGACCTATCAGCCCTGTGATTGGTTGTAAGTTTCAATTGTTTCAATTGTGATGTCACACCTAGGACAAGTACATGACATCACAGACTTATGCACTGGAGTCAAAATGGCGGCTTTTTAGATTTCAAGGTTGCATGAAAATTGTCCTTTTACACAAATAAATGCCACAAATCTTGATTATGTGATAAAAAAGATCTTACACCTGTTTTCATTTCATATGAAATTTATGAAACTCTTCACAAGTTTTTAGGTCACCTGAGACAAAGTCTCAAGTGACCTATTGCGATCGCCTTTTGTCCGTCGTCCGTCGTCCGTCGTCCGTCGTGCGTCCGTAAACAATTTACATTTTCGACTTCTTCTCCAAAACCCCTGAACCAATTTCAATGAAATTTTGCAGGGACCTTCCATGGACAAAGGTCAACAAAAA
>NW_018408788.1:1429025-1483146 GCF_002113885.1 Mizuhopecten yessoensis | reverse complement strand
TACATGTTAATAACTTGATTGGAATTATAACCTTGAATTGACAGTTTGATACTTTGAAAATTTTGAGCCAGCCCTACCCCCAAGGGCTGTAGGTGCTAGTTTCAAATCCTTTTTAGTCTGAAATCTGTATGCTAGATATTGAGTAAGGTGGTTTTATTGTTTTTTGTCACTTTGAATAATATTTCTGTTCATGTTAAAAACAAAATCAACTCTCTGTATAAATATATCAGGTGACCGTTAAGGCCCATGGGCCTCTTGTTTATTTTTGCTTGCTAGAGGCTCGCTAAATTGAAAAATTCTTAGACTCGGTTCATAAATCTCACATGAAATTGAAACTCATGTAATATCCTAGATATCATGTTGGGTGTGTAAATAATAAATACTCTCATGTAACACATCTTGCTGCATATTTTAAATTAGGTAGCTTTGATTTTGTAAATTTTTGAGTTCTGGTGTTGGGATTCAAATAAGTGATTAACTATGTATTGACAAAAAGTACATTGACAAAATTTGGTAAATCATAATTGTGATGGGTGTGTAATTAAGTAATTACTGTTATCATGTAACACATCTTGCTGCATATTTTAAATTAGGTAGCTTTGATTGTAATTTTTTGAGTTCAGGTGTTGGGATTCAAGTAAGTGATTAACTGTATATATATCAACAAAAAGTTCATAAACAAAATTTGGTAAATCATAATTGTGATAGGTGTGTAGATACTTAATGTGTCCGGTAACATATCTTACTGTATATTCTGAATTAGGAAGCTTTGGTCTTCTTTTTTTTAGTTCTTTGAGATAAAGATCATTTGTTAAAATATCTTCTTGTTAAATTTTATAATTCTCTTAAATAAATTCTATTAATTAATGAACAGCACTTATATAATATTTCAAATTTTACACATTTGCATTTTTACTCAGTAAAATCAATATAACAAATCATGTTCTGAGTTAATAGTACATTTTGTATATTATAGAGTGGCTAACATTGAAGCCTGTTTTCTCGGGTCAGCTCAAAAAAATATGGCACAGATCAAAACTGAGATGATGAGGTAAGTAGGGCTGATGGAATCTCCTTACTGATGCTATAATGACATAGTGTGGTATCTTTATATACCCGTCAGAAATGTTGACGGGATGTAGGACGTATTATCAGAGTATGGTATTAGGAGTGTTGGTCTGTTCACACTTTGGTTTTCACAAGATCACTTGCTTAAGTCATTCAGCTCTGAAATTTCATAATGAACTATTCCACCTTTGAATGGGAAGGGTTCAAATGTGTCTGCAGGGGGGAATGAGTTAAAATATTTGAATTTGATGAAACTTGGTAAGCATGTACAATATACAAAGATTGTGGCTAAGATGGAAGTTAAGCAACATCCATGCGTGATTATTAAACTGTGCTCTGATAGGTCAATGTGTGGTACTCTTGTTCAGTTTGAGATCAAAATCACTGACCGTAGTTATAACCATGATGTTGATGAGTTCCCTTAGTGTAATGTCAGTTGGTATATAAAAGTTCCAGTTATAAAGTATTTGCACTTTAATTATAAGCATTACATTTGCTACAGAACGTCACAGATGACTTGAGTTCAGCTATGTATTAAAATTATTTTCTTCTCGTTACAACATTTAGAGGGAAGTACCGTCTTGTATACATCACACCCGAGTTTGCAGATGCTGCTACAGACGTCTTACACAATCTAGACAGGGCTGTCGGTAAGTCTTAACACGGTTTTCTCCCAACCTTCACAGGTGTGACTCCCTTTAAAGCTGGGAAAGATCAGCTTGTCACCTCTTAGGGGGAGATAGCTTCTTGCAGAATGGCGTGATCCAAGTCATAACAATAGTATGACGTCACGTCATCAATGATTTGATGTCACGTCAACAGTATCAGACCATGGAAGATAACTCTGAATTTGCTGCAAAAACATGCCATCAACGCTTATATTTCATTCAATCACCGCTTGTCGGCGGATTTGTGAGTGAAACAGGATTTGAAAAACAATTATCCCCTATCTTGAGGGTGTGACAGAGAATATCATCCCTCAGGTAGGAGATTTCTCTGTTGCACCCTCAAGGTAGGGGAAGATTCTGTTAGTTATAGAACTTTAACACCGAAGCTCTGGGGAGGTATACAGTAAAATGTTATGGAGTGCAATAAGGTTGGAGAAAAGAAATATCCTTGAACTTTATTTTAGTCTACAGGAGTCAAGGTTGTTAAAACACTCAAGTTATTATGGCTAAATAAAGGAAAGGTGTAAAGTCATGATATTTTGCCTGTAGCTTGTTTGAATGGAGAGCAACAAAGTTTATGAAAGAAAAATAACCTTGATACATCTTTAAGGTCATGAGAGTATAATTTGTTAACATGCTCAGATGACTTAAGGCTTAAGATCATGATATTTGGTCAGTAGTTGGTTGGCATGAATGGCTATAAAGTAAAAATAAAAAAAGGCTGCACAAGTCAAGTGAGCATTTTAGGCCCTTTGAGCCTCTTGTGTTCAATTCTGAATATTGTAAATTTTGTCTGATGAAGGTGACAGAGTACATACCACACTTGTCATGGAGACATCACATAGAAACATTTATTGGTTGTGTTACAAGAAACGTTTCGTAATCAGTTCAATATTGTTTAAATCTGGCACATTTTTATATCACTGCAGGCATTGATCTGATCGCCATAGACGAAGCCCACTGTGTCAGCCAGTGGGGCCACGACTTCCGTTCAGCCTACAGATCCCTAGGGAAGTTACGTAACTCCTTCCCAAAGGTAAGTAACCCTGAACAGGTTTCGATGTAGGGGTAACAACAGGTCACCAGGTCAGCTTCTTTGCAAAAGTGAAAACAATTACTGAGCTTGTTTTACATAAAAGGGTAAACTTGGTTTTGTAACCCCTTTTCACTGAACATGTTTTGATATAGGGGTCAACTATAGGTCACAAGATCAGCTCCTTTGCAAAAAAAAATATATAAAATCTGAGCTTGCTTTACATAAAAAAGTAAACTTGGCTTTGTAACCTCTTTCCAAAATTAAGAAATACTGAGCATTCTTCACATTTAGAGGTTGGTTACAGGTCAGTAGGTTAAAGGGATACTCCTTCCAAAAATTAACAAGAACTGAGCATGTTTTATGCAGGAGTATACTATAGGTTGAAGGTTGGACTCTTAACTCCTTCAAAAACAAACTGAGCGAGTTTAATACATTAAGGGTCAACAACAGATTGTTAGGTCAACTTTAGATCTGTAACTCATGACCACTTTAAAAGTAGCTGTGTAGTTTTAAATTGTATTGCCTGCAAAGTAAAGGGGACATAAAAGGACCTATCTGTCGTCAGCATCATCAACACAAATGGTTTCTGTGCAAATTATCCTTAAGGAATGCATTGAATTTTATGAAAGTTTTACTCATACCAACAGTATAAATACCCTAGCTTGTATACCGTAAAAACCTGTGTAATCTGTTGTGTCCAAGATGGTCTGCCAGAATCGTCGATCTCTTCATGGAAAAAAATCCTTGAAATTGCTTACACTTACAGTATGTATTTTGAGCACCCCCCACTTTGGGCATTAAATTTCTTTAAAAAATGAGTTTTTAAGGTAAATATGATTTTTAACCAAATCTGAATATCAACATGGCCACCAGCGGCTGTTCCATGATTTTGTGAAAAGTCACATGGTTTCTGTGCTATTACTCTTGTAGGAATGCTTATGAAATTTTCAACACATACCTGTATAATCAATAACCCACCTAATTTCTGATTTCTGCCAGTGCCATCTTAGATTTGTACAAATATTGCTCCGAACTATATCTTTTATAGCAGAAATCAATAACCCACATCAATTCAGATTTCTGACAATGCCATCTTTGATTTGTACAAATATGATTCCAGAAATTATCAGATTTTACTAAGCTTTCTGTAACCAACTTCCTCAATCAAGTCTGCTACTCAGCCAAGTTCAAGCCTATTTAATGAGGTTGCCACGATCTGATTGGCTGATGAATTTCCAGATGATATCTTTTGAAGAAATAATTTTCATGAAGCTGGGCTGGTCAACTCTCTTCCAAAGTTCATCTTTAGTAAAGTCTGATGCTCAGCAATTTTATGGATATTTAATTGGGCTGTTGTAATATGATTGGCTTATAGTTTCCAAATGATGTTTTTTTTGGAAGGAATTATCAGATTGCAATAACAATTTATTTTTCAAATATAATATATTTCATTCCTTCAACATGGGTAAGCTATAATCAGTTATCATTCACCCAAAGCCGGAGCTGGTGACATACCTCACTTCTGTGGAATTTTTGTGCATAATCATATAAGAGTAAAGCACAGTTCATTGGATCACTCCATTAGCACGTTTACCTATGGAAGTAACTCTTGGTCAGTTGATAATGAGTCCACTTCAGGGAATTTGGTCTGTAACTCTCACCACAAATTAAGTTACAATATGTCACAGACGATTAATACTCTTTAGGAGTTAAATTTGAAATGACAAATCTTGGGGCAGTATTATTGGTAGATATTTTCTTATTTCATGCAATGAATATATCAATAACAGGTGCCCATCATGGCTCTGACAGCAACAGCCACTCCTGAAGTGAGACGAGACATCTGTAAAAGTCTTAACCTCCGAAACCCAATCCCAGTCTGCACAGGATTTGACAGGTAAGCAATTTTCTTCAGCAACCGTTCCAGCTGTGATATCCATCAGACCTGAATATAATTCAAATAAAGACAACCAAGGAAAAGTTAAAAAACGATTTAAAGTTATATTTGCCTGATCGACAATGATATATGTTAAACTAATTAGCATATGCTGTACATCAAGCATCTAAAGCCATTTTGCCACCTGTTAACTTTTTTGGGGCAAGTTTTTGAAATGCTTCTAACTCCAAATGTATGCATTATTTGCGATATAGTCATAAAAATCTTGAAAACTACTACATGTATTTAGCTTCTCAACTCTTAAGGAAGATACCTGTTTATTTCAGACCAAACCTGTATTTTTCTGTGAGTGCCAAAAACAATCCGATTGAAGACATCCGTTCCCAGATGACAAAGAAGGGCTCGCGGTATGAGTTTGATGGTCCAACTATAATATACTGTCCTACCAAGAAAACCACTATGGAAGTAGCAGGCCATGTGTCGGGTATGTATTAGTTACACAGTCAGGTGCTACCTCTAAATGGGTTTTCCAGAATTTGATGTACATCTTAGGGCAACAAACATGATACTAGTTAATTATTCTTCACTCCACTTGTTCCAGTCTACTCAGCTGTAAATAAGTATGTGGTTTGGCAGTGCTAGAACTGTTGAATGCTAGCTGTGAGCGCCAAAATGGCAGCACTGGCTGTATGCTCCCCAGGGAGTTGAGAAAGAGGTTGGCTGGTTGCGAAGGCCCGATAACCTTGGATAATGATTTGTTACCACTTTGAGACAACCTACAAATGGTTGTGATAAAGCGGTATATAAGACCCTCCAATTATTGTTATTATTACAAAATGTGGTTGGTTTTGTTTTTCAGCCATGCGAGTCCCATGTTTACCGTATCATGCCGGTCTCCCACAGAATGCCAGGGATGAAGCTCACCACAAGTTTGTAAACGACAAGATTCAGGTACAAAGTAATGGTATTGCTGTGTCTGATGATCTTTGTAAATGGGTGACCACTAAGTTACCTCCCTTCGTCAAATTCAAAATTTAATGTTGCCCACTGGACTTGACTTGGGGCCTGTTCATTTATGTAAAACAACTGGTTCGTCGTTTTTAAATGTATTTGTCGAGTATAACTCCTGACAGACCTGCAAGTGTTTATGCAGGCCTTGTAAGGCTTTGTCAAGGCTCACCTGAAAGTAGCATCAGATTACTAGGTCTGACCTTAAGGTCAAAATGTTTGGATCGTGATAAACGGAAGCGGCCTAGGAGTCAATACTTCAATGTTTTAATGGTAGAATCTGCATGTCAAGGGATTAATCCTCAGTTAATCTGAGATAAGGTCCTCAATTCCTGAACTTTGATTGGCTAAGACATGGTCATGTACGAGGCAATATTTCAGTTTATTAACTTTGTGTTACTACTTAAGCAAGTGTGTAGTTTCTCTGTAGTGCCATTTTACTTGTATTTCAGTGAATATGTGACCTGGAAAGTGATATTAACCTAAACTTTGTCTCAATCAATATTGCTTTCTCGGTTCCATATAACCACATATTCACCTTAATAAAAGTTCATAATTGATAATTATTTACATAAAAAGTTGGATTCTTGCTTTATATTTTCACTAACAAACTATTTTGTTAATACAGTCGTCTTTGTTTACTAGGTTGTAGTTGCCACGGTAGCGCTTGGTATACAGTCGTCTTTGTTTACTAGGTTGTAGTTGCCACGGTAGCGCTTGGTATACAGTCGTCTTTGTTTACTAGGTTGTAGTACTGCCACGGTAGCGTTTGGTATACAGTCGTCTTTGTTTACTAGGTTGTAGTACTGCCACGGTAGCGTTTGGTATACAGTCGTCTTTGTTTACTAGGTTGTAGTTGCTACGGTAGCGTTTGGTATGGGGATTGACAAGCCAGATGTTCGTAAGGTCATTCACTATGGAGGTGAGTTGATGTTGTTTGAGAGAAAGAAAAAAATATATATATATATATATGCCACAAAATACCAAACATACAAAGATACATATTACCATACTGTGGCACTGTAAATTGCTTGTTTCACACTCACTTAAATCTGCAACCTTATTTCATTCACAATGAATATGATTCTAATTAATTAACTACCCGGTAATGTGTAAATAACCATGTAGATCATTCTTGTTGCAATAATTTAGGTAGATAACTCTATCAAAATCACATCCACAGTATAATGTTTGAGGAAGTATATACCTGTAAATCAAAGGCTGTTTTATGAAATGAATGGATATCATGTGTTATGATAATCTCTCTGTCTTTCTAGCACCTAAGGACATTGAGTCTTATTATCAGGAAGTTGGTCGTGCTGGCAGGGATGGATTTCCAAGTCTGTGTCATGTTTTCTTCTCCAACGGTGATTTCAACACTAGCAGGTAGGGGCTCTGTGTATCAAAATGCCATCTTCAATTTGGACTTCAGTAAGCAAGAGGTTATATTCAACTGCCAACATTCAACAAACTGACTTAACCACATCTTGCTGTCTGCACTGTGTCGGTTGTTGATAGAGTATTTCCCCGACCTTGAGAGTAAAATAGAAAAATCTCAATCCAAAAGGTAAGATTCTTAAATGTCTAGCCCAAGGCTTTGCAGAGGGCCATACATTTAAGAATTTTACCTAGTGGGTGTAGATTTTCTGTCCTACTTTCACAGTAAGGAATGATAATTTTATTCCATCCTCAAACCAAGAGTAGTTGAATGAAATGTTGATTGCTTGGTCTTTCAGCAAACTTAATAGTATACCTGCCGTAATCTGCTATTGTTGATGTGATTTGATACAATTGATATGAATTGGAATTACTGGTACCCTCATCTTTTACCAAGGGTAAAACAGAAAAATCTTTCATCGACTGACGTGTAGATATCTCTGTCTAATGGGAGAGATATTAGGGTCTCTGATAATCTGGTTTTCCCCTATTTTTCAGACATTTTATAAACGATATGAAAAATCAAGGATTCAAAGAACACAAGATGAAGATGCTCCACAAGATGCAACAGTACCTGAGCATTGTGGGGAAATGTCGCCGCAGGTATGTGTAAATATAGTTACCTGTGTATTGTGGGGAAATGTCGCCGCAGGTATGTCTAAATATAGTCTTACCTGTGTATTGTGGGGAAATGGCGCCGCAGGTATGTGTAAATATAGTTACCTGTGTATTGTGGGGAAAAGTCGCCCCAGGTATGTCTAAATATAGTCTTACCTGTGTATTCTGGGGAAATGTCGCCCCAGGTATGTCTAAATATAGTCTTGCCTGTGTATTGTGGGGAAATGTCGCCCCAGGTATATCTAAATATAGTCTTACCTGTGTATTGTGGGGAAATGGCGCCCCAGGTATGTCTAAATATAGTCTTACCTGTGGGTTGTGGGGAAATGTCGCCCCAGGTATGTCTAAATATAGTCTTGCCTGTGTATTGTGGGGAAATGTCGCCCCAGGTATGTCTCAATATAGTCTTACCTGTGTATTGTGGGGAAATGTCGCCGCAGGTATGTGTAAATATAGTTACCTGTGTATTGTGGGGAAATGTCGCCCCAGGTATGTCTAAATATAGTCTTACCTGTGTATTGTGGGGAAATGTTACTACACATATGTCTAAATATAGCAGTACCTGTGTATTGTGGGAAATGTAGAATAAGTGGTTGTTCTTTGTACCATTTTTGGTACATACATTACGTTACATTTATGTAATAAGATACTTGGGGCTGTTCCAGAAAAAAAGACATCCCCCCCCTGGGACGGCAAACTTTTTTTGTTAACGTGGGTGGTTGAACATTGAATAAAATCGTAGTTATTGGTTGTTGTTGTTGTTGTATTTTCGTTTCTGTGGGTCGTTGTACGTTGGAGAAATAAAAAAAAATATTTAAAAAATAAATAAAACCTGATTAATTAATTTACATGGTGGTGTGATATGAAAATATCTGGTTGAAGCTCGGATGGAGATTTGCGTTATTGAAATACGTGCTGAAACTTTGGCAGCGTGACATTACTGTATCGCGTGCAAGTCGCTTCCGGTATGTGGGTCAAGGGAATCTTGATAGAGGGCGCTGTTATCACTCTTCACAAAAATGGCTGCCCATTCGCGTCTTGTGACAGATTTCCTGCATTACTGTCCAAACAAGGAGTTGCTCCTTCAAAATTATAATTGCTGTGTAGTGTGTACAGGTCTGGCAGTTCACATTTACAGGTAATAGATGTACTCTTAAAAGGTCAAATAAAGTAACTATAATAACATGCGGACAGGCAATGAACATGTATGTAGATTTTCACCAGAAATGCAAAGTCATGATCCACCTATAATAAAATTTTAGTTAATTAATGCAGAAAGTCAAAACAAGTGAAATCTGCTTCTGACACCATATTGGATCATTTCGTCCATTTATGACTCGTCAATGGTACTTAATTAAAAGGTCAAAAGTATGAAACTCTAAACTCTATATAGCCACTACCAAAAGAAAACCCATTGCAGACAATTTATATTACATATGTATATGCATATAGGTATTGGTAAAACTAAAGGAAGTAAGTATGAAGCAAAAAGCACACTTTGAATACAAATTGACCTTTTCATTGTTGGTATGTAATGAAATATTAAATGTATAGTACAACTCTGCTGACACTTGACAGAACTATTTTCATTCTCTATATATATAATATATAGCAAAAGCACAAAAAGAATACAACACATATATATATATTAAACTAAATTTTAGTTTATTTATATCAAATGATAGTAAAACAACGGTAATTATTTAATTTAATAGTATATGGGTATAAATTAACTATTTAAATAACATGGTATGTGGGTACTACTTTTTTTCCCCCTTTTTTTTAAACTAAAAAACAATTGTGGGTCGTTGGTATGGAACAAAATTCGTAAATACGGGTGGTAGGGGTCTGCTGATTATTGAAGTTATGGGTGGTAGGGGTCTGGAAAAAGTGCCGGCCCAGGGGGGATGTCTTTTTTTCTGGAACAGCCCTTATAGATGTACCCGGGTAATTGATGACATTTTGTAAACAACAACCTACCAGATATTGGTAAAATTACAATGAGTAGCCCATTCAAAATGCTGCTCAGACTTGTTGTAAAGTGTGACATCATCAGAAACTGTCAACAAATATTACACTACTGATTTCCATGATTTTACTTTTTTTTTAAAGGGCAGAATAAACCGATATTTTCACTGACCGTTAGATATCCTGTATCTTGCTTGATACTTTTATTATAATATCCTAACATGATGGTTAATTCTACACATAAGTTTCCAATCGTTATGTTTGTTTCCAGGCTTTTGCTGGGTCATTTTGAATCCAAAGACTTGGCTCACATTGGTGGAACCCCAAACTGCTGTGACAACTGTAGGAAAAAGTAAGCTTCTCTATCTATGTACAGTTGGTGATCGCTTCTCTATCTATGTACAGTTGGTGATCGCTTCTCTATCTATGTACAGTTGGTGATCGCCTCAGAACATGCTGAGAGGATTATAACATGGTGTTTTGTTGAAGCTGTTTAACACTCTGTGCGGTCTAGTACCTAGCTAAAGCTGCTAGAATGTTGACAATAAATTCAGTGGCTGAGTTAGCCTGCCCAATCCAAATTTTGTCTTAAAAGGCAAAATAATTTTGTTCTGACAATGACAATGTATGACAGAACCCTCTATAACCCAGAAATCTCTGCAAACAGTATTGTAGTTCTTCGTGTGGTGTTTGGTGTAGAGAGAGAAAACAGATCAGGAGAATGGTACTAGTACTGTACACAGTGAAATTGTTGCCCTTCAATTGTAAAATCCACTTTTGCCCAATATCAAATTTGCCCTTCACATTTAATTACTATGAATATTAAGTTGTTTTCAAATGCTCAATGTAATAATAAATTCACCCTCATTACTGAGGGCAAAAAGAGTGAAAATTAAACTGCTGCGAACATTTCCTGGAATACAGTATTACATATTACTCAAAGGATTCGGGGAAATACTAAGAATAATAATGTGACTGATTTAAGCATCTCTAGGAATGGCCACTATAACATTGTCCTTTAAATAATAGTCCAGGGCCGTTTTCGTTTAAACAGTTGAACCGGTTGGGCCACAGTTGTTCATTTATTAAATAAAGTCGGACCTAGTAATCTGATGCTGCTTTCAGGCGAGCCTTGACAAAGCCTTGCAAGGCCTGCATAAACATTTGCAGGTCCGTCGGGATTTATACCCAAAAATGTTACATTTAAAAACGGACAAATCGGTTGTTCCCCAGAAACGAACAGGCCGCAGGATTCGTCTGGAACACAAGCAAAAGTTCTTGTCAAATCAAAAGTCAGCCATCACTGGAAACAAGCACTACTCAACCAGATTGCTGAAAATAAAAAATCATGATACTCCAGCCTGCCTGTAAATCTAGATGATAATTTATAAACAGATACTGTGACAGTAACCATGTTTATAAAACAACAGATATAGCTTCTATTTGCTGTTTAAGATGGCCACACAATTAATGAACTTAAAGGCTAGAATTTGCAATAAGGATGTTTATGATAAACATGTTTTCAAACCCAACACTAAGACACATAACATCTAATTGCTAGCAATAAATAGCATGTCAAAGTAACAGAATCTACGAACCTATAAATGTTGATGCTGGCTTTTCTAAGACTCTTTGTTGATTGTAGGATCAAAATGAGCAAAACTTACTATGACTCTAAGAACTGGACAATGGCGGACAGCCTGGTGTCGGATGAGGAAAGAGAGTATGGAAAAGAGGCTCGAGACCTGTTTTCAGCCATAGAGGTGAGGAAATGTTTATAAGCTCTCTGTTGTGTCACTGACCAAAGCCATATACACTGCGCATCTGTACAATATGTCATCTGTCAGTATGTATGTCAAACAAATCTTGCTTTGTAACCACATGATTATAAAATGATTTTAATTTTCACTAAATCAATGAAAAATTTCACTAGCCCTGATATAAAGTCTACTATCCCAGGCAATTGGTTAGTGGAATGTACACCTCAGCTGATTACTCAAGTTAGAAATTAGTATGGAGAGTGTATTAAGGACATGGATTAAATAAAATTGCAATCTGCATAGATATCATCCTCGATACTCCAGGGGTTACGCTCGCTTTCGTTCTCTGCAACCTTTGAATAACAAAATGGAAGGCACATGGCTAGCTATTTGATTGGTCTCAGTTAAAAACATCAAAAAATCGCTAGACTGATACCTGTCCTTTGAAGATTACAGAGGAGTGACACCCAACTTCAAAGCCTGCCAATTTACTGTTACGCAACTGACTTATTCTTTTCATGTAAAATAAAGGATCAAACTAGACTTCTAGTGCCTTCCACAAGGTGGTGCACACTGAGCCAGCGTTTTAGCTCTGACATAATTCAGGGGTGCAGAGAGCAAAAGTGAGCATAGACCCATGAGTGTCGAGGATGCTGGACAAATGAACTACCATAATCATCTATAAAGGCAGATTTCTAAAATTGTTGGGTAGTATTTGTCCTCTTGTATCGATTCACAATTGACTCGCTTGTGAATTAATTCATGTATAAATATGTGTTTACAAAATGCAAGTAATGTACAGTCAGTATAAGTATCTGCATATACAGTAGAACCCGCTTATTATGATATTCTATTTGCCAGAGAAAAATATTATAATAACCGATTTATCATAATAAACGATATAAGAAATATTCATGCTTACATAATGCCTTGTTTAATTCTAGGTGCTCGGCAATAGATATGGACTTATGGCCCCTATCAAGTTTTTAACGGGATCTATTGACAAAAAAGTCCAGCGTTTCTCTGATCACAAATACTTCGGATCTGGAAAGTAAGATTTTTTTTTTCTCATCCGGCTTAACTCATTCACCCCTGAAAATTCATAATGAACTATTCCAACCTTTGAATTGGAGGAGTTCAATTGTGTCTTCAGGGATGTATGATTTAATTATGGAGGAAAATCCACCAGGTTCAGTCCTCATAAAAATCAAGGGATAGACAATGCTGTGGTTGTTTCTAGAATACTTTGAATATCAACCCAAACATGGAGACATACTATTTTGTGTTATTTTTTGTCTCGCCGCGAGACTAAGGTGTTGCTTTTCTGGGGATAGCGGTGACGTCAACATTTAGTTTTTGCGTTTAAGTTAGTTTCACTGAAAGTATAAGTGCTAGACCGACCAAACATCTCAACCCATGCATCAGTTGTCAGCATCTCCATCAACATTAAGTTTTTGGGTTTAAGTTAGTTTCCCAGATATGAGCATTGATGGTCAAGGGGGGCACAGGTGAGACATATCTCCGAATGTCTTGTTTAATGTTGGCAGAGTTTAAATCTGTAAAACAGCTTCTTTTTACTGATTTGACTCCAGACATTATTGAAAACCTGTGTTATGTGGTTCATCTGTGGGCCCGTCTAATTTTGATACTTCTGTAATAGAAACAAAATGAAATGCAAATCAGGACAGCTACTTTTTCGAAAGTCATCATTTAGTTTAATCAAATTAAGTTCCACAGAAGTACTATATAAAGGGGGTTGTAAGTAAGGTGGTAAATGAAACAAGGGGCATTAAGTTGAAGTTTTAATGTATATTTACCATGTGTTTCAGGTATAAGAAGGTCAAGTGGTGGAGTGCCTTTGGTAAGTCATACAGGTTTGATTGATTAATTTTTGAAAAGTCAATTATTGATTGATTGTAGTTCAATTTATTTGCAAAAACAAAGGTCACGTGATATGTACATCATGACTCAAGTTACTGAAGTTTCAGAATGATGGAAACACTTTTTACAAGGGGTGTACACAAGTCATCTTAACTGGTACAATGGTACTGTATGGGTTCATTCTCATTTCTGACTTCAACATATTTGTTGTGACTGGATCATGTTGCTGACATGGGAGACTTGTTTGAAATAAAGTCAGTGCCTTCAAGCAGCTACCGTACTTTGGGACATTTTGGATGTGGTTATATTTTGGATTATTTGACGCCTGGACTGAATGAGACATATTGAACACAGCAAAAGTTCACGATACCAAAATATATTGTCGCAACATCCGGATATTGGCAGACCGTCTTCCAACTCATTCATTATGCATCAATTACTTACTTCGTTGACTATATTTTTCATATAAACAAAACTTGTAATTACATATTTTTGGGTAGAAACACTCAATAAATGATAGGGCTGTCACAATCTATCGGAAAACAGGTATATCACAATACATAGGCATATTTTATCGTAACACAATACAGAGATGAAATATTGCTGTATCTTAATATTTCTCAAAAGCATATTTTGGTGTTTTAACTTTGCAAATTACCACAAATTCTAACAGATATACCAATAAGCATAAAGCAGGCTTTTAATAGTTCAAATTTTGTAATCGATGGTTGGTTTGACAAAAATCTTAAATCTGTGTAGTCCATATTATATATGATTAAGTTTGATAACATTCTGACAACTTATTATAAAATTGACAACATCCTTCCTATGACAATATATCGGGATACGTATCGCAATATATTCATTCTGTATTGCAATATATTACACTCTTTGCGTATTGTGACACCCCTAATTAAAAATTTTAAAATATCTATATTTTTCTGAAAAACTCATCACATTCAGTGTTTTCAAGCACCAACATTTAGTATAGAGGATTGTAAAATGCTGATATTTGACGCAATATGATTTAACCACCAGATTTTAAGCAAATCAAGGCCAAAATTTGGAAACGCCAAAATATCCCAAAGTGCAGTATATTGGAATTACTGATCAACTCAAATCTTCATGTTGCTATTTCAAGCACATTTTACTGAAATTTTCAGTTTAATTTAAATGTATGACATTTACAATCATTTGGTTCCAAATGGCAGTGTTCTCCACTCCAAAACCCAACCAAGCCCAGATCAAACAAGGATGGATTTGTTGAAGCAGCATACTACTTATTGTCTAGATTTAAAGAAATTTTGAATAACCACTAATGTACATTGTATAAGAACAAGACATCAGAGATAGCAGCCTAGTTGGATAATATTGAGTATGTGCTGCATAAACAACATAGAGAGATCTAGAGCTCTGTTTAACGATGGGATATGCAGTAACGAATCAGGAAAATACCGGCAGGAAGAGAGATTATCACAAATTATGATTCTGTTTTACCTGTTCTTTATATCACATATTGTCAGGAAAGGCTCTGATCTTAGACGGATATCTGACAGAGCGACCAATTGAAAATGGCTTTGGGTCCGTTGTGGAATTGGCTCAGAAAGGCAGGAATTGGCTGTGGCAGAATAAGAATGCTACAAATGTTTCGCTCAAGGTGACTCCCAGTGCCGATTTGGTTGCTGAGGAGAAACCTGCAATCAGCATTTCTTTGAAGTGAGTTAATGTATATATACTGTTTGATAATGTTAGCAGGAAAACAGAATCTCGCTGTGTAGAAGTTGTTCAGTTTACAGTAAAAACATTTTGTTAGCTCAACTTGCTTAAAGTGCCAAGTCAGCTCTTGTTGTAATGTGGCATCTGTTGAACTTCTCACATCAACTTTTTACTTAAAACAACTTATCATGAAGTGCAAAGAGGCCTGTGGAGGATTTATGGCTAGAAGCATACTGGATTAGGGGGCTACTAAGTTTGTTCAAATAAATGACCTCAACCTTCTTTAATTTTCTGTGATGTTAGATTTAGTCTGGTTTCCCCATGTGCAAATTACGATGCAGAAATTGAACCCAAGGTACTTAGTGATTATATTGATAAATAGACTTGTTCGTCATCTAAGCTTTACTATTCATCACTCTCAGACAATCCATTCCGAAGGCAACATCCTTCCCAAGTCCATCTTCTAGTCCAAGAAAGGTCAATCTGGCCGAGTTTCATCATACACCGAAAGATTCACCTCGCGTTAAACCAGATGTGGATCAGGAAACCATCAGACTCCAGGCCAAGATGGCTGCCCTACAGGTCAGTGAGAATGTCTAAATCTGACACCCAGTTGAAAACAGAGTTCTTCAATCCACAGATTTGCCTTGCACAGTTATTTATTGGCAGGTACATTTAGCTCTCATACATACTGTAAACTGGAACATTTTCGCCTTTGAATGGTAAAATCCATTTTCGCCCAATATTAAATTCGCCCTTCACATTTAATTACTATGTATATATTATGTTGTTTACAAATGTTTGCTGTAATGAAAAATTCTTCCTCTTTACGGAGGGTGAAAAAGACGAAAATTAAACTGTAACGAAAATTTCTCGATATACAGTATAATACTATGTTTGACACAGACAAATAATACTTTAACCCTTTCACCACTGTAGACCATAATGGATTCATCCAGATCAATGCATGGTAGAGTCTATAACCCTTTCACCACTGTAGACCATAATGGACTCGTCCAGATCAATGCATGGTAGAGACTATAACCCTTTCACCACTGTAGACCATAATGAACTCGTCCAGAGCAATGCATGGTAGAGTCTATAACCCTTTCACCACTGCAGACCATAATGGACTCGTCCAGATCAATGCATGGTAGAGACTATAACCCTTTCACCACTGTAGACCATAATGGACTCGTACAGATCAATGCATGGTAGAGTCTACTAAAGTTACATAGGGGTGAAAGGGTTAAGAAAGGCTGCCCTGAGAGAATAATAGCTGTACAATTATATAAGATCATGATTAAGGGTTTCACACCTGTGACGAGGGCGGAGTGTCCAACCCACACCTACTACCATTTTAAAAATAAAACACTATGTTCTAGACTTCACAACAGAAATTGTCTTACTATAATATTGGACATTTAAGTATCATTCTTACAAAAAGATTTTTCCATGAATCAAGTTTTCTCTGTATTAACTAGATAATGTTAGTTAGGACTGCACTAGGATGTTTCTTACTGTAGTAGTCTCTGAGAACCTGGTCAGAATGAAATGGGAAATCGCACCACAATCATCAGCACAATAAAATTGTCATTGAAATTGACTGCTTCACTGGTATAAATATAGAAGATTAACTAAAATTGATATTTGTTCTTAGTTCAATTCTTACAATAGGAGTTTACATACAGGTTATTGTACAATATTTTCTGGTGTTTCAATCTCTACACTTCATTATAGATTATCATAAAGATAATATAGCTTATATATATATTTGTCTCGGCCATATACGATATTTTAATAAAGGGCTTCTGTGCCACTGAAATAGAATTCAAATGTTGAGTAAATTGTATGTTTGTGTAACAGAATGAACTTTACAAGGAGTTGGTAAAGAAGAGGAATGAGATCGCAGGAGAGACTGGATACGCACCTTACTCTATCGCCAGCAACAAGGCCCTTCTGGACATGGCTAATATCAGGTCAGTCTGGATTTTCCTCAGGTCACTCGAGTCCTAAGTGTTTCTGATCATTAAGAACTTCAAACATGCGAGGTATCAATAAAGATCAGTTTTATACTCTATGCATCCTCAAGTTCCTCTGTCAAAGAAAGTTTGTTTTTGGTGTATAGTAAGTATACCTTCCTGGTACACATGTAAACTTTACACACATTGAGGCACATCATTAATAAACTTAGTTGTTATAGGCCATTAAACCCTATAGATGGAATAATGTGTTAGCCTAGTGTAGTAGTAACCCAAGTATTATGTCCTTCAGACCAAGCACCAAAGACTCAATGATAAAAATTGAGGACTTCCCGGAGGCCAAGGTGAAGAAATTTGGTGACATGTTCGTCAAAATCATCATCTCATTCTGTAAGGAACATCCTGATTGTAAAACAGACAATTTCCCTGAGATCGATATTGGAAAGGTTTGTGATTATGTTCTCTTGATCGGGAAGATTTTCGTTTAAAAATCTTGATAATACCTGTAATGTTAAACATTAGTACCAATGAGAGTAAAATGTTTTTTTCATAGAATTATAAAAATTGTTCAGATCTATCTTTTAGCATGCATCATGTAAATGCTGTTATGATCAATAACAGTTGAGTTGGACCACCCATTAAGATTGCATATTTTTATATATGCAAGGGTTCATTCTTTAATCATCTGCTAATTATATGGTTGAGAGGAGATCACTTCAAAGATATTAACGAAATGTATCTTATATATGAAATTGATACATATTTTGGTCAATAAATATCACATATGTCGTGATGTTTTAGAAAAATTGTTGCTAATATTTTAAGTAGCATGCTGAAGAAATCTCTATAACATTACATGTGACATTGTTTCCTTTGTTGTAGGTGTCCTCTATACTTGACCTTCGTCAGCTGACAGAGACTCAGAGAACGACCTTCATCATGTATAGTCAGGACCATGTGGATGTTGTGAGTACAAGGCTGTCTGTGTATTGCTTAAAAAAGGGGGGACCACGTTGGCTAAGTGGTTAAGGCACTGGGTCGCAGGTTTGAGACCTACGTCACCAGGTACTGGATGTAAGTCGGTGTTTTTTAGCTCACCTGCCCGAAGGGCTAGTGAGCTTATGCCATGGTGCATCATCTGTCGTCCGTCTGTCTGGTGTCCGTCAACTTTTCCTTTTAACGACTTCTTCTGAAGAAGGGACAGGCCTACAGTCATGATACTTGGGTGATAGCTTCGTTGGTAAGAGCCCAACAAATTTTGAGAGCAAAAATGACCTTGACCTACTTTCAAGGTCAAAGGGGTCAAAAGTATCAAATACTTAAAAACAACTTTTTATGAAGAACTGATAGGTATAGAATCTTAATATGTGGCTGGTTGTTTTTTGGGATGGAGCCTGACAAAGTTTGAGAACGAAAATGACCTTGACCTACTATCAAGGTCACAGGGGTCAAATATGTCAAACTTATCAAACAACTTTTTCTGAATAATCGAAATGCATAGAATCATATTATTTGGCTGGTTGCTTCTTGGGATTGAGCCCGACAATATATGTGAATGAAAATGACCTCAACCTACTTTCAAGGTCACAGGGGCCAAATATGTCTTCAAATGACTTCTTCTAAATAATCTAAAGGCATAAAATTATAATATTTGGCTGGTAACTGTCATAGATGTAGCACAACAAAGTGTGCTATTGAAAATTACCTCAATGTACTTTCAAGGTCAAAGTGGTCAAATATAGCAAAAACTGCAAATAGCTTCTTTTAAAGAAGTTAAAGCCATGGAGTCGTGATATTTTATAAGTAGCTTCCTGAGATGTAGAAACCATGCATGCCCCATCCCAATGGGGATAGGAGAATGGGACCCAATAAGGTAAGGGTGTTACTGAGAGACAGAGCCAATATTTGGAAATATCTGTAGTACAGTATAATATTCATTTAACATTTTACTATGACTGCTTAAATATCCAGGTGAGCGATACAGGCCCTCTGGGCCTCTTGTTTTCTCCGGAAACTCCACCTTTCCTCCTACACCAAAACCTGGCACGTCTTTTAATGACCATAACTGTTAATAGGACGTAAAACATAAATAAGCAAAGTATTACTTAATATGAACCAAACAGTACTAGAAAATTCAATCTAGCTTTAGGTTCTTTAAAGCTGAGGTGCACTGCACCATAATGATAAATAACATCACAGTCATTAATTTGTAAGTATTGAATTTCACTATGTGAAGTTTTAATGCATCACCTGGAAACATTTATTTAAGTAGGCCATTGAACATCATTATCCCCTCTCAACGAATGTTCAAGGGGATATACATTATAGGATTCCACCTGTACGTACGTATGTTCGTATGTAACACTCTTTGTCATGGCTCTAGCAACTACATTCTTCAACAGAGTTTCATGAAACTTCACACAAGTAATGCCTTAATCAAGTGTGCATTTTGGGTTTCTACATTTAAGGTCAAGGTCACTGTTACTATTTTTAGAAAAAAACGTTTTCATCATGCTAGCGACTTCATTCCTCAACAGAATTTCATGAAACTTAAAACAAGTGTTTAGTATGACAATATCTGGAGCAAGATTGCGTTTCATGTTACTGCATTAAAGGTCAAGGTCACTTTTACTATTTTTACAAAATAATTTTGTCATCATTCTATTGACTTCATTACTCAATAGAATTTCATGACACTTGATAGAAGTGTTTGGTACGGCAATGCCTTTAACAACTTCTCCTTTCAGGTTAATACGTTGAAGGTCAAGGTCACTTACTATGTTTAGAAGAAAAAAATAGTCATGGCTCTTGCCACTTCATTTCCTCTTACATGTGTCCCAATGTGTGAATGTGAGGGGGTTTGTATCACTTGTGCTGCCTTGGTCCTGGTGCTTTTCTGTATAATAATGACAACCCAACTGCATTGAAGGAGTTTTACATAACAGAATACATACAAAATGTGGTGGAGTTTAAACTGTCAGTTTTTGTACCAGTGAAATCTGATTTAAACTATGGTACGTAATTAGTGTCTGGAGCACATGACATTTGGCCGGGGAGAATTCAAAAATTATTTTATTTTTCCTTTAAAGTCACTGGAAAAGAGTCGTGTCTAATTGCAGTGTCTAATAGAGAGTATTTATATTAAGAGTTTTCGTATGACCATTTCCATCCCCTACTCTGTATCAGCCTGAGACTCCCATATCAGCCTAAGGGGCCAGAGGCTGTGGACTGCGGCTGATTCGGAGTAGGATATGGAAATTGTTATACGGTAACCTTTTTATCATATACTGCTCTATAACATCAAAGGTATAAGCAATAACACATAAAATTGGCAGAATATTGATTTTACATGAGCTTAACTATAGTCACATTCTACTTTAAATAAAACTCCATGTACAGATTGCTATGAAGTGTACACAATACCAGTTTAAGGTGTGATTTCAGAAAAGTGTTCAACTGGAGGTTAAAGTGATATGGTGCGTGTGGGGTGGTTATGGATTGGTCCACGATATGGCCTATGCACAGTTATCACCATAACACATGAAAAACAGACCATATCACGAACAAATAAATGATTAAGTCATCAAATGTAATATATTGACCAGAGAAGGCTAGAATTGAGGGTGTTTGAGGAAGGGGGCATTTTAATCATTCAAATTCAATAAATGCTGAACAAAACAAGAAATGACACTAATATCAGCAAATATAGTAGGTCTAGGTTTGTGTTGATTCCTTTACTGAACCATCGTACTTTGTATTTTATATTCAATAGGAAGAAATCGCATCCAGACGAGGATTCAAAATCAACAACATCATAGGTCATCTTTGTGAGGCGGTGAAAATTGGCCAGCATATTGACATGCAGAAATTAGGAGTCAACTCTCGGATAGAACAGCTGATCACAAAAGCGATCAGAGGTCCTCTAAAGTCAGGTACAACAGCACTTATTTTGTAGGTAGGATAGAGCAGCTATTCATAGACGGTATCAGGGGTCCTCTCAAGTCAGATATAACAGTCGTTATATTGTAGTAATGATAGAACAGCTAATCACAGACGCTATCAGGGGTCCTCTCAAATCAGGTACAACAGTTGTTATATTGTAGTAATGATAGAACAGCTTATCACAGACGCTATCAGGGGTCCTCTCAAGTCAGGTATAACAGTCATTATATTGTAGTAATGATAGAACAGCTAATCACAGACGCTATCAGGGGGTCCTCACAAGTCAGGTATAGCAGTACTTATAATGTAGTAATGATAGGCCAGCTTATCACAGACGCTATCAGGGGTCCTCTCAAGTCAGGTATAACAGTCATTATATTGTCGTAATGATAGGCCAGCTAATCACAGACGCTATCAGGGGGTCCTCTCAAGTCAGGTATAGCAGTACTTATATTGTAGTAATGATAGACCAGCTATTCTCCCACCCTTCACAGGCGTGTCTCCCGTTTTAGTCAGGAAAGATCAGCTTGTCACCCCCTAGGGGGAGATAGCCTCGTGCAGATTAGCACGTGTTCAATTGTGACGTCATTAAAATGCGTCACCGGTAATTGTGACGTCATCAAAACTGAATGATGATATTCATACCCCACATGTGTTTAACAAACTTAGATTATTGTTGGTGGAGTTGTGACTGAAATAATAGGATGGGAGAAAAATAATCATACCCTACCTTGAGAGTGTAACAGAGAAATATCCAACCCTTGGGGTGATTTTTGTTGGTTGTCTAACCCTCGGCAGAGTCTCGGGTCAGCCAACCAAAAAAATATCCCCTCGGGTAGGAGATTTCTCTGTCACACCCTTAAGGTAGGGGAAGATTATACTAGTCACAGACGCTATCAGGGGTCCTCTCAAGTCAGGTTTAGCAGTATTTATAGTGTAGTTATGATAGACCAGCTAGTCACAGACACTATCAGGGGTCCTCTCAAGACAGGTATAGCAGTACTTATAATGTAGTTATAATAGACCAGCTAGTCACAGACACTATCAGGGGTCCTCTCAAGTCAGGTATAACAGTCGTTATATTGTAGTAATGATAAACCAGCTAATCACAGACGCTATCAGGGGTCCTCTCAAATCAGGTACAACAGTCGTTATATTGTAGTAATGATAGAACAGCTAATCACAGACACTATTAGGGGGTCCTCTCAAGACAGGTATAGCAGTACTTATAATGTAGTTATGATAGACCAGCTAGTCACAGACACTATCAGGGGTCCTCTCAAATCAGGTACAACAGTCGTTATATTGTAGTAATGATAAACCAGCTAGTCGCAGACACTATGAGGGGGTCCTCACAAGTCAGGTATAGCAGTACTTATAATGTAGTAATGATAGGCCAGCTTATCACAGACGCTATCAGGGGTCCTCTCAAGACAGGTATAGCAGTACTTATAATGTAGTTATGATAGACCAGCTAGTCACAGACACTATCAGGGGTCCTCTCAAGTCAGGTATAACAGTCGTTATATTGTAGTAATAATAGTCAGGTAAAGAGGTTCTTACGTTTTAGTTAAAACATTCAAATATAGCAAATCTTTCAAAATAATCCCTGTACCATTACCAAAACTGGTAACTCTTCACTCAAAATGTCCAAGCATGGTAATAACATTAACAAATCATTTGTGAAAAGAAAAACTTACCTTGCAGAACTTTCATGAATTGAAAATACAGCTCTCTTAGTGTAGATATGTAACTGGACCAGGGTACCGTTTCACAAACAGGGTTTAACACCCTGTTTGTGAAACGGCAACCTGCTCAGGATTTGAACACTGGACCTCCAATCATTATAGTGTTGCTCTCTAACCCAGTCACAATAAAGGAATTTAAGGAAAGGTTACTCCAGGTATAAAAACCTAAAATGAATTTGTCCAGTGTTTGGTCTGTGGTGGGATATAGCTACAGAATGTTTCAATTATTGTAACAGTTCTTGCGTTTGTCGCTGTTAAATGTATAAAAGAAACTGAGATTTCAATTTTCACTGAAGTAGCTTTAATATTGTCTTCATGGCCCGAATATTCATAAGAAAATTGTACTGACTATTCAAGATTTCAAGGTTCTGTGTGTTTGTTTTACAGACATCAGTGGTCTGACGAAGATCAAGGATCTATTACCAGATCATGTGGAATACAACCACATCAAATTAGTAATTGCCTCGTTGCTATGGAAACATGGACAAGAGGTGCTGCCATCTGGGGAGCTAGTGTTGTTGGGTGGCACTGCTGATGCCACTTCCTGTCTACAGACGGGAGCAACTGCCTCCTCAGCAAACATTGATCTAGTCCCCTCATCATCCATGGAGGTCTGCCTATACTTGTTTTGTTTATATGTTATTAAATTATTATTTTTTAAATTCCATTATTTGTATTGCCTTTAATTTGTTGAATTATTTCCATGGTTCAAGAATGAAAATAAAATTCAGATGAAGATTTTATATTTTGCGGCAGGTCTTTGACCTTGGAAACTTGTTTTGAAGGTCAATTGATTGGTGACTTATGGTCTTTTCCATTTCAGGTTATGGATTCACAGGATGCTTCTCAGAACTCGCAAAGTACGGATGTAGAATCTTCTGCGTCTTCTGGGACAAAAAGGAAACTTCCATCTTGGATGTCGTCCAATAAACCAATGAACAAGAAAATGAAATCTAACCGTCTCTTTCGGTAGTGTGTAAAGGAACATCAATTTTATAATGCTGCATCAAATGCTGTGTAATATTTGGCATAGTGGGATAATTGTGTCATGTGAATTTTGAAATGTGTGTGTGCTTTTAAGGAATTCAAGCAATTTACCTTTGTGCAGGTAAATTTTTGTGTAAGGACAGATTTAGACAGCTGTTGTTATTCTTGAAGAAATACGCAAATTGTTTACATATGTATAATGGGTGATAGGGATATGCAGAGTTCTGCTTGATAATTATGTTGAATTTAATGACTGATAGAGACTCCGAAAAAAATTATCTCTCATTGCTTATAAATAATCAATGCTGTGACTGTGTGTTCAGTTAGAAGAGGACTGTGATAAGTGGATGAGGAGAAATATCTGCTCATGCGAGTCAAATGGGATTTTTGCAGAGGACAGTGCATTTATATAAATACCCACTGTGTTCATTGAAAAGTGCTGTATGAAATTACAAATTGATTTTCAGACTTAAAAATTAATTCTGCTCAAGAGGTTTGTCTGAGACATCACTACCGCTTCCCACCTGTCCATCTGTTGTAATATGGTTCTGTACACGACATCTCATACACCCCTCAACAGACTAAATATGTATTTTCACAATAGTATGGTACACATAGAGTTCTAACCCTAATTAGATTTTGGTTGTTATCAGTGAAGGTTGAAGGGTCAAGGGTCACACTAGACTTCTTACGACAACCATTTCTTGCTTGGGAAGGGTGGGTATATTTTAGAGAGCCCCCTGCTAAGTGCTTACTTTGTTTTTTAAAAAAATCTTTGCTCATTATACTTTAAACAGTAAAATATTTCGGTAATTATTAACTTGATGCATGACTTATTAATGTTGGATATTTTGTTGGCATTAAATTTAATAATACTTTCCTATACAGAAACTTCAGTTAAACAATTTCCTTAAGTTAAGGAACGTTAGCAAACTTGTGATATCAATATATGATGGAAAGGCAGAATGTAACCTACTAAAATCAGGTTCCATGACCCTTCATATGAAATGAGTCTAAAGAAATTTTCATATGAAAAGTGATGGTCATTTGTGATCTGCATCCATTGTATTCTTTTATATTTAGTTTGATCTTTTAAAAAAAATCCTTAAGTAAAAGGAATATCATCAAACTATATGTATATATCATGAGAAGGCAGAGTGTCAGATACAATGTACTGAAACCTGGGCCGGTATTCATAGAACCGATCTCATGCTAAAGCATGGATTATGTGCTCAAACCAACTTCCTTGTAACTCAATTAAATGATGTCAAACGGTCATAAAGTCAAATGTTAACATTGAAAACAGTTTTTGATTCTAAGTATTTCCATTTTTTCCCCAAACCATTCACAAAATAAGATTTAATGATTATATATAACCGGAACAAGAAACTAGGAAACTAGGCTTGAGCATGAAAATGGTTTTATGAATACCGGCCCAGGTCTCCTGCCTCACTATATACAATAAAGATAAGTGAATTTTTATGTTACTTGTACGTGTGACGGGGGTTTAACGGTCTACACCTGTGCTAACCTTTTTTATTTAGTTTGATAATTTGGACATTTTTACTGATTTCAGCTTTTTTGTTTTCTTTATATGTGCTTACATAAATATGGAATTAGTTCCTACTGTTAGCTTGATGATCATTAAGGTGACGGTTACAATAAGGATTGATTTAATTAACATTAGCTTGATGATCATTAAGGTGACGGTTACAATAAGGATTGAATTTATTACTAGCATTGTCACTGTTATGAAAGGGTGATGGCCTATGCTAGTAAGTTATCAAAATTTGTGCCTTGTTTTTTTCATATATTTTTTTTCAAAAAATAATGATATTTTGAAGGAATTCTAAATAAGTGAAAAATATCTGCAAAGGGAAAATATTGTTGCTTCATTTTCTGTATAAAAGGGATAACCATCCACGTTGGAAAAATAGCTCTGAAATGGAATTCTTATTCATGTTGTAACTCTTGTAGCATACCCTTTACCTATAACCATAGTAAGTCAAATTACCAGAAAAAAATGAGTCTTCCTAAATTTCCAAAGACTTGTATTTTGCTTCTTGTCTCATGATAATTTTAATGAATTGATAAAAATTCAGTTTATGTGTTCATTGCAATATTTTGTTTTCAGCATTACTGAACTTGTTGTTAAGCTTAAAGCTCTTTCACATTCATCAGTGTACATTCATTGTTCCATTCCTTTAGGGAAGTCCTTATTTTTATCAAAGTTTGATGATGAAATCATTACCAATAAATAGATTTGTGACAATGACAAACTTACTTTGCTATTTTGAATACCAATTAGCAGTTTGTTGAAACTGCAAAAGGAGATCATTCAGTTTTCTGTATTAGAAATGTTCATACATATGTAATAGGGTATTGATCCAGGGGTGATTGGGATGGGTATTTTTAATGGCTGACCTCAAATCGTGTGGAATTGTTTTTTCCGTTTAGAAACAGTAGCTTTACAGGCAACATTATATTTAGATCACCCCAGAAAAAGTCTGGTATAAACTATTGCAATCTCCTTGTGTCCATCACCATCCTCTCACCAATTCACTTTTTCGACCTCTTCTCAGAAACTAGTCTCAGTAAAATTTTGCAGGAAGACAAACAAGAATTGTGAATTATATGGTTCATGGTCTCCAAGATGAAGAAATTAGCAAAACAGAAAATTCAACAATTTCCTTTGTGTACAGAAATCTTAGAATTAAATACACTCCATATTAAAAGAAACTATTAAATGGTTCTTTCTAGAGCACACATAGGCCTACACTCGTGATAGTTTGCCAGTAGCTTGCTGGTCTGAAGTACTAAAACCTTCATAAAGAAGTGACGTTGGCCCATATTTAAAGTTCATGGGTCAATTTTGTTAAAACATTCAATAGACTTCTGAAGAACTGAAATGCCTAGAGTCATGATATTTGGGCAGTAGATTGCTGGCATTCATATGGTACGAAGATTGTGAAATGAAACGGCATTGACCCATATTCAATATCATGAGGGTCAAATTTGTCAAGATCAGTCAAAATTAAGTTCTTCTTAAGAACCAAAAGTCTTATAGTCATGATATTGGTCAGTCACTTATTTAAAAGCAGTGCTAGCAAATTGCTAGAAGAAATGCCCTTTAAATCAGATTAACATCTTCAGGCCCCTCAGGCTTCTTATTCTTTTTCATAACACAAGAAAACCATGGCAATACCATTTATTGTTTTTATTCATATGCTTATTTACAATCTAAAAGCAACATCAAGTACAGAAATTACCATGTTTGTTCACAGCCAGTTTAACAAACTCCTATAAACAAATCTTTTACTACAGTTATAGTAATTATGATAAAATACCAGATTTTAGGAGAAGATCGAGTTAGGTACAAGTCGGTTGTTTTATCTTTGGTTAATACATGTTACAGTACTAAATACTCAAATTTTTACTCTCTATATTGNGGGGTGGGGGGAACAAACATTTGAAGGTTTCAAAATGATTACCTGGTATATCAATTCTAAAACTACCTGGGTACATTGTATAGAAATTCACATGTGGAAACATTTTCATTGCGACCCTTTAAGCTAATCATTGGAAAAAAATAATTGTAAGTATTATTTATAGGCACACTACACACAAAATACCATTTATATACACAAATATATTTTACAATATTAAACACAGAATTTATTTTTGTTGAGAATGTTGTAGTACCACAGCTCTTCAGTAAGCCATTTAGCTGGCTTCTCCGTTTCTTTATTAGGAAAATTTTATAACGTTCCATCAATATTCTAGTTTCACATTCCATATTAATACAAGACATAAAAGGTAATACATGCTTAATATTAGTTGTTAAGAGCAAAATTAATGATAATGATTTTTTTTGGATTTTTTTTGGATTTTGTTAATTTTGAGGGAAATGGGAATTTTAGATGCAAAACTTAAACTAAAAAGAGTATAAAAGAATGGTACATGGGTGTTGTAATTTCTGTATTGTTATGCAGAGTCTGAGGCTTTTCATTTATTTTTATAGAAGTTCAAACCATAAAGTTTTATTTACTAGGTATTTGACTTTTCTACACAATTATAACACAGAAAGATATTTTGTTGAACACACAATATTTTTTACAAAGCAGTTATTAGTACATCAGCATTTTGAAGAGAGAAAAAAAATAAAAAAAAAATTGGTCCCATACACAACTATTTTTATCAGAATGACATCAGCACTTTACTTCAAGTCTATAATAAAAAGAGTCCAAACATGTTGCCTGTATAAATCAAGTCCAATGTTTAATGACTAAGGTCATACAGCACAACCAGTGAAATATTTATATGTCGGGGTGTTAGCACATTGTCACCTTCTTCAGACAAATGACCAATTAAAATATATGAACACTTTGTACAATTAGATCTTTAAAAAATCTAAACTCACCCCTGAAGACAAATTTGAACTTTTTCAGTTCAAAGGTTGGAACAGTTCATTATGACATTCAGGGGTGAATGGGTTAATAAGTCAATTTTGGTGTTTATCACCTGTTTATTTATCGAGTACCACCGTTAGTAAAAAACAAATTCTGACTGTTTCAACTCTTTGTGTCGCCCGCAACATGAGGCGACATATATAAGTATTATTTTGTCGGCGGTGGCATTGTCTGAAACAAGGTTTCTGTGCAATAACTTGAGTTCCCTTGGGTTGATTGAATTCAAACTTTGTAGACATGTTGCATACCAATATAGCTCGGACAGGTCTACATTTCAGAAGTTTACGGTAGAAAGTAGCTAGTATTTTACAAGGGTGATATATAGTTTATATAAACTTACTTGCTCTTCATTGATGGTTATAATTGTATGATTGCCTCAGAATTACCGATAAGAAAACATTAAAAATAAGCATCATATGCTGAGCTTGCTGACGCTGTATACAGAAACAGCCAGTATATATCTTAACAACCACCACCAGAAAACGTACTGGTCTGGTCAATATATTTGCTCCTAAGATCTATAATTTCAATGTCAATACTCCGTCTTGGTCTTGAAGTTGAAAAAGTCTGCCATTGATCACTATACTACTCTTGGTTGATAGCACTTCCTGTACGCAGGTTCATGGTGACCTCGACCTGGAAGGGGTTGTAGCCGGCGACGACAGGATAAAGTGGCTCTGAACCATCCACTGCATCGATCACACAGATCTGCTCCCCTTTAGCGCTGTCGAAGATCTTCCATTCCTGCTTGTCTGTATCCACCATAAACCCGAAGTTACGGCTCATCGTGGCTCCAGCCTCATTCTTTGACAAACTGTCATGGAAGATGCACTGGTTGCCATGGGCGATGTGGAGGCAGATCTTGTCACAATCATTGTGATGTGCACCAATCAGTGACCAGGCAAAGGTTTGACCTTCTACATGATGCCGATTGTCGATCACTACACCACGCGCCAAGCCGATCTCAAATACAAGATTGCATTTCTCAAGGGGGCGCCGGATCTTGTAGCGAACATTGAGCTCGTAGTAATGGCTGCCCGGAGCTTGTATGGGAACAGTACTCATAGCCCCCTTATACTTCTGTAATGTGTTGGGGCCAGCTGGTTCAGCTGCTGCTGCAGAGTTCAGGAAAGTCTTCCCATCAGGCGAAACAGTCACATCTCTATGGGCTCGAGCACGGTCAAAAGAAAACTCGGGTACTGTAGGGAAAATGCAAACATTCATCATTAAGACAGATAAACATGTAGGCCATATTTTTTATCTAAATAAACCGTTTTTCAAAAATAATATTCGGCTTTCAACCAGTATGTGTAATTATGGCAATTGTAAAAAAATCCTTCAAGGTCATTCATTTCAAATTCAGAATTTTGTAAACTTTGTAGCTTTGCCAGAAAAAAACGGCAGGTATTTAGTCATACAGTTCTCATATAAGATCTCTTATATTTAATGTCTAACTCTATCTGTGAAACATATTTTCTACTCACGTTTTGCTTTCTGCAAGATTACTGTTGGAATGTTGGAAACTGTAATTAAAAGAAAAGCATACTTTGATAAAAAAAAAAAAAAAAAATCCATGATGTGTACAAATACACATCTATAAATATATTTCCATAATGTATACAAATATAAATCTATAAATGAGACGTAAGAAGGTTACACTACTTAGTCCGACTTACCACTGACATCTGTGTTTGCAATCACTTGGAACCTGTAGGTGCCGATCGGACGATCCACAATCCGGATTTCAAGCACATGCTCTCCAGACTCAAATGGGACAAAGCTGATACGGAACCGGTCCTCCGAGCCCGAGAGGCGTTCATCTACACGAGCCATGTTCTCTACACCTTTAAGAGAAGAAAAGGTTCATCCCTAATGACTACTGTCAACAACATACTTTGTAATTCAATTAGTATCCTATATATATATATATATATATAGTTATGATAAAGAGTTTGACAGTACTGTGAAGGTTTTTCCTATTTTTTAAGGACAAAAACAAATCTGGACAATTTAAAGTTAATTTTTCCAAAGAAACAATACAGGAATTATAATTTCATTGATTACTTCCTAAAGTATGATATATTTTATTCTGTAAGATTTTCTTTTAATCTGCATTTTTCGGCAGCAAATTCTGTCTTGATGGTGAGGATGATATTCTTACAAGGATATTGCTTTTCTCTGAAACCTTACATGACATTACCATGCATAACTTCCAAATAAGAAACATTACATTAATACCATGGAACTTCAATTTTATTTTTATTTTTTTTGGGGGGAGGGGGGAGGGGTGGGGGGAGAAACCTCAGCAAAAAATCCAGCTGCTCTGTTATTAATTCAGATGAAAATTTTCTTTGTGATTTAATGTATCCATGACAACCACTAACCTTTGGGTCCCTTGACACGTGCCGAGATAACTCCCACTCGGTCATCAGACTTTTGACCTTGAAAGTTCGCTGTAAAAACGAAGAAGGTCACAATCTCATTCTCAATGGCATCACCTTCCTGTTCAATTCTGGTATTCGGGGGATAGATGGAAGAGGCCCAAACAGATGCCATGCCGATGATATCTTTCTGTATCTCTGCATGTAGTCCCTTGTGTGAGAAACCAAGAGCAGCTGTCTCGTGTGGCATCTTATCAAAGGGTTGCTGGTTGAGTGATCTCATGCGCCTGATAATGGTCTTTTCTATCTGGAGGAGAGCCGAGGAATTGGTATACGCCAAAGCCTGATCAGAGAAGTAAATAGCCTCCTCGATCTGGTTCCTGTGAGCAGTCAACGTACTCATCTGGGTGTCCAGGACCTTTGTCTTTCGGTCCACATGACTTGCTACCTTGTTCTTAAGTTCCTCCCGGCGCTTCTCCAATATCTTGATGTATCCATCAAAGGCAGCGTCAATTTGCATTTCAACGTCACGACCTTTCTCGCCCACTGCTGTTGTCTCCAGGTCGACATCTCTGATGACGCTGGTAACCCGCTCTTCAGCTTTCTTCAGGCTGTCCATTTCTTTACTTATGTCCTGTTTCTTATTGTTGCTAATTTCATCCGTGTTGTTTATTTTGTGACCATCAGTCTCCTTGTGGTCACACAGCACACAGACGTAGCAGACTGGCTTCTGACATTCGACTTTGGAGCAGTACAGGTTGAACTTCTCACGGTGTTGAGGACACTTCTGGGGGTGAGAAAATGCACCCAGAGTCTTCTCCTTCTTCAAGTTTTCCATGGAAATAAGCTCATGTGACCTGGTAACACTTAGCCTCTTGTGAGCTTCCTTGCACTTGCTGCACAGGAACTCTCCACACTCCTGACACCTGTGTGTGGCTGGACTGTCCTCTCCACACGACTGACATGTAACACCGCTTGTATCGTTCTGCACACGGACGAAGTCCATTAAATCCTCCCTGGTGTCATCGCGAGGGAACTCTCTCATGTCAGACGAGGTCGACTTATGCTCCACATTGCATTTGGGACACACAATCTTCTTGTTCTCCACCTGTGTAGAGAGCATGGTGTCTATGGTCAAAATTTCACTGGACAAACATCAATCAAACACCATTCTGGTGAAATTTCTGTAAAAGTTTTAATTTGACATCTGAATTAAGGAATCGGTCCTTGATTACTCTAACAGTATGGCAGAAATAAAGTATACCAGGGAATTTTCACCCTTCGCCCATGAAATCGATTTTCGCCCAGTGTTAATGTCATCATTCTAATTTTGATACTATCTATATTATGTTGTTTATTTATATTCACTGTAATGATAAATTTGCCCTCATTACCGAGGGCGAATAAGGCAAACATTTAACTGCAGCGGAAATTTCCCGGTATAAAGTATTCAAACAGATTCTGATTTGATCTTTAATATTACCAGGTAAATACAGAAAAAATAATAGAATTTGCATTTTATTTCACCCACAGGGGCATGGATCGCTTTACTTGTAATATTAAAAAATAGGGGTCTCATATACTAATATATACATATGAAACCCCTATTTTTTTTAATATTACAAGTAAAGCGATCCATGCCCCTGTGATTTCACCAATTAACTTCAATAAATTACACTGAAAAATATGACATTCTGGTCAAAATGGTTCTTCAAATGCATACTGAACAAAGAAAGCTTATCTTGTTTTGAACACACAAATCACATGTTGTAAGAAGCTGTGTATGATGAGAAAACATTCTGTATTAGGCTGTATGATCTTCAGTGACCTTTAGGAACCCTGAACTTTTGTTAATACCTTTTCCTTGACACACTTGTAGCACAGTGTGTGTAGGCATGGCAACAGACGGGGATGTTGATCGTCAGAGTTGTACGGCTTGCTACAGTTGTGGCAGCGGAGGAACTTCGACTGGAGTTGATCAACCCCCATCGTCATAGACGACAGGGAGGCCATGGTGATGTTCATGCTGGCATTGGGTATGGTGCCCTATTCAAAACAATAATAGTGCAAACAATTGAAATAACTGACTTCATATATTCAGAGCAAACAACCTGTAAGATTATGACAAAAAAAATCAATAAACTTTGCAGCATATTTACAAAAAAGTCTGAACAATCTGAGAAACAAATTATGGATAAAAAGTAAAGCCATGTTTCAGAATTCTTGCCAAAAATTGAAAGGTGAAAAGTACTTTATAGAAAATTGTATCAAATTGTCACCACTGTAGACCATAATAGACTCATCCAGATCAATGCATGGTAGAGTATACTAAAGTTACATAGGGGTGAAAGGGTTAAGCCATGCATAGAGGGATGCATGGCTTCCTTCTATAATCAAGCCATGATTATTTGTGAGTACATTACAACAGGTATATAGATGTGGAATCATCTCCTAGAAGATTCTGTTATGTTTAAACCTGGAGCCCGGCATGCAATACAGTCCCATAATGTTCGCTGTCAGTGTTAAAGAGTATACTGTCTTTTTCAGCTTGTATATTTGAAGAACAGAGAGGAATTATCCTATACCCCTGGTATGGTTGTGAGATAGGTTCAAGTTTTCAGGGTCATTTAGGTGAACGCTAATTGCCATTGAACCAATCATTGTGATGATGCAGTGAAGCCAAATGGATAACAAAATTGTCTGTTTTTGATTATCCAGGTGAGCAATGCAATCCTTTGGGCATCTTGTTTTTTTTATACATATTTTTAAACATTTTGGACTTTTAAAACTATTTTTTTATAACCAAATATAAGATCTCTTCGTGGTTAGTTTGTGTGAAGGCTTGCCAATGATTCAATATGTTTAGCTTTATTTTATATGAAGGTTCATTTAGGGTCAAACTTTGACGCAGTGAAGCCATAACTGAAAATGTGTTTTTTTTCATTTATTGACATTTTTAACTGTTTGATTTTGGACCTTTTTCAGATTTTTATTTCTCAAGGCGTGCCATAATGATTATATTTTTAAGCTAGAATGCTTATATTTTGCATGGAAGTTCTCTGGACATCAAACACTGATGCTATAGCTAGCAAAAACTGGAACGCTTTGTCAATGCTTTAATACATATATAAATCAATGCATTTATGGATTAATGCAGCTTCCTTATACCATCCTCGATATCCAGGGGTTACACTCACGTTTGCTCTCTACACCCCTGGAATATGCCATGGCAAAATTGAAGGCTAGGTGTGTGCCACCTTGTTGATTTGATGTACATCTTAACAATCTCACGGTCACGTAAAGGTAAAAATTGACAGGCTTTGAAGTCGGGTGTCTCTCCTTTGCAGGTAAAGGACAGGTATCAGCCTAGGGATTGGTCAGGGTTTTTTGTAACGGAGACCAATCAAACAGCTAGCCGCGTGCCTTCAATTTTGCCATGACATATTCCAGGGGTGTAGAGAGCGAAAGTAAGCATAACCCCTGGATATCGAGGATGACCTTATACATGTAATTTATGCAGCTCACTCAATTACAAAAAAAAGTAAGAGGTTGAGGCTCATGCATGTACTGACTTGATTTTGGGACAAGGTAAAACCTGAGTACCCTTACATTTGAAAGTATACCTGGAATACCAAAAATCATATTGGTATCACTAATCAGCCAATTTCACATTTATAACAAGTATAATATGTTCAATGGACTGAACATTTCTTCATGAGTGGTTTGAAATGTAGGTTTTGTACTAATGTTAGAATGCAGAAATTCATTTTGAATTAATTAAAAACTTTAAATTGCATGCTAAATCTCATTATTTCATTACAATTAATACATTAATTAAAAAATTGTACATTAATATTCACAAACAGTCAAATGTTGCAGTTGGTCACTTTTCAAATTTGAATTCCCAACAGTGACATTTTTTCTATCATCAGTTACACACATTTTCCCATCATACAACATTTCTTTTCTGAAATATATATGACAACTTTAAAAGTGAACATTTATTCCATATATGCATTAAGGTACATGAAAAAGTTGCCTTTTCACCCTTAAACAAATCTCTAACTTGAGTAAGACTACTGCTATATACACATGCTTCTGTATGCAGTCCATTGTCAATAGGAATATATCACATGCAATACACTCGTATATACATGTAGGTCTCTGATATTATAATTTAAATTGCTATACATATATAAATATATGCACTTGTTCAAAATCAAATCGTCAAAATTGGGTTAACTTTAATAAATAGTAGAATGAGGGTCATAGCTTACTTTCTGTTTTCGTTTTGAAAAAATTTAGATTAAAGTTGTTCATAAAATAAAGTTGATGCGTCATTGGCAATTAAGCCATTATAACCACCTTTAATACATTGTAGTCTCCATAAAAATCCATTTTAAAGAAGGCAAGCAGCATTCACGGAAGTGGCAAGAACATGTTTGGGGAAACTTGTTGGGAAAAAAAATACATCTACTTTTTCTTTAGATTTTTATACAGTAATACCTGGTAGCCTGTTGGGAAAATTAAATTTACTTTCTGTTTTGATTTGGAAGTCATATATGCAATATATATGATACGGCGAATAACCTAAAAATAAATTGTTGTATACTTTGATATGAAAGTAGGCAGAAATGAGATTAAAATAAACAACTGAAATTAGAACAACAATAGTTTTTATCTAATCAAATATCAGTTCATTGTATTCACATGACATTCACTGTGAGCTTAACTGCGCACTAATCAGAGTAACTTCCCTGTTACTTTGGTTTTCGTACTGACTACCTATAGAATATATGTAAATAGCACCACCGATGAATATACCATTGAATTATTTCATTAGCTTCGATAAAAATACGTTAATGATGGTAATACAACATTCTGGGCGATAAAATACGACATAGTTCTGTTTTAAGTAGAATGTAAACAATTATTTTTTAAGGTTATACATAGGCCTATTGTACGCGTCAGCAATATACAATTTGTACACATGCAGCTGTCAAATATTGTTTAAAATTTACGGATTTAGGTCCAAAACGAATGTGTCCGACCACTAGGTTTAAAAATCATTAATAAATATACATAGCTCAACATATATATCATCAATATCTTATCAAATATAAAATCTATCAAAACACTTCTTCATACAATTGTATATGTCAACATAGGCCTATATCACGTGCACGTTACCAAGGGATATAGATTCATAAAGCTATATGTATGTACTTACAACAAGCATACTCATCTTGCCTTCTTCCGGTTCGCCTTCGGCGGTCTGAAAATATATACGTGTTACACTGTGTATTAACGAAAAAATATGGCAACTCTAGCTGACTGACAATCTAAAACGAAAGTAAACGTCATAAGTCGGAAACTCCAATCACGGGGTATTACGTAGAGTTTATTAATCACGTGTACATATAACCTAAATATAGACTTGATTGCGTCGCTACCCGTTTAATACACATAATATTTTCAGCGAGACGACGGAGTTTTACAAGAATATATTAACAATTCAACTGCTTTAAAGACCTCAGTTCTCAAAAGCCCATTTCAGACAATCATCCTCGATATCCAGGGGTTACGCTCACCTACGCTCTCTGTATAGTTATATAATTAATTACCACGCATGATAAAATGATAACGTTTTCGGGATATGATATAAACCACACATACTGAAGTACGTACTTGTAGATGTGTACACACATACAGTATAGGAGATAGTACCAAGGAATAAGATTACGTGATAGTACACTTCTTTCCAATAGGTAACTGAACACACATTGTCACGATCTCGTTATCATTTTAAACCAGAGGGGTCGATGGGCCTGCAACGCTCACCTTACGCAATTATGACAAAACTTGTTTTTCCATTATAATATTACGAATATTTCCTTATGTTGGGTGCTACCTCTTTGTCCGTCCTTCCTTTATATAACATTCTATTTCCTATGGTCTTAGGAGGCTCCAATTTCTTTTATCTCATTTTAATGGATGTTGTATAGCAAAGACAATATTCTCCAATCAACTGGTTCAGAGGAGTTGATTTTTAAAGACTTTTTGATATTTGCTCGTCAGCCCGAGTGGTGGTACCAGCTTTCTTTATACAGCAATATATGCCAAGGTCACGAGAACTAAGTATATACATCGAAAGCAAATTTGATTGGAATCCATATGTATTTGTATGTGGTTAAAGGGTATTTATTTCATAGTGATGGGGCCACATCCAAGAGCCAATCCTGAAGTTCCCAGGGGCAGGGACGGACTCAAAGTCCAAACATGGAAGCATAAATGGGCTTGCCTTTTCATGCCTAGTAATAGCTTTTATTTTTTGCTCAAACTCAATTTCTTGGTTGAATAATGAATCATTCGTAAGATTTTGAAGAGACTTAGAGACGAATAATGTCTTCATTGTTTAAACTTTATTTTTTTATGGTTTTACATAATTTTAGCTATTTACCAGAAATTTTGGTTTAAGCACAGAAGCCGTGCTTGAGCATGATTAAAGTTTCTATGAAGACGGGCCCTGTACTAGTAGCGTCTGAAGACAAAGGTTGAACAGCTTATAACATCTTCAACATCACACTCTGATTGCTATTCAAAATAGCAGGTCGATAAGTGTGATCAGGCTCTGGGTTGTATAGGTCAGAACTCTTATATCAGCTAGCATAATAAACAAAAAAAGATGCACAAAGGGCCTGAATCACTCACCTGATCATTTCTTTATCTAAACTAAACACGAATTAGGACAGTTTCCACTAACTCGAGACCTTAGTGACTACCTTAGATATCTTATTGGTGCAAGGAATTTAAATAAATTTGATAAGCGTAATGTATGTAGTTAAATAGAATTGACCTAATGAAAATTATAAATAATTAAAAATGTCTCATAAGATGACAGTTAGAACTAAGAATCGATTAAATGAAATTATTTAAAGACACGTCCACGATCACAAGGACAGTGTTCGGGTGAATACCATCCTCGATACGCTCACTTTCGCTCTCTGCACGCTAGAAATTGAAAATGTTACGGCATACTAGAGACGACGGGACCATCTCTGATTGTAAAATGTCGAGAAGTGACAACGTAACGTTTGGTTAGGACCATGAGAAGTACAAAGATTTGTCACAATTTGCCTGGTGAAAATTGAGAAGTAATAAAAATGGTATCAGCCAATCAGAATCCAGAACCGACATCTTGGATTTAAATCAGCCTGAAAAACGGGTCGAAATGTTCTATAAAGTCTCGGATCTCTGTCTCCAAGGAAAGTATCGTTCTTCATTTATACAATGTTGAATCCCTTTTGACTTGAGATATTTCATGCCAAGTTGGGTCTAAAATCCGCTCCCTCGTATTTCAGAAGTAGTCCTATAAGGATTACCCGACACTTCCCCTTTTCGGATCCTGCCCACTACCCCTGATGTATAACAGTGATCATTAAATTGTAACCCTATTTATCTGGCATCGGTCACTCAAAAGTTGGTTAACCAGCGGCTAGGGAACATTTTAGATATTAATTCAACAAAACCAAGAACAATTGAAGCAACGTATTAATCGTGAGTTCAAGCGAAATAAATTTGCCTTCAAAAGGAACGTAATTCGATACGGACGTCATCTAAGTAACGGAAGTTATTGAAAACGAAAGTATTCAGAAAGGATTGTAATTCAAACCGAAAGTATTCAAAACATAAAATTCAAACCGAAAGTATTCAAAACTATGATATTCAAAACGAAAGTATTCAAAACATGAAATTCAAAACGAAAGAATCCAAACATGAAATTCAAAACGAAAGCATTCAAAACCTCTAATTCAAACCGAAAGTATTCAAAACATGAAATTCAAAAACGAAAGTATTCAAAACATGTAATTCAAACCGAAAGTATTCAAAACATGAAATTCAAACCGAAAGTATTCAAAATATGAAATTCAAACCGAAAGTATTCAAAACATGAAATTCAAAACGAAAGTATTCAAAACATGATAATCACCAAACCAAAAGTATTCAAAACATGAAATTCAAAACGAAAGTATTTAAAACATCTAATTCAAACAGAAAGTATTCAAAACATGTAATTCAAACCGAAAGTATTCAAAGCATGAAATTCAAAACGAAAGCATTCAACAGAAACGTTATTCAAAACGAAAGAGGGATAGTCTCAGAATCCACCTATTTGTGACACCTATTATCCAATGATGAAAAAGCAACAATCATAATTTCAACCGAGATCGTAATATAGTTTAATTTAGTATATCTTTGCCAGTGAACTATTTAAACTTAATAAAACTGAGTTATCCCGTGTACTTCTACTTTTAACTTTGATAATCCGCAAGTACTGATCATAGTTTTCTCTTACCCTGGACAGGTGTATCCGCACTTTTACCGGTGTGAGATTTCCTTTTCTCCCACACCTGACAGATTTATCTCCCGTTTTGCCGGTGCTAGATTTATCTGTCTCCGCCCTAGGGCTGAGACGGGGGGATTCCCTTATTCATAACAATGGTGTGACGTCACTTCAACAACACAATGACGTCACGTCAACAATCCATCAACGACACGTCAACCCTGAATTTAGCATGTAACGTTGTCATTACATTGTGTATATGATACACATTGGAAAAACAGGCTAAGAGAAAAAAGAATCATTCACCCCCTTGTGGGTAAGATAGAGGAATCTAAACCCTCGGGAAAAGATTCTTCAGTTGCCAAACACTCGGCAAAGCCTCGTGTTTGGCAACTTAAGAATCTTCCCCCTCGGGTTGAGATTCCCCTATCTCACCCCCAAGGGGGTGAATGATTCTATATTTCTCCCACACCTGACAGATTTATCTCCCGTTTTGCCGGTGCTAGATCTATCTGTCTCCGCCCTAGGGTTGAGACGGGGGGATTCCCCTATTTATAACAATGGTATGACGTCATTGCAACAATACAATGACGTCACGTCAACAATCCATCGACGTCACGTCAACCCTGAATTTAGCATGTAACGCTATCATTACATTGTGTATATGATACACATTGGGAGAACAGGGTAAGAGAAAAAGAATCATTCACCCCCTTGTGGGTAAGATAGGGGAATCTCAACCCTCGGGGAGAGATTCTTAAGTTGCCAAACACTCGGCAAAGCCTCGTGTTTCGCAACATAAGAATCTTCCCCCTCGGATTGAGATTCCCCAATCTCATCCCTAAGGGGGGGGGGGGAGAGATTCTATTAATCTAGAATGTCCTCCAGAGGGTCTCTGAAAAAAATGCGCTCTAGGTTTGGTGTGCACCTCAATGATTTGTTTGTGTATGGAATTATGTCCACATACTTTGTCTGTCCTTTTACTCCAGAGTTGTATTTCCCCTACGTATACAACATTGCGTCTTCATGCCTGTCCTAGTGTCTCATTTCAAATGGTATCTTCTCTACATTTGGTTTTTAGAGAGAGAGACAGACAGAGACAGATAGACAGTCAGACAGACAGAGAGAGAGAGAGAGAGAGAGAGAGAGAGAGAGAGAGAGAGAGAGAGAGAGAGAGAGAGAGAGAGAGAGGAATGTGTGTGGTTCATTTGAAATGTTATACATACCTTCATTACAGACCAACCTTACATATGTATCCAAAACGCAAGTAGGATAAACCCAGGTGTAAAGTACAACTACTAAAATCACGTGTGTATTATATCTTATCATGTTGTTAGAGTCTCTGAAAAAATGCGCTCTAGGTTTGGTGTGCACCTCAATGATTTGTTTGTGTATGGAATCATGTCCACATACTTTGTCTGTCCTTTTACTCCAGAGTTGTATTTCCTCTACTTATACAACATTGCGTCTTCATACCTGTCCTAGTGTCTCATTTCAAATGGTATCTTCTCTACATTTGGTTTTTAGAGAGACAGACAGACAGAGACAGAGAGAGACAGACAGGGATACAGATAAACAGTCAGAGAGAGAGAGAGAGAGAGACAATCAGACAGACAGAGAGCGAGAGAGAGAGTGAGGGAGGAATGTGTGTGTTTCATTTGAAATGTTATACATACCTCCATTACAGACCAATCTTCCATATGTATCCAAAACGCAAGTATTCAAAACGAAAGTAGGTTAAACCCAGGTGTGAAGTGCAACAACTAAAATCACGTGTGTATTATATCTTATCGTGTTGTATATATAGGTTTTGACGTAGGGACTAATAATAGCCTGGTCTGGAATATCTTCCATAGGCTTACATATAGATGTTTCGGACTATCGTTACTCCAGGCGTCTGTCTAGTCTAAATTGTAAGCCTTATTTAGTTGCCGAAAGACGATGATTATAATCAAATTCACTACCACATCTGTCTTTAAATTTTAGCCATTCTTCACTTTCACTATTCAGATTTCCCCGAAAAAAGTAGCCTCGTCTACAGACTTGCCCGTCGTCTGTAGGTTATTTGAATAATCTAAAGAGAAAAAACACACGTTCTTATACAGATGATCACTTGGAAGTCCGAGTTCTCAAGCAGGGAGGAGATAAGCTGATAGTAAAATGCAGCCGGTTAATTATTCCTTGAAAAAACTTAGGGACTGGTAGCAAATCTACCTTGTCTCCTTAGCTTCCAGATCGGTTGAGAGACTTGTTATAATACCTGTAGTATATATACTGTGTAAGTGATCCGAAATATACATGACGAATCATGGACTTCTAAGTGATTACTCCAGGTTGGTGCAGTGGATAGTGCACTTGCCTTTCACCAATGACAAAGACATTTGTTTTATTCTCATAAACAACACAGTGTCGAGGCGACCGGGGTTCGATTTTCCGACCGGACGTGAAAAAGGTATGGAGTCACCTGCCCGACCACGTTGGTTTTCTCCAGGTACTCCGATTTCCCCCCACATTAAGACCCCCGCGCTTACATCCGGGCCAATAAGAGTGATTAATATAAGTTGAAATAAATTGTTTCAGAATGATAAAGGGAAAACTTCGGAAACACTCGCTGTTACAAGAAGAAACAATATTCATATTTTTAATCACACAATTAATGAATATTTCAAAACAACAGTGAAACATTTTTTTCCAGCCTCATATGGTATTCGCTCTCGTTAACCCGGATTGAAGCACGCAGAGGGTCTCAATAAAGGAAGAAACCGGAGTACCAGACAAAAACCCACGTAGTTGGGCACAGGAACATCTGGGCCAATAAGAGCGATTAATATAAATTGAAATAAAATGTTTCATGATTGTTGTAAAATAACTTAAGTTATATTTATTTAATATTAGAATATAATTATCCGTGGCTATATGTTATCGAGATATCTCTTCACATGAAAGTTACCGTCGGCGTGCAAGTATTTTGATTAAGACACAACGATCAACTTTGCCGTAAAAATTTTTTTGACCAATGACAACGTACTCGTTAGCCAAGAACACTCCTGGCTGATGTTACAAACGTACCATATGTTGATCTTTCCTTTGCAGCGTTCAGATTTTATGTATCTTGACTATCTTCGAAACGGATTTCATATCACAGAGATTATCATTTGAAGAAATGGATTATTATCCAGCTGTTTTTTTCCAATCACAGGAAAAACGGAGACGAAAAACATAACCGGACATCTACGTATACATAGAGTATATCTGTGGAATAATTGCATGATTGACGGAAGGAAACTATTCGAATTACTAAAGTAATTCAAAATGAAGCAATGTACACCAAGCAGATCTTAGCCTTTAAAGTGAAACGCCAAATAACAAAAATATTTACAAGAACCAAGAAAGGAGACATTCATCTAGTACATTGTACGACATTTTTAACCACACATTAATAAAAATCTATTTTTGTTATTCTTCGTGCAAAAAAACAGACCATATATAAACTATATTTACGTAGATTCTGAAAGATGGTACGTACGTATACAAGAAATTCCCTATATATCAGTCACCAACCATATAAAGCTACTAATTCACTTGAATTATTCTGCAAATGGAAAAATGTACATCCACGAGAGAATGAAATGTATAATACAAAAGTAAATATTATCAACTACGAAAAATACCACAAATTGGCATTTAACATCTATTTTGCTATAGAAAACTGTATTAAAACAGAAAAGAATGATGTCATATAGCTCAATGAAACACACACATTCCTCNCCCCCCCCCCCCCCCCCCCCCCCCCCATCTCTCTCCTCTCTCTCTCCTATTACTTTTCTTCTTTTTAAATTTTCTATATCTGATCAGTCGCTGCCTGCAAAATTTTTGAAAGCAGACAGATTTACGTAAGTTTCATTACTTTTCTGAATCCTTGTTGCATAAGATAAATTTGTTTTATGAAATGTCATTGTGAAATAGAATACAGTTTAATAAAAATATCAACACTGTGTAAATCTGCTCTCTGAACAACATTTTCTATTGGGACTGACGTCGCACGACGCTTAATTTTTCTCTGTAACGTTTAGGCTTACAATATTATAGTGGCATGGATTACTAACAAAAATATTAAGCGTGCAAATTGTTTGACCGATTAATGCTTCTATATCGCAATTTTTTTATGGTAGTTAAATGGCAATGATTATCAAGTACCATTACCAATTAAATCAATTTACCTACATATATTAAAAAGAGTTATTTCCCTTGTATTGTGCCTCAAAGCACATTATTTTGCGGTCGATCGTGACCACTCCCGCTACAGTGTTACTTTGTATTAGGCCTACTTCAAAATGTACGTAACGTCACATCGGTACATTCGATTTTGTTCCTAGATGACCCACTTCCTTGGCAAATAAAATAGATTCTTGTGTCTGAAAATAAAGATTGTTTTACCTGTATCTACTTTCATTTTCGATACACTGAACGTATGTATAAATACGAGGTGTTCCTAACAGTAAAAATACATTCGTTGACTGCGTGTTTCAGAAAATCACAAACATCCTGATATCATGCCACCAAAACGTAAAAATAGAGTAGCAGCAAAGCGACCCAAGACATCCAAGACGAACACAGCAGGTCCAACGGCGGCGAAAAAAAGAAAACAGGCCCCGGCGACTGACAAAGCAGGTCCAACTGCGGCGAAGAAAAGAAAACATGCCCCGGCGACTGACACAAAAGGAGCATCGGGTACAACTTGAGTTAGTACCACAGGGACTTGAGAATTTGTTACAGCTTATATTTGGACCTAAACTAGGGTGTTTAGAGTAATTTTACATGTTTTAGGGGTGTAGATCGACTTTCGGTAAAAATGACACCCCTATATAGCGAAAGTCGATCTAATCACCTTAGTTTAGGTTCGATTATATAGCTGTAACAAAATCTGAGGTCCTTGTGGTTAGTATAGGGTGCACCTGCACTGTGAGGGTTGGGTTTGTTAAGGTTCAACAAGCCCCCTAAAAGATGCTGTATCAGTGGCGTTTTTAGGATATTTGGAAGAGGGGGCGTAGAATCAAGTTTTTTGTTGTTGTTTTTTTTAAAAGGGGGGGGGGGCGTACGCCCATTACGCCCTCACCTGGACCCGCCACTGGCTCATTGCAAAAAATACATAGCCACGTTAACCACGGACTTAGATCTAATCTAATTCCGTGGGTTAACGTAGTCAAAAATAACTTCAGGCATTAAGACTGATGTCTTCAAAAAAATAGCTCACTGGACTTATAACATAAATTTATATGGCAATCTCTTTTGCGACCCAACTGAGTGACCCATAATTTAAAGTTTATTTATATACCTAGGTAACATGCGGGGGTTAATTTATTTCTCTTCTACTAGCTGTTGAGTGTTTGTGCCTCCTGCTGATGCTGACTGCCAGGGTCAAATTTATTTATGGTCAGTTTAATCTAGTCCTAATCATTTTAGCAGGATTTCAGCAGCATCAACAATTTTTAATGTTATCAACATTTTTAATGTAGCAGGATTTTCCTTAGGGACAGTTGGTAAGGTAGTTCAGCTTAGTTAGAGTCAAAGGAGGAGAAGAGAGCTCATGGTTAGGGAGTTGAGTAAAGGAGTCTTGAGGAAGGAGGTTGAGTATTAGGGAGACCGAGTTGATAGGTCTAGAGATATAAAGGAGAGTTAGAAAGTTAAAAGTGAGAAGTAGGAAGTGAGTAATAATAAAGGTTTAAGTTTGTAGATCCATGCAGTTTTACAGTTTATTGTTGGAAATGAGTCTGGAGTGGAGAGATTGAGTTCACAATGGTGAAGACTTGTATATTTTATGACGGATTAAGAGACTTGTGTTGTAAATAAAATGTTAAAATAAATGTACTATTTTGTTGTTCAGTTAATTTGAACAAATTGAAAACACCAATAACCTTGAAATTATGTTGGTTATTCCATTAAAATTTATAATATATTTGTGTATTTATTTTACATGAATAACAAATTATATATTTGGTGCCATTCATACTTTATTAAAACAATATATCATATTTTCAACATTCAAGGTTGTTGGAGGTAATCAGGAGATTTTCTTAACCAGAAAAAAAAAAAAAATGAAAAAAATAAAATAAATGTTTTTCCTACCTACCTAGCTACCCTATTCTTTTTGGAGCCGAAACAGGAAGCACACATATATTTTTAGTTGGCCTTATAAACATTGAAGCTGAAAGGTAGACAATGTAACAAGTCTAGCTCTTTTTACATTTTATAGGAAGTTTAAGTAGTATTTATTGTCTATGGTTCTATGTTATGCAGACATTTTACATGTTATAGGAAGTTTAAGTAGTATTAATTGTCTATGGTTCTATGTTATGCGGTCGTTTTACATTTTATAGGAAGTTTAATTAGTATTTATTGTCTATGGTTCTATGTTATGCGGACGTTTTACATTTTATAGGAAGGTTAAGTAGTATTTATTGTCTATGGATCTATGTTATGCGGACGTTTTACATTTTATAGGAAGATTAAGTAGTATTTATTGTCTATGGTTCTATGTTATGCAGACATTTTACATTTTATAGGAAGTTTAAGTAGTATTTATTGTCTATGGTTCTATGTTATGCGGACGTTTTACATTTTATAGGAAGGTTAAGGAGGATTTATTGTCTATGGTTCTATGTTATGCGAACGTTGTACATTTTATAGGAAGTTTAAGTAGTATTTATTGTCTATGGTTCTATGTTATGCAGACATTTTACATGTTATAGGAAGTTTAAGTAGTATTTATTGTCTATGGTTCTATGTTATGCAGACATTTTACATGTTATAGGAAGTTTAAGTAGTATTTATTGTCTATGGTTCTATGTTATGCAGACATTTTACATGTTATAGGAAGTTTAAGTAGTATTTATTGTCTATGGTTCTCTGTTATGCGAACGTTTTACATTTTATAGGAAGTTTAAGTAGTATTTATTGTCAATGGTTCTATGTTATGCGGACGTTTTACATTTTATAGGAAGTTTAAGTAGTATTAGTTGTCTATGGTTCTATGTTATGCGGACGTTTTGCATTTTATAGGAAGTTTAAGTAGTATTTATTGTCAATGGTTCTATGTTATGCGGACGTTTTACATTTTATAGGAAGTGTAAGTAGTATTTATTGTCTATGGTTCTATGTTATGCGGACGTTTTATATTTTATAGGAAGTTTAAGTAGTATTTATTGTCTATGGTTCTATGTTATGCGGACGTTTTATATTTTATAGGAAGTTTAAGTAGTATTTATTGTCAATGGTTCTATGTTATGCGGACGTTTTACATTTTATAGGAAGTTTAAGTAGTATTAATTGTCTATGGTTCTATGTTATGCGGCCGTTTTGCCGTTTTTTGACTTGCTTAACCTGCAGCTGGTTATGTACCTTTATAATAGCTTATGTACAAGTTCAATATTTAAATTACATATATGTATATATTCCAATTTTTGATAAGGGTTTTTGAATATGACTTGCCAGGGTGTTGACATTTAGGTGACTATTACATCTTTTAGGGAGCTTGTTGAACCTTAAATAACTGATACCAAATCCATATCTTTTAGTTAAAGCATCTGTTGAGCAGTTTCTATATAGAGCTCCAAAGATGAAATTTGCTGAATAAACAAATTAAGAGAAAAATTAAACACCAATGCGATTTACGTTGTTTATCCACAAATGGTTCAAAGTCTTTGATTTACCTGAACGGTCTATTAGTAATCACTTCCTGAATTTTTAAAATGACAGCTTCCTAATCTTGTCATCATTGTTGAACAAAGCCACTGCTTGCCATGATTCTGTGTCTGTCTATTTATAGCACATGTACATTGTATAAACCGATACCACTAAGTTCCAAAAAGATGTAGAATCGAGGTGGTATCTTCTCTGTCTTGGAGAAATCAAGGATAATCCCTGATGTATCCAACTGCATGTGTATCGCTGAGCCTATGTTTCCTCTGGTTTTTCACGAGACTTTGACATTTTGACAAGATAGATGTCCACATCAGACATCTTTTTGTCCAAATGTCTAAGTCTGGTGTCAGGGCTAGGTGAAACTCAGGCTAGTGTATCGCAACAGGTGACTGATGTGCCCACCCCCTAAAGTCAGGTTTTCTTACATGTCTTCTGCAAAGTGGACATTGGCAAAATTGATTCGCTGCCCCAGTTACAACATTTGGGATCTTTTTCTTCTCTCTCTTTCTTTCCCATCTACTGTCTTTCCAATGATGTCTCCCGAAGTATGCACCCGTCTTCATATGACCCTGGATATTTGCCTGTACATTAACCCCCATAAAAAAGAAAAACATGATTACAGTGATCAGAAGTATCTGTTAATAATTTTACATACCTAATCAATTAGAAAATATAACACATTTTGGAATTATTTGAACTTAATTAAAAAATAAATTACCACCAATATGTGATTGTAATTTGTAAGTTTGTGACTTCATTATTCTATTGTTAGGTTCTGGTGGAGCTGCTGCAGGTAGCTTAGACCTGTCCTCTTTCATCACAGAAAAAAGCTGGAGACGTGAGCTCAAGATGGAATTTACCAAAGACTACTTCAAGGGTATCGAGTCAAAGCTCGCGGGTGATTATGCGAACAAAACACAGGTGTTCCCACCTAAGGACCACATCTTTCATGCATTTAATGTAACGTCGTTTGACAAGGTATGTGGGAAAACCCCGACTATAAGTAGGAATCAAGTACAATGTTGCTACTGTTAATGTTATAATGAAGCATTAAATAAGCATTAGAATGCGAGTCACAACTCTGTTCAAGCCTGTGTTGCAAGTTCATACTGCTATCTGTTATGGTACAAATCTTTTAACACATCAAGCGTGTTAATAGTAAGGTAGTACTACAATAATAGCTCTCTCAAGGTCACTAATGCTACTCATTGCCTTACAGGTGAAAGTTGTAATTCTGGGACAGGATCCGTACCATGACGACGGACAGGTAAGGAAACTATATTGGCCATTTTTCAAAGCTTGATAATATGTACAATAATTATACTGACGCTAAATCATGTAATGCCTATGTAGATGTTCAATAAGATTCATCAGTTTGGAAATATGCGATATCAAAGGTTTACTTTCTACACAAACAATGTACGTATTGAATGTGTCACAACATTTCAAGACATGCTGATCCCTTTGTCAAGCTAGGACTATGTCTTGGCTTGACAAAGGGACCAGTCGGGTGAAAAGTTGTGACACATTTAGTAGTACATTGTTTGTGTAGGAAGTAAAACTTTAATATCACTTGTGTAGATGTTTCATTTAAATGTTACAAATCATAGATAAATGTACATTTTTGAAATGTTTGTTTGAAAATGTGAACCATGGTCAGTGGTTTTTAGTATCCTTATAACTGTTTTTTTTATTCATTTCTATAATGTTTTTGTTCTTGCCAATAGTCTTTTATAGAAGTATAAACATTATTTAGCCAATTCGATACAAGTCCTTTTGAACTAACCTTTAATTTGAATGCAACTGTATAATTAAATCTTTGATTTGAAGATATTATTTGTGAGTGCACCACTTTTGTTGAATCTGTTTCTTTTAGGAGAGTTTAGGTGTATAGTGAAGTTCATTCCAACAATTATCAATTTGAATGACTTGTCCAGGATGATATAACACTTTAAATGGTACTTTTCAAGACATCATTAGAAATATCAGTAAGAGTATTATCTGATTTTCGATCAGCTGTGTTTCTTATAAAGTTTGTGGAAATGTCCACTCATTTAAACTGATCTTGCCAACAGGAGTATTAGCCATACTCAGAAAATTGAACAGTCAATTTCATGATGTCATAGCTATATGTATACCTCAAAAGCCCTGTGAAGGGTGAAAGCAGCTAGTTTTTTGAGTCGGTCGTTAAATCTTATTTTCCTATATATGTATAGGTATAGATCATACTGTAAAATCACATATTTTTGTCTGGCCCAAATTTCGTGGTTTCCCTAAAAAACACCATTTCGTGGGTACTCGAATCTGCGGATTACGAGTACCCACTCAAACAGAGAATTCCTTTATATAAAATTTGTAAGTTTTTCATGGACCTATGAATACATGTATAAAGATCTAGATTACCCATGAAATAAAAATCCAGGCAAAAATTGTGATTTCACAGTTTCTTCCCAATGTGTCTATTAGGTAATATCTAGTGTTGGTATCCTCAATCTGCAGTTTGCTGGAGTTCAAATGCCTCCGAGCATATGTTATTTGGTCTTTGTTGCTCACTATTATTTTTTTTTCTTTTATTTCATATTTATGATAGAGCACTACTAATCACTTTTGACATGCTGTATCTAATACCAAATTCTGAAGCTCCTGTCCAGTCACCATTTGTTTTGTCTTGTGTTAATTTTTTCCACACGGACTGCATATACCAAATTCGTTTGAGCAAACTCTATAAATGTTTTTTTGCGTTGCGAATGTTTCTTTGCATATTTTTTCTTTTCAGGCCATGGGAATGGCATTTTCTGTCCCACCAGGAGTGAAACCACCGCCTTCATTGAAGAACATATATAAAGAGCTAACCAATGATGACAAAATTAAGAAGTTCACGACCCCTACTCATGGTAATTTGGAGGCTTGGGCGAAGAGGGGAGTGTTTCTGCTCAATGCTACACTTACAGTCGAGTAAGTAAGAACATGTAACATACATTGAAAATATCTCCTTCAAAGGTGAATAATATAGCAAAATGCGTGGACTATATCATTTAATACCTTGACCTTTTTTAGATTGTTTCTGAACACAAAGTTGTTAACTTAAGGGCCAAGAAGTACAGGCCAGCTTAGAGGGTAGGGATTGATTGTCACGGTGTTTTATTTTGTTGACATCCTATTGACAGCCGAGGATATTTAAAGGCTGTGTCTCCATGTGTGTAACGAATATGTGTGTATGTGTGCTGGAGGCTGGGTATGTTAGTAAATTAACCTCCTTCTGAAAACATGGATCTGATGTCTACTTTATAATGCTACCTCGTTAGCAAATTAACCTCCTTGTGATAGCATGGATCTGATGCCTACTTTTTAATGCTACCTCGTTAGTGAATTAACCTCCTTGTGCTGACATGGATCTGATGTCTACTTTATAATGCTACCTCGTTAGCAAATTAACCTACTTGTGATAGCATGGATCTGATGCCTACTTTTTAATGCTACCTTGTTAGTGAATTAACCTCCTTGTGATAGCGTGGATCTGATGCCTGTTATATAATGCTACCTCGTTAGTGAATCAACCTCCTTGTGATGGCGTGGATCTGATGCCTACTTTATAATACTACCTCGTTACTGAATTAACCTCCTTGTGATAGCATTATAATATAGGCATCAGATCCAATTGCTACCTCGTTAAGGAATTAACCTCCTTGTGATGGCGTGGATCTGATGCCTACTTTATAATGCTACCTCATTAGTGAATTATCCTCCTTGTGATGGCATGGATCTGATGCCTACTTTATAATTCTACCTCATTAGTGAATTAACCTCCTTGTGATGGCATGGATATGATGCCTACTTTATAATGCTACCTCGTTAGTGAATTACCCTCCTTGTGATGGCATGGATCTGATGCCTACTTTATGATGCTACCTCGTTAGTGAATTAACCTCCTTGTGATGTCGTGGATCTGATGCCTACTTTATAATGCTTCCTCATTAGTGAATTAACCTCCTTGTGATGGCATGGATATGATGCCTACTTTATAATGCTACCTCGTTTGTGCATTAACCTCTTTGTGATGGCGTGGATCTGATGCCTTCTTTATAATGCTACCTCGTTAGTGAATTACCCTCCTTGTGATGGCGTGGATCTGATGCCTACTTTATAATGCTTCCTCGTTAGTGAATTAACCTCCTTGTGATGGCATGGATATGATGCCTACTTTATAATGCTACCTCGTTTGTGCATTAACCTCTTTGTGATGGCGTGGATCTGATGCCTACTTTTTAATGCTACCTCGTTTGTGAATTAACCTCTTTGTGATGGCGTGGATCTGATGCCTACTTTATAATGCTACCTCGTTTGTGAATTAACCTCTTTGTGATGGCGTGGATCTGATGCCTACTTTATGATGCTACCTCGTTAGTGAATTAACCTCCTTGTGATGGCATGGATCTGATGCCTACTTTATGATGCTACCTCGTTAGTGAAATAACCTCCTTGTGATGGCGTGGATCTGATGCCTACTTTATAATGCTACCTCATTAGTGAATTAACCTCCTTGTGATGGCGAGGATCTGATGCCTACTTTATAATGCTACCTCGTTAGTGAATTAACCTCCTTGTGATTGCGTGGATCTGATGCCTACTTTATAATGCTACCTGGTTAGTGAATTAACCTCCTTGTGATGGCGTGGATCTGATGCCTACTTTATAATGCTACCTCGTTAGTGAACTAACCTCCTTGTCATGGCGTGGATCTGATGCCTACTTTATAATGCTACCTCGTTAGTGAACTAACCTCCTTGTGATGGCGTGGATCCGATGCCTACTTTATAATGCTACCTCGTTAGTGAATTAACCTCCTTGTGATGGCGTGGATCTGATGCCTACTTTATAATGCTACCTCGTTAGTGAATTAACCTCCTTGTGATAGCGTGGATCTGATGCCTGTTATATAATGCTACCTCGTTAGTGAATTAACCTCCTTGTGATGGCGTGGATCTGATGCCTACTTTATAATGCTACCTTGTTATTGAATTAACCTCCTTGTGATGGCGTGGATCTGATGCCTACTTTATAATGCTACCTCATTAGTGAATTAACCTCCTTGTGATACTTCACTGAATGCAACAATGGGCTCCTTTTGAATCATATTGTCTTGTACATGGTTCGACGTTCTATCAACAGCTAAGGTCACTTAAGGACACGACTCCATGTGTGTAATGTATGCTTGTATGTGTTCTAGAGGCGGTATGTTAGTGTATTGTGATGGTTACATCTATATGGATCTGATGCTGACTTAAAGTGCTATCGCATTAAAATACACTGTACCACGCCAAAGGCTTCCAGTATAGTATTCTTCCTGGTAACATTGTACTGACAACAGGTTATCTGGTTGTTTCCATTACCCAAAGCTAAACATTGAGCAGTGAATACAGTATTTAACTACCTGAGGACTTTGGTATGTCCCGGCCTGTGGACAGAATCCATTTTATCCCACCCTTCACAGCTGTCTCTCCCATTTTAGCCGGGAAAGATTAACTTTTTATCTCCAAGGGGGAGATAGCCTCGTGCCGATTAGCATGTGTTCATCTGTTGGTGGAGTTGTGACTGAAATAATAGGATGGGAGAAAAAAAATCATCCCCTACCTTGAGGGTGTATCGGAGAAAACTCCAACCCTCGGGGTGATATTGTTTGTTTGTCTATCCCACGGCAGAGCTTCGGGTTTGACAACCAAAGCACATCATCCCTCAGGTAGGATATTTATCTGTCACACCCTCAAGGTAAGGGAAGATCTATTAGTCTACCCCACCCACTTTGGTGAACACTCTTAGCTAAGGCCAGACCAGAGATATTACCAAGAAGGGTGCTAGGAATATCAAGGTTGGTAGGAAGTACAGAGCAAATAAAATATCCCAAATGTTGCAATGGGTGCGGTGCAGCAGTTTTATTTTGGTCATTTTGTGTCCGAAAGTAAAGGGTAGGAAAGCAAATCCTCAGATCTGCAGGGGGTTCCCACGTTAGTTACCTGATCAAATATGCAGTGGGTAACAGCAGGTGTATGTTTTTCTCAATCTCCAAACTGCAGAGATGTGGCAAGGTGGATGCAGGCAGAAGATGGAACATTATTGCTCAGAATTTTAGTATTAGTTGCTACTTCCTACCAACTTGACAAGGAGAATAGCTTTTTCGGTAAACAAGAGGTTCCGAGTCAAACACATAGCTGACCATTGATAATAATAATGATGATGATGACACGATGTTAGGTAAAGCAATACATATTGTACAGATATATTACAGAGCATGTTTGTAGGAACACTGGTGAATATGCTGAATTGTAACTGTCTATGAAAATTAAAACAATACAGATATTAATACAAAAAATGACCTATGTATTACTTAATTTCATAATATAAGTATTCAAGGTTCAGTTTTAATTATGTTATTTAGGCCTCATATTCTCTCAACATAGGCTCAAATTGATTTTTTCCTAACTTTATATCATATTACTTTATAACAAAAATGCAAGCAAAATGGAAAAAAAGGTATTTAATCCTACGACAGTTTAGGAGAATTTATTGATAAAGTAAATTATATGTTTATAACTTATCTAGAATTACCTATTATAAACCATGGTTTTTCTTTTCTCTGTATTTTCAGAGCCCACCAGCCGAACTCTCATGCCAAGTATGGCTGGCAGAAATTTACAGACAAAGTCATCCAGATTATTAGTGAGAATTGCTCTGGAGTCGCCTTTATTCTCTGGGGCAATTTTGCACATAAAAAGGAGAGTTTAATTGACGGAACAAAACACACCATTATCAAAACTGCTCATCCGTCACCTTTGTCATCTAAGAAATTTGAGAACTGTAAGTGTTTCTCACAGGCTGATGCAGCACTATTAGCAAATAAACGAGACAAAATGGACTGGTCACTGTAAAGGAACAATATTTAAATCAAGGTGTGTGAAAACGTTTTACGATTTTAATGCAAAATGTTGAATCATTGTTTAAAAATGAACTTCAATATAGCCCTGAATTAATAATATTTTTAAAGATATTCATATAGAAATAGTAATTTATATATATTATATAAAAAAGCTATGGAAAAAGGTTGTGATTTTTTAAACAAGATTATTGTGAGTGTCAAATACTTTCATGTATTTAAAATTATGCGAGTTAGTCAACCTTAGTTAAACAGTTCTTGTTATCGCTATTTCTCGGGAAGTACCTAAGGGATCTTTCTCACATTTTATATGTAGGTTCCCCATGGTCCCTAGCTGTGCAGGGCAACTTTTGAAACTGATCGGATAAACAACACGGCCAACAGGCAGCCATCTTGGATTTTGATAATGAAAGTTTGTTATCGCTATTTCTCGGGAAGTACCAAAGGGATCTTTCTCAAATTTCATATGTAGGTTCCCCTTGTTCTCTTGTTGTGTAGCAGTGCCTGAAATGGACGGTCGCCCGCTCGCCAATGGCGTTTAAAGTCTTGTTTGAGCGACCAAAAGTTGTCAAAAGTGAGGTA